>NC_133030.1:11337857-11657321 GCF_048771995.1 Taeniopygia guttata
TGCTGGGAGGATGAGCTGTGGGAGGTGGATGGATGGGGTGAACATTTCAAGCTACCTCTGCAGTCAGCAGAGTGGAAGTGGCAGCTGTGTGGGGCCAGTTATTTCTCTCTGTTAACTGCAGAGGGAACCTTGACATCTCTGTCTCTCCTGAAGCTTCGGGAATTGAATCTCACCCCTAGGAGATGCTGTCTGACATATTTTCTATGGCAGTCCCGAGCTGGCATCTGAACACCTGATCCTAAGTGCTTTATGTGTAGGACTGTCCCAGTAGCACTGGGAAAGTTTCTGGGTGTGGAGAAGGACCAAAAAGGGATTTGCCAGCCTGGGGTAGCGAAAGGTTTTGCTGTGCCCCTTTTTTCTCTGCTCACATCTCCTACCTCTGTGTTGTAGGTGGATTTGATTGACTGGGTTGATAACATGTGGCCCAGGCACCTAAAGGAAAGTCAGACAGAGTCTACCAATGCCATCCTGGAGATGCAGTACCCAAAGGTGCAGAAGTAAGTGAATTCATGAGCTGTGGCAGGCAGCAAACAATCTGTTGCAGGAAAACTGCCCAAGGGAGCAGCAGTGTATACCAAGGGGAAGGGGGAGGAGCAGTCTCCCAGCTTATTTTTGTGAGTTACACTTGCAAGGCCACTGCAGTCACTCATTGAATCCCCTTTAGCTGAGTGGCTTGTGACACTGCTCTGAGCCATTGGCCTGGGTTTGGGGGAGCTATTTCCTTGGAATGTCATATCTGCTCCAAAGTGTGGGTCACCATTCATTTTCACCTTCTCATCTTGTTTTCCATCAGATATTGTTTGATGAGTGTCAAGGGCTGCTACACAGATTTCCACGTGGACTTTGGTGGCACTTCTGTGTGGTACCACATCCACCGAGGGGGAAAGGTAGGACAGTGCTTATTGGGACAGCTATCGGTGCTTTAGGAAAGTGGCTGTTGGTCTGCTTTTGTGTAAATCCTTGAGGATGCAGGTCCCAGACAGCAAATTGAAATCTTTCCACCCTAAACTTACCTGTATTGCATGGAGCCAGACAGGTGCCCATCCCTATTTCAGGTGTAGCTCTAACATGGTAAATCAAACTCAGCAAATCTCCTGGTCACTCTGGTGGCTTTCCTGGACTCTGTATCTCTTGACACTGATGTAAATCATACCTTAAAAAGCATCCCAAGCTCAAGCTACTTGTAGCACTCAGTGTGTCAGGCTGGGAAGGACCTTGCTTGCCCTCTCAAGGGGTGCAGCTGTTCCAGTCATTTTGCTGGGAAGTTCTCAGGGGGAGAGGCAAGGAAGAGATTCAGATGTTGGTGAGAAGCGATAGCTGTTCATTATGTGATGACTTACATGAGTCTTTACTTGCAGATCTTCTGGCTGATCCCTCCCACACCCCAGAACCTGGAGCTCTATGAAAACTGGCTTCTCTCAGGGAAGCAGGGAGACATTTTCCTTGGGGACAGAGTGTCAGAGTGCCAGCGCATCGAGCTCAAGCAGGGCTACACATTTGTCATCCCCTCAGGTACCCTCAGGGTGGGCAGGGGCATCCTGGTCTTGGCCAGGATTGTGGCAACACTGAAACTCCTGGAACACTGGCAGGATTTAGCTCCCTCATGAGTCACTGGAAGAGGGAGATGTCATATGTCTCTGTCCTCTTGCTTGCCACCTCCCAAAACATGTCTGTGATGGCATTGTGGATCCAGCCCAAGTGTTAGGAAAGCTGTGGCTGGCTCACATCACATTTGATTAATTATTAAAGGAGGCTTTCCCAGATCCTGTTGTGTTGACACATGGAACAGTGTAGGTTCAGGAGAGGCTGGCCCAGGGCAGCTCCTCAGCTTCCTAGGTGTCTTATGTCACGGCTCTGCAGTGGTGACACACAGCAGAACGAGGAGCAGAAAACACCAGGGATTTCACATCTTGCTCATTTGAGTCCTGTTATCACAACTGACACTTCTTCTGAACTGAGTGGCTTTGCCTTAAGGAAACCCATGCTGGAATTCCCCAAATGTTGGGCTTGGCCGGCTTGCTTAGCCTTAGAAGGTGTGGAACTTGAGTTATTTTGAAGGTGTTTAGAGTGTTGGAACAGACTTCAGAAGGCTGTTTCCCTTGGTGCTAGGCCTAACGCAGTTAGAAAACAATCTAGGATGACACCAGGGTGACAAACAGCTGTGCAAGATGGATCAGAAGAATTCTTCCAACTCTTTCTCCCCAAGGTTGGATCCATGCTGTGTACACTCCCATGGACACGCTGGTTTTTGGCGGCAACTTCTTACACAGCTTCAACATCCCTATGCAGCTCCGGATCTACAGCATTGAGGACCGCACACGGGTAAGGACCTGTGGGAGACCCGTGCTGGACACTGGGCCACACCTGGTGTGGCATCTGCCATCTGAGAGCAGCAGTGGGAAAGAGGCCTGACAGATCCTCTTGCCTGTTTTGCAGGTCCCAAATAAATTTCGTTATCCCTTCTATTACGAGATGTGTTGGTACGTGCTGGAGCGTTATGTGTACTGCATCACCAGCCGCTCCCACCTCACCAAGGACTTCCAGAAGGAATCCCTCAGCATGGGTAAGTGCAGCCCTTATTCCTTCCTTACCCCTGTCCTACTGGCTTCTTCTGCCCTTGTGCTGGGGCACTGGCTCAGCAGCGTGCCAAGCAGGGGAGGGCAGGGTGGGGACTTTTTTTGGGCATGAAGTCGCAACCAGCCAGACTTCTGCTTCCTCCTATGGCCCCTGCAGCAGCCCAGGTTCCTCACAGCTGTGAAACCAGCACACAACCACTTCAGAGCCTTACACAGAAGAGATGGGGGGAAGTTGCAGTGATCACAGTGCTGTGGGCAGGAATTCTCTCTGACTGGCCGGGGCCTTCTGCAGGGCCTGGGAGGGGTTTGAGAGGCTGACACAATTACTTGGAGGGCTCAGTGACCTCACAGTCATGAGTGAGTCCACATCTTCTTTATCGCATCATGCAGGCAGCATCAAGATCCTGAGCCCTCAGCTGAAGATCCCAAGCCTTCCAAAGCAAAATGAGGTTGAACAGGGCTCTGAGCAGCATTTTGTAGTGAAAGATGTTCAGGCCCATGGCACTGGGGTTGGGCTAGATGGCAGTCCAGGTCCCTTCCAACACAATTCCATGAAATTCAGTCTAGGGCATTTGCTATTTCTTCCTCTGGGACCTTTTTCCATATCTGGTGCCCTGCATTCCCACAGACAAGCCAGGAATGGGAAGTGTTTAGCTGTTCTTTTGCAGCTTCTCTGTTCCTTTCATCTCATACAAATCTGTTGCTCCAGCATCCCTCATGACTGGGGTGATCCCACTAAACACGGAACACTTCCTGTGATTGCTCTCCCTGTTTCTCCATCATGGCAGATATGGAGCTGAGCTCCTCGGACTCTGTGAACATGGAAGAGGAGGAGGAGGAGGAGGATGATGAGGATGGAGCAGTGAAGGAATCCCGGCGTCCCATGACCAGGAGGTCCATTCTCACCAGCCCCATTGCCAACGGTGCCAACGTGGATTATGACGAACTGGGCAAGAGCTGCCGGAGCAGCCTGCCGGGGCTCAAGAAGACCCCATCCATAGACTCTTCTGACTCCAGCCGAGGCTCCCAAAACGGCCAGGCTTGGGACCCGAGTGGGGGCAGCCCCCGCAAGAGCAGGAAGGTGCACCTGACCCAGTTTGAGCTGGAGGGGCTGCGCTGCCTCGTGGACAAGCTGGAGTCGCTCCCTCTGCACAAGAAGTGTGTTCCCACCGGCATCGAGGATGAGGACGCCCTCATCGCTGACGTCAAGGTAGGCCTGAGTGAGTGCAAAGCACTTCCCACGAGGAAGCTAGGCTTCATCTTCACCCTACCCCTGTCCTGGGGCAGGATTGGTGTCCTCCTCTTCTTCTGTGTGAGGCTGATGTTACACCTGAGGGACATCCCTGGGATTTGGGGTTGGGAAAGCAGGAGGGTGTCTGCGCTCTGGCTGGATCGCTTATGGGTGTCAGTGCAGGAGTGCTCGTAGCTGATGCAGTTCACTTCCAGTTTTGGCTGTGGATGCTGTGACAGTTGGAGCCTTTTCCTTGCCCTGGGTGGATTTGGCTTTGTTCCTTTGAGTTGTTTGCCCAGGGTGTGACCTGGAGTTATGAGAGTCAGTTATTTTGGGCTGTTGAGGGTTGTTTGGATTTTATTTGCCTTCACCTGTTGAGCTGACCCAATGAGCTTTGGTGTTCTAGCTGTTTCAGCACTGAAGTGGGAATGTCAGCTTCACTCTATCCCCAAAAATCCATTCTAGTCCCTAAAAAGTTAACCTTCTGCTCTCCTCCATGCTGTTGGTGTTCTGTACAGCTGCTTGCCTGTACCAAAGCTGACATCCAGACACAGCCATGCATGTGTCCTTGTCTTTGCCTTTTTTTTTTTTTATTTCCAAGTGCTGTCTCCTGATGTTTTTTTGTGAGATGTTTGGGTAAATCCTGAGCTCTGCTGTGTTTGGAGCAGAGGGTGTGGCTCTGGGGTCTTGGTTGAAAGTCTAGGTGCTATTAGGGGTTGAATTTCTGGTTTTCTGTGGCTTTTCAGGCATCCTGTGTGTGCTGTGACCTTTGAGAATGTGATGTGTGTGTTTCTGAGCCCTGTATGGTGCTCTGGAGGAACCTGAGCTGTGGGCTCTGTGTTTCACCCCTGGGCTGACGAAAGGAGGCTGGTGTTGGGCCTTTTGAAGGCAGAGCCTTAAAGGTTGTTGGTATTTGGTTGGAGTTTGAGACCTGATCAAAGAACCTGTTCATGTTTTGGAGGTAGTAAAGGTGTGCCTGTGGTTTTGGTGTGACCAGGCCTCTGTGTCTGATTGTACCTCGCAGATGAGCTGTGGGTGACAGCCTTTGTGGTCCCAGACAACTTCCCTGAGGATTTGCTCCTTACAGCTGGCTGTCCTCGGAGGTTTGGAAGTATCCTGAGCTGCAGGACTCTGTCCCTCAGGACTGGCATCCTCAAGGCATCAAGGTCCTTAGTCAAGCCTGCAGTGGCTGGGGAAAGTGGGACAAGTTTGTCCAACCACAGCAAAGCTCTACTTTCAAAACCCATTTTCCACAGAGGTGATGGAAGTGGCCTGTACAAGTTGGCTTGTAAAGCTTGGGGAGGGCTTAAGACATTTCTAGCTAAAAGTTCTAACTGGGGCCTCCAATCTGCAGCAGGTGCTTTTGCCCTTGTGTCACCAGGTAAGGTCATTGATGGAGCTGGGATCTGGCCAAGCTGGAAAGCTGCACTTTGGTCTGTGCTTCCCATGGTCAGAACGTGGCATTTTCTCATTCAGACTTGCAGGCGTGCCACCTTGATCAGCCCATCCAGTGCCACCTTCTGATATCCAGTGTCCCCAGGCACTCCAGGAGCAGGAAAATGCTGCCTTTTCCCACAGCCTCTTGTGTGGTGATCAGGATTTTAGGGTGTCTGTATGTGGGGTCATGTGGAGAAGTATGTATCCTGTCACGAGTTCAGCCTGGAGCATCACTTGGCAGGATATGCCACTTTGGATGTGACAATGTTGTGCTTTCAGCTCTGTGGCAGGAATTGTCTGAAAATTCTGTATGGTGCAGGTCATTGGAAGGATCATTGACAAAAGAGGGAATTTCTGAGAGGTCCTGTTGTCTTTTGACTGCTTCTATCCATGATTTCTGACCTCTCTGTGGTGGTTTCCATGACTGGTTTTGACAGGAGAATGGTCATGAGGCAGCTGACAGCAGGTCTAAAGCCAGGCCCCTGTGGCCAGGCATAAACAGGTTATATCTGTGCTGTGCATAGAGCTGTTGGAGCACTAAGAATTGTAGAAACAAAATAAGCCCCTCCTTGAAGTGCTGATCCTGTCTCTAGGACCTCATCTCAAAACCTCTGGTGTGGCATCGGTCACTACCTGACTGGGCAATGGGCAGAGGGTGAATTTGGTGAGGACTGGGGATGGTATCCTCAGGGATGGGTGAGGAAGTTCAGGGTGGCCTGTCAGCTGTGCCAGGAAGGTCTCCCATGGTGGGATGGCAGCACTGGTCACCGGGTCGGAGAAAGCCCATACCAGGGGCCGGAGGTTGTCACTGGTTGCACAGTTGGTGACAGTCCTGGAGCCAGGTCAGCATGTTACTGACTGGCTTCCTGGGATCACAAAGCTGGAGTTGCCTGCAGATGCTTTGGATGCATCAGAAGTGGGAGCAGCCGCTGCTCCCCTGTGCTGTTTGGCTTTATTTCAGGAGTTTCCTCCATTTTAATTGTGATGTGTATCTGGGGGGCGTCTCGGGGGTGGGGGGCTGGGATTGCTTGGGGGCACCTTGATCGCCCGGAATGGATCTGTCCCCCTCTAGCGGTTTGGTCCCCGGTGCCTTTGGGAATGCGGCTGCTCCCTAACTTGGCCGGCGGGGTGTTTGTCCCTCCAGGTCGGGAGTGTGGGGGTGCACACCCAGGGGGAAGCTGCAAGGGGGTTGACTCTTGCCTACATTCCAAAGCCCCGCTCGCTCCAGCGGGGTCTCCCAGATCCCAAACCCGCCTCGGAGCAGACAAAAGAAAGGGGCCGGGGAGGCTGGGCCTGAGCGGGACGGGGTAAGGGCTCTCGGCCACGCTCTGCCCGGCCCCGGGGAGCCCGGCCCCGGCCTCTCGGATTGCGGCGGCAGCGGGAGGGAGGGATCCCGGGGCGGCCGGTGGGCAGCGCCGCCCGGACCCTGCGCCAATCCCCGCCGTCCCGGCCCCTCCCGGCGCTGCAGCAGCGCGGCTCTGCCCTCCGCTTCCTCGCTCCCTTTTTCTCTTCTGCCATCTTCCCGTTGCAAAGCATTGCTGGGAACCGCATGTGGGTGACGCAGCAGCATTGTCTCCGGCTCAGGAAGCTGCCGCCGCCGCTGCCCAAGGGCTCGGGAGGAGCACGCGGCCGCCAGTGCGGCTGCTGGGGGCGGGGAGGAGCCGGGGGCGCTTGGGGCGGGGGGCGCAGCTGCTCCCCAGCCATGTCCCCGAACACCGGGGGTCCGGCCGGGGTCTGAGCCAGCCCCCGGAGGTGTCCGGGAGAGGGGAGGGGGCCCCAGCCCTCACAGTGCGGGCACCGAAACAAAGAGGGCTCGGCAAACTTCACCCCAGAGTCTCGGCAGCTCCAGAGGCGCAAGGTCAGGCAGCTGGCAATGCTCGTGGCGCGGGGAGGGGACGCGGGGACGCTCCGGTCTCGGACAGGGTGGGAGGGGACCGCGGGAGGACTCCTGCTTCCCCGGAGGGGTCCCTGCCCGGTGCTTGGGCTCGCCTCTCCCGTTCCCGGGGCGCTCTCGCCAGCACCGCTGCCGAGGCGCCCCGGTCGCGCAGGGTCCCCTTTGCCGCGTTCCGCCGGCCACGGCGCCGCGGGGCTCGGGGGACCAGCGGCCTGTCGCCCAGCCCGGCTCCGAGCCAGATGCAGCCGCAGGACCGGGGAGCCCCCGCAGTCCCTCAGCTCCCTGGCAGGCAGCGTGCCTGAGCCGCCCCCAGCCCTGCCCCGACCCTGGTGCCACGGGCAGGCGGACGCTGCGGTCCCACGATGTCCGTGTGGGAGCTCTGAGCTCTGACCTTTTCCCTTGGCTTGCGCTCGTGGGGAGGCGGAAGATCTGAAGGCGGCACGCTGCGCTGCCGGGGAGCCCAGGGGAGACTGCGGCTTCCTGCCTCCCCAGACACCCGGAAAACCGGGCAGGGGGCACACCGGGCACCCACCCCCTGCCCTGGCCCTGCCTGGCAGCAGGAAGCACCGCCCGCCGGGATGCCGGCAGGAGGCTCCTGCCTGCGTAACCATGGCAACGTCCAGTAAATAAAGCACCTGTGCAACCGACAAATTCGGTGGGGAGTGGATGTGGGGAAGGGACTGCGCTGGAGGGTGCTGAAAGGATGGGGCTGAGCGCGGGAGCACCGGGAGCAAGGGGCTGCTGTGCCGGAGGGCAGTGTGCCAGTCCGGTCGGTGCCCAGGGATCTTTCCCTCCAAGTCAAAGCCAAACCCCAAGGCAGTGCAGGGGAGCAGCTCTCAGCTACTGGCAGCTTGTGCCAGGCCACTCTCCAGGCTGCCCCACGTCTGGGGGTGTAATGCTGATGAATTGTCCCCCCAAAATACCCCCAGACTGCGGAATCTTGGCGCTCTCCACTTCTACCACCACCCAGCGCGGGGCCTCGGGGCTGAAATGCAGTTGATGAAAGCGCTGGTGCAGATCGACTCGACAGAGCTTGTCTGTCTCATGTGGGGAGGAGGGATGGTTGCTGGCGGGCGTGGGGAGAGGAGGGCTCCTTCCCAGCCGCCTTTGAAGCATGCTGGCCTTGGCATCTGGTCAGAGCCTGCCTCGCTGGCGGGAGCCGTGTTTCCCTCTGCTCACACCTGTGCTTTTTGTCTCTCTGCTGTGTTCCCCCTCATCTCTCTCCATTAGCTGCTGTTGGAAGAATACGCAAACAGCGACCCCAAACTGGCACTTACAGGCGTCCCCATCGTCCAGTGGCCCAAGAGAGATAAGGTAGGAGCTGCAACGAGGGGACCCAGATGGGTGTCACGTGTTGAGTCATTTGCCAGGCCTGGGGTGTGGTGGCACCGCTTCCACACCCGCCTTGGGAGCAGTGCCAAAGCGGGATGTGGGTGCAGCCACCTTCACAGCACTGTGGGCAAACCTAGTGATCTCCCACCATGCCAGTTATCCCAGCTCAGCTGATGGGTGGTAACCAGGTCAGCCTTGGCTGCTCCATGTTCTCCCCCCTTTGGTTGTGCTTGGTGATCAGGGAGCCTTGTTGTGGGAGGAAGGGGTGATCCTGCTCTCTTAGGAGCTCTCTGGATTGAGAGGGAGAACCCTGGATGGCCTGAGGAATGTTGTGTATCAGGGAAGGCCTCACTATGGTAAGGGTGGGTGAGCTGTGGGGTTGATGGTCAAGAGTAGTCCAGCCCCTCACTGTGAGCTGAATGTGTCCCTTGTGTCCCTGTCCCTGTTGTAGGATTGGGTCTTACAATGCCAAGCAAGGCAGCTCTCTCCCAGGAGTCTCTCCCTGTGGGTAGCAGCCAGCTCTTCAGCAGTGGGAGCTTTCAGTGCATCCCTGCCTTTCCCTGTCTAGCTGTGCTCATAGTCCAGGACCCACAGCTGAGCTGCAGCCCAGGCTGAGCTCGCCGGGCAGATGGAGGCACAGAGCAGCTGGACTTCCCCTCTGCCGTCTGCCTTCCTGTGGCCTGCCAGGATGGCTCCCAGGGGTCACTTCTTCCTTCCTGCCAGGAGATGGGTTCACAGGCAGGCTATGGGAAGAGCAGGACCCCATCACACTGGGAAGGGTGGGTAACACCCTGTTAGGGAGTCTGGACACAAATGCCCTCTCAGATTGCCCTCTCTCTGCTTGCCTGCCCTGCCCAGGAGATCCAGAGTGATCCTTGTGCAGCACAAGCATCCTGGGCAGCTTTTCTAGGAGAAGTGACGTGGAGATGTGTGCAAGCTTTGGGTTACAGCACTCAGAGGCTTGGCACATGCCCAGCCCCATCCTTGGGAGCCTGCCCTTCCACAGGCCCATCGGTGTGGTGCACAACCTAGCACAGCCAGTCTCAGAAAGATGCTGCAGCCAGCAGATTTCCTGTGAGGGCTGATGGGAGCAGGGTGACAGCTGGAGAGCTGTGCTGTCCTACCTGCTCTGTAAACAAGGAGGGTGTGGGTGTTCCCAGTGTCCCTTGAGCTCTGGAAAGAGTGACCAGAGCTGTCCCCTTGTGCAGAGTGACACAGTGAGGGCAGCCTGGGTGGACCTTGTCATTCCTTGCCTGGGTAGGAAAGCATGGATGCTGTGGGATGCTTTTGGGACTCAGCAGCCCTTTCCAGACCCATGTGAGCCCTAGCAGGGGGTGAGAGGAAGGGGAGCTCTTGGTGTGGGGTGGTGTGAGGAGTTAGGGAGTATGCTTCAGGAGAAGTGGCAGGTCAGCACTGATCCAGGCACCTTTGTCTGTAGAGTGCTGAGGGAGCAGAGCTGCTCTCTGGCGCATTGTCTGCAGTCGTAGTGTGGGATCCAGGGATCAGAGCTTTCCGGATCCCAGCGGAATGCAGCGCTTCCCTCTCCTCACCCAATTCCCTCTCTCCCCTTGCCAGCTAAAGCTCCAGACCCGGCTGCGGGTGCGCCTGCCCACCATCCCCATCACCAAACCACACACCATGAAGCCAGCACCACGCCCGACTCCCGTCAGGTCCACGGTGTCTCCCATCGTGTCGGGCGCCCGGCGGAGGCGGGTGCGGTGCCGGAAATGCAAGGCCTGCATGCAGGGCGAGTGTGGCATGTGCCACTACTGCAGGGACATGAAGAAGTTCGGTGGGCCCGGCCGCATGAAGCAGTCCTGTGTCCTCCGGCAGTGCTTGGCGGTGAGTCCAAGTCAGGTTCCTGGGGGATAGCTGGTTGCTAGTCCATGGTTCAGGTAGTAGGGAAGGAAAGGAGGAAGGCTGT
Organism: Taeniopygia guttata; assembly: GCF_048771995.1. NCBI lineage: Eukaryota > Metazoa > Chordata > Aves > Passeriformes > Estrildidae > Taeniopygia > Taeniopygia guttata. The sequence continues at coordinate 11,348,252 of NC_133030.1, forward strand.
CCCACCGAGCCCTGGTGTCAGCCCTGCTTTCCTTTGTAGCCTAGGTTGCCTCACTCGGTCACGTGTGCACTTTGCGGGGAGGTGGATCAGAACGAGGACTCACAGGACTTTGAGAAGAAGCTCATGGAGTGCTGTATCTGCAACGAGATCGTCCACCCTGGCTGTCTGCAGGTGAGCAGGGCACATGCTGGGCAGAGGGGGCCTCTGCTGTAGGGCTGGGCTGCTGCTGACCCCCTCCTCTTGTTGCAGATGGATGGGGAAGGGCTGCTCAATGATGAGCTCCCCAACTGCTGGGAGTGCCCCAAGTGCTACCAAGGTGATGACACAGAGAAGGGCCAGGTAAGGAGCAAGGTGTTTGTGTCCTCCATCCCTCCCACTGCATCCTGCCAGGGATGTATTTAACCAGCTTGGGGTGGGGGGACAGTGATCAGTGAGAATGAGAACCATGGGGGTGCAGCACTTGAGGGCATGGGCACATTCTGCTGCAATGCGGTCCTGAGATACTCCACTGTAAGAGACACCGGACTGTTAGGCACAGAGTGGAAGCCACCCCCAACCTCAAAGGATGCCCCTTTTGAGAAGGGGTTAGGAAAATGTTTGTTGCGGGTGTGGGTGGACTTTGGTCTTTGTGATACTTAGATGAGCTGTAAGGAAGAAGTTACTTGCTGTGAGGGTGGTGAAACCCTGGCAGAGATTGGCCAAAGAAGCTGTGGATGCCCCATCCCTGGAAGTGTTCAAGGCCACGTTGGATTTGGCTTGGAGCAACCTGTATCTAACCCAAACCATTCTATGATTTCACTGGGCACTGCTGGTGCAGGTCCTGGTGTTTCCCTGGGGAGGAAGAGAAGGGAAAGTCCTTCCCAGGCCTCATTCCCGCTAACCAGCCACCCCCGTTCCCCGCAGAAGCGGAAGGTGGAGGAGAGCGATGACGACACGGCACAAGCCAAGGTGCTGCGGCCCCTGCGGAGCTGCGAGGAGCCCCTGACCCCCCCGCCCAACTCGCCCACCCCGATGCTGCAGCTGATCCACGACCCCGCGTCCCCCCGCGGGGTGGTGACACGCTCGTCCCCGGGGGCCGGGCCCAGCGACCACCACAGCGCCAGCCGGGATGAGCGCTTCAAGCGCCGGCAGCTGCTGCGGCTGCAGGCCACGGAGAGAACCATGGTGCGGGAGAAGGAGAACAACCCCAGTGGCAAGAAGGAGCTGTCAGAGGTGGAGAAGGCCAAGCTGCACGGCTCCTACCTCACCGTGACGCTCCAGCGCCCCACCAAAGATGTCCACGGCACTTCGATTGTCCCCAAGCTCCAAGCCATCACGGCCTCCTCGGCCAACCTGCAGCACTCGCCACGCGTGGTCGTGCGCCACGCGCCCGCCAGGATACCCCTGCGGAGCGGGGGCGACGAGGAGGCGGCCGCCGAGGAAGAGGAGGAGGAAGAGGAGGAGGAGGACGAGAACGCGGAGGAGGGGGGAGCGGCCCGGCTGAACGGGCGCGGGGGCCGGGCGCAGGAGGGCGAGGAGAGCTGCGTCCAGCGCGAGGTCTGGATGTCCGTGTTCCGCTACCTCACCCGCAGGGAGCTCTGCGAGTGCATGCGGGTGTGCAAGACCTGGTACAAGTGGTGAGTGTGGGGACACGTCCTGGGGCTGGGGGTACATCTGTGGCAGACACCCAGAGGGAGCGGGGGAAAGGATGTCGCGTCAGTGCCTTCCCATCCCTCCCCAGAACCAGGCAGTGTCATTTTAGCCAGCCTGCTGCCTCTGCCATGCGTGTTCCCATCTCTGTTGCTCCCTTCTGCCTTCCTCCTGTCCCCTCAGCTGTCCCCTGCTGTGTCCTTGTGAGGTGCCAGTGCCCTTCCCTCCCCCATCATGCTGATGGTGCTTGCCCTTCCTGGCCTCCCTTGCTGCCTCGCCTCCCAGCAGGCAGGGAAGGCAGGCTGAGGCGGGATGGCTTTGCTGGCTGGAAACGCCTCTGGGGACAGCAGGCCCGAAGACAATGCTGGCACCGGGACAGCTGTGCGTGGAGGGCTTGGGAACAGACGGGAATGGAAACTGGGAGGTTTCTAACAGCCGAGCAGCAGGCATTGCCTGCTTTGATCAGCAGCTGGTGGCAGTGGTGTGGTGGAGGAGTGTCCCCTTGCCTGCACCTTCAGGGACTCAGCTAAACTACCATCGGGTCCTGGCTCTCCACAGACTCCCATGGGAGGGGATGAGTTTGCTCCTGGTGAAGGAGTGAGCTCTGCTGGAGCTGTGGGGTGGGACACTCAGTGTTTTGCCTGCTGGGAGTAATGATCCCTAAGATCAGGAGAAACACCCAGAGCAGGGCAAGCAAGCCTGCAGCTGCAACTTGGAGTTTTATTTTGTGGCAGCAGAACCCTGCTGGGGCTGCGCTGGGTGGCCTTCAGCAGCCTCCCATGTTTGGGGAAACCTATGGAAACCAGGAGGAACAACCTTGTTCTGTGGCTGGGGCCACACCAGGGCTGGGCTCCTTTCGGGAGCCAGGCAACCTGCTGGCTGTCTATTATCCCATAGTACTTTGGGACTCAACTTTCAGCTTTGTCCTTGTCCCCAGGTGCTGTGACAAGAGATTGTGGACAAAGATAGACTTGAGCAGGTGCAAGTCCATCACCCCGCAGGCGCTGAGTGGCATCATCAAAAGGCAGCCGGTCAGCCTTGACCTCAGCTGGACCAATATCTCAAAAAAACAGCTTACATGGCTCGTCAACAGGCTGCCAGGTGAGTGTGGGCTGGGGAGGGGTCCCTGCCTCTGCCACCAGCCTGTTCCAAGGCTTCCTGAGGGCTGGGTCATGGGGAGAGACACCCCGCAATCCTGGGAGCTCCTGGGTGTCATCACCCAGCAAGTGTCCCACCCCAGGCAGGGAGGGGGACCTGCATCCTCATGTGCCTGGAAAAAGATGGTGGAGATCTGGGATGCCTGGGAGCCGACCAAACCCGTCTAACTTGTTACCTGCTTCCCTTCTGCCAGGCCTGAAAGACCTCATCCTAGCGGGCTGTTCCTGGTCTGCGGTCTGTGCCCTCAGTACCTCCAGCTGCCCCCTTCTCAGGACCCTCGATCTTCGGTGGGCAGTAGGAATCAAGGACCCTCAGATCCGGGACTTACTTACGCCTCCAACAGACAAACCCAGTAAGCTGCTGCTGCCCTGGGGCTGCCTGGGCTGGACAAGGCAAGGTCCCTAGGGCAGTGTGTCCACTCTGGTTCTCCCTCTGCCTGTGCAGGTCAGGACAATCGCAGCAAACTCCGCAACATGATCGACTTCCGGCTCGCCGGGCTGGACATCACGGACGCCACGCTGCGCCTGATCATCCGCCATATGCCCCTGCTCTCCCGCCTCGACCTCAGCCACTGCAACCACCTCACGGACCAGTCGGCCAACCTCCTCACCGCCGTGGGCTCCTCCACACGCAACTCCCTCACCGAGCTCAACATGGCAGGTGCGTGCCCGGCTCCAGGTGCCTCCTGGCTTTCCCATTCCTCCCCCCCGGTGCTGGCTGCTGGAGGTGTCCCCTTCACGCTCCCTGTGCTCTGCCCGCAGGCTGCAATAAGCTGACGGACCAGGCCTTGCTGTACCTGCGCCGCATCTCCAACGTCACCCTCATCGACTTGCGGGGCTGCAAACAGATCACCCGCAAAGCCTGTGAGCACTTCATCTCGGACCTGTCCATCAACAGCCTCTACTGCCTGTCCGATGAGAAGCTGATCCAAAAAATCAGCTAGAGACCCTCCCTGGGGCAGACTGAGGAGAAGGAAAAGAGCCCATCCCGCCCCTCTTGGAGAGCTGCTCCTCCACCTCCCCCCTTGCCCTGCGTGTCCTGCCGCTGCCTCCCACCTGACTCGGCAGGCAGGGCCCTCGCTGGCCTCGCTCCACTGTCCTTCCTCCTCCTCCTTCCCCGGGACTTCTGCCGAGGAAGATGTCCCGCCAGGCTGGCCAGTACCAGAGGAGGAACGGGCACATGGCCGGGAGGCTCGGCCCAGAGGCTGGCCGCTCCCGAGGCGTGGGCTGTGACAGAGGCCTCTGTGCAGAGAAATGGGGCACCCTCTCCCCCCAGCTTTTCCCCTCCTCCCTGTTGTCTCCTTGCCTTGAAACACTTGTCACTTCCCCGGTAGCACAAAGCTTGAGGGTCGAGGTCTCTCCGAGGAAGCAGGAGCAGAGCCAGAACGCCCTGTCCCCCTCTGTGCTGCCACCAGCTCGGTGCTTCCCTGCGCTCTCCCCCCTTTCCCTTCCCCTCGTCTGGCTGCAGGGACTGCTATCCGTGCCCCTCCTCCTCCCACGCATCCGGGCGGTTCTTTGGGCACCCAGGGCAGGAGCCCCGTGGCCGGGGTGTTCCGGGAGCAGGGGCTGGGGGAATAACTCTGTCCGAGGGGATGGAGCAGGGGAGAACCCACAGGTACACCAGAGCTCAGGGAGGACTCGGGAAGCATCAGCCAGGGGTCAGTGAGCACGGGGTGGGGACGGGAGCTGCCTCCTCTTCCTCCCCAGCTCCCGGCATCAGAAGCACTCTGGGGCCGGAGGGGCGAGGGCTGCTCTGCGGCCTGGGACCGAACTGGCATCGTCCTCTCCTTCCCCCCACCCCCTTTTCGCTGCCGATTTTCCTTTGCAACGAATGGTTGGTCCAAAGAACCTCTCTCTAGGGCAGCAGAGAGCTTTTTGCACTTTAAGAAAAAACAACAAAAAAAAGACAAAAAACAAAACAACAAAAAAAAAAAGACAAGACAAAAAAAAGGAAAAAAGGTTGGAATCTTCTTTTTCTGGGTCACTATTTTATTTCCCTCCCTGTCCTGCCTGTGCCTGGGCGCTCCCCCTCTCTGTCCCCCCGGTGTCAGCACCCTGCTCTCTCCCTGGCAGCGTACCGATAGCACAATCCGGGTGTCCCCTCCGTGCCACCGCCGGTCCCCAGCCCCGCAGACCGGTCCCCAGCCCCGCAGGGGTCCCCGGGGGGCAGCCCGCAACCCCCTGCTGCTTCAGAAGCAATAAAGGAGGAGAGGCGGCCCGCGGGGACTGTCCCCGGCAGGGGGACACCAGGGGACAATCCCGCAGTGCCTGTGACAAGGGGCAGTGCGGCCGAAGCGGAGCCGCAGGGCTCGGAGCAGGAAACCGCCCCAAGGCGAGAGGAGGAGCCTTCGGCCTCGGCCTCTCGGCGGTGGCTCCCGGGAAAGACGTCAGAAGAATTAAAGCTTTTCTTTTTCCCTTGGATTCCTTTTGAGTTTTGCAACGCGAAAGAAGAGTTCCAGAGCTGGGGTTGAGAGGGGCGAGGTGCTCCCTCCCCCGCGGGGACAGCACCCCCTTCCCTCCGTGTCCCCCCCGCTCCAGCCGCAGAGACTCCGGCGTGCCACCCGCCTCACCACCCCGGCGTGGTGCAAATCCACGAGGAAGAAAAAAAGAGAATTATATATAATAAAAATCACTTAGTGATTTAAAACCAACCCAGCCTGCTCCCTAAAGACAACTCCTGCAAGCAAAGTCACTTGTTTAAGGGTTTGGTTGTGGTTTTGTTTTGTTTCAATCCCCCCCTTCCCTCCCTTCTTCCTTCCCTTCCCTCCCTTCCCCGGAGAAATATTGTAAATATCTATTTTTTTGTTGGCAATTTAGAGTCCATCTCTGATGTTTGTGCTTTAAAATTAAATGTAAGCATTAAGGGTAAAAGCAAACCAAGTCTTGCACTCTCTCAGCTGGGTTTGGGGGTTCTTGGCTGGGGCAGAGGGAGGGCACCTGCTTGGCAAGTGGGTTTGGTTTTCTTTTTTTTTCCTTTTTTTTTTTTTTTGGTATTTTGGGGATTTTTGCTTTCTGAGCCTTCTCCCATGCTCAATTTTTAGAGAAGCTCTTTGCTTATACCATATTAGCACCAGGCTGGGTGAGCTGTTGTGGAGGGAGGGAAAACCCCAGCCTCCTACAGGAAATATTTCGTTTCTTGGGAGTGGATTTTTGGAATTTAAAAAAAAGGGAAAGAGAAAAAAAAAGAGGGGAAAAAAAAAAAAAGACCAACGAAAATCAATGAGTGGGAGCTCTGCCCGTTTGTCTGTGAGGGAAGTGGAGGGAACAAGGGCAGGGCTGGGACCTCCCGTGTCCCCCTTGTCCCCAGCACTGGGGCTTTCTCAGCTGCTCGAGAGGAAGCTGCAGCACCGTTGGTGGTGGCAGATGTCCGGGTGTCCCCACTGTCTCCTTGCGGGTGGTGGCAGCTGTCCTGTGCCTGTGTCTCATCACCTCCTGCCAGGGCCACGGGTCCTCCGGAGGCCTGTGCGGCTCTTGCCTTCCACATCCCGTGGGAAAGCTGCCCTCTCCCAGTGGATTCCTGGGCCACCAGGGTGACATTTAGGTCCCCCATCCTGCGGGGATGTCACGTCCCAGGTCCCCGCGAGGCACAGGGCAGGTGACATCATCCTCCACAGGTGGCTGAGGCAACTGTCACCCTCCCTGTGCCCCGGTCCCCAAGTGCCACCAAGCGCCTCCCCCGGTGATGCACCAGAGCCAAACGAATCTCAGCGCCCCGACCGCCTGCCTGTCCCCTTCAGCTGTCCCCTCGTGGCCGCGGGGACAGGGACCCTGCACACGGCTGGGTCACACCCGCTGCCACGCATGGCACAGTGCTCACACACTGGTACGGAATGGCACGCACGGTGTCACACGCACACAGAGCCACTGTCACACACACCCGTGGTGCCTCTCACACAGTGTCACACACACAATGGCACAAAGGCACAGAGAAAGCGTCACACCCCCACACCTGCTGGCACACAGTGCCACACACGCAGTGTCCCACACTCGGTGTCGCACACGCCGTCAGTGCCACGGCCGGTGTCACGGCCCCTCGCGGGCGGGCGCGGCGGCGGCGCCGTCCCCGCCCAGCCCCGCTGTCCCCGCCCCGCGCCCGGTGCGGCCGCGCCCCGCTCCGCGCTCCGCTGCCGCCGCTCCGGGCGCCGCCGCCGCCCGCGTCCCGGGGCCGCCGAGCCCCTCCCGGCCGCCCCCCGCTCCTCCGCCCGGCTCCTCTCCGGCCCCGTTCCGCTTCCGGGCGCGGTTCCGGTTCCGGGGCCGGCGGGTCGGGTCGGGCCGGGGCCGGTGCGGCGCCGGCGGCGGGGCCGGCGGCGCGGCACGATGGCGGACCTGGAGGCGGTGCTGGCGGACGTGAGTTACCTGATGGCCATGGAGAAGAGCCGCGCCGCGCCCGCCGCCCGCGCCAGCAAGAGGATCGTCCTGCCCGAGCCCAGGTGAGGCCCCTCCGCTTGTCCGTCCGTCCGTCCGCCACCCCCGGTCCCTCGGTCACCCCTTCCCGGCACTGCCTGTACGCGCCCGCGGGTCACAGACACCTCCCGCACACGTGTGTGCCGGTCACACCCGGCCTGACACACGGACACGGACACGCACACGCGGATATGGATACACAAGTGTCACGCCTGTTGCACAGACAGACACACGGACATGGACACACACACACTTCCTGCATGACACAGGGACACACAAACACAGACACACGGACACACACATCCTGCTGTCCCACCCAGCTGTGTGTCCCTTCTGCCGCCGTGTCACACCCATGTGTGCACACACACACACCCCTGTACCCAGGTGTGCAGAGGGTCACGGTCCCCCTTGCCCTGCCAGACCCCGGTGCCCTCCTGTGCCTTCAGTGCCAGGCACCTGTGAAGCTTTTTTAGGGGTGACACTCGTCCCCACCTTCCTTTGGGCTCCAGTGCGTGGGACACGCTGTGATCCTGGCACCCACAACGTGCCACACTTGGGCGGGGACACACAGGATGGTAGGACATGCATGCCACCGGGGCATGGGGACACGGGAGGAGCAGGAGAGGAGCGGGGGGGACAGGGGTCCATCAGGGGCACGGCTGAGCCCCTGGTGTGCCCCCAGCATCCGCAGCGTCATGCAGAAGTACCTGGAGGACCGGGGAGAGGTGACATTTGACAAGATCTTCGCGCAGAAGATCGGTGAGCTGGGGACACGGGGGCTGGGGGGGACACGAGGGGGCAGCGGGGCCAGCACCCACGAGCACATGAGCAAGCATGAGTGGGCTGGGGGGCTGCACTGGTGGCCACCATGGCAGCGAGAGTGGCCACGGGAATGGCAGGGGGGTTGTGGGGCCAGGCTGGGCAGGGGTGCCGGGGGCTGCGCCACATTCCCCACCCTGTGTCCCCTGTCCTGTCACTTCCCCCCACGCCAGCACAAACCGTCTGGGGCAGGAAGCGCCTCTCACTTCCTCCTGCCGCTCCGGCGGTTTCCGGGCACGTCCGCCCTGCTCCGTGTGCCCGCCCGTGCCCCTGCCCCCACTGTGCCCCACAGCAGCCCCCTCACTGCCCCACGCTGTCCCAGGGTGCTGCTCCCCACGCCAGCTGTGCCCTTGTCACCCTGTCACCCTGCCAAGTCCTCACCGGTCCCTGCTTGGCATTCCCCAAGCCTGGCACTGGGGTGGCAGCAGGGCTGGGCAGGCCCAGGGGATGTCCCTGTGTCCCTTGGCCTGGGCCGAGGGGCTGTCACCTCTCACACTGTGACTCTGTCCCTGCAGGCTACCTGCTTTTCCGGGATTTCGCCTTCAACCAAGCTGAGGAGGCCAAGCCCCTGATGGAATTTTACGAGGAGGTGAGAGGGGGACCCAGGGGACAGCTCCCTGCGTGCACCAGGAGTGGGGTTGGTACCTCCAGGGCCCGTGGACACAGTGCCAAGAGCAGCACCCGAGGTGACGCTGCCCACGGAGCTGGAGATACTGTCCGAGGGCATGGGATAACCCCTCCCAAGGGACATGGCACCCAGAGGGGCCACAGTTCCCAGCGTTCCGCGTGCCCCCGTGCCACTGGAGCTGTGCCCTCTCCAGATCAAGAAGTACGAGAAGCTGGACTCGGAGGAGGAGCGAGCCGCCCGCAGCCGCCACATCTTCGACCATTACATCATGAAGGAGCTGCTGGCCTGCTCCCACGTGAGTGCCGGCCGCTGGGGTGGGAGGGATGTCCCCAGTGTGCCCACAGTGTCCTCAGGAGCAGCTCCATACCCCCCACAGGCTCCATCCTGGGAGCCACATCCCAGCCCTATGGATGGGGGTTCCTCTGTGGATCCCTGCTGGCCGCTGTCCCTTCTGCCCAAGGTGACATGGCCTTGTTCCCCTCACAGCCCTTCTCCAAGAGCGCCACAGAGCACGTCCAAAGCCACCTGAGCAAGAAGCAGGTGCCCCCAGATCTCTTCCAGGTGGGCCCCCCAGATCTCTTCCAGGTGTCCTTGCCACCTGTGACACTCAGATGATTAATCCTTAGAAGGGGCTGAGGGTGACAGGAGTCCCTGAAAGTAGGAGGGGGGTGTCCCAGGAGGAATGGAGACCCCGAGGGATGGTGAGAGGGTCCCCAGAATGTTGGGAGTGAGGGGGAATTCCTTGTAGTCGCCATGGGGTGATGGGAGACTGGAGGTAGCAGGGGGTCCTCAGAGGGAGGTGATTGGGACCCTGGATGTCACCCTAGGGGTCCCCAGGGCTGGTGATGTTGGGGTCCCCAGAGACTGAGGTGGCAGAACCATCCCCAGGGGCCTGGAAGTGGCAGTGGGGGGATGTAAAACCCCAGGGGTGGAGGAGACCCCACGTAATGATGGGATCGGTGTGACCTGGGTGGCCCTTGAGGCCCAGCACTGAGCTCTGTGTCCTCCCCAGCCCTACATTGAGGAGATCTGCCAGAACCTGCGTGGGGGCATCTTCCAGAAATTCATTGAGAGGTGAGTTGGGAGGAAATTCCCATGCAGATTGGGGTGTCCCATCCCACCGTCTCCCAACCCAGAGAACGACCAGGAATCCCCACACTGGGGACTTGGGGGTCTCTTCCTTTTCCAAGTGTCCTGGGGGGTGCTCCCTGTCTCGAGACAAACCCAGGGATTCTTTGAAGGCCATGTTTCTCCGGGATCTCCACTCTTGCCCTCTCTGCTCTTCCTTGCAGTGACAAGTTCACACGGTTCTGCCAGTGGAAGAACGTGGAGCTGAACATCCACGTGAGCAGGAATCCCTGCCCCTCACCTCCCAGGGCGGGGATCTGCTTCCATCGAGCCTCTGTGTCCCTCACCTGGGAAAACTGGGGCAGGGCTTGGTGTCCAGGCTCATCCCATTCTCCTCCCCACCCCTCCAGCTCACCATGAACGACTTCAGCGTTCACCGAATCATCGGCCGCGGCGGCTTCGGGGAGGTCTACGGCTGCCGGAAAGCGGACACGGGCAAAATGTAATGGGAATGCTCCGGCACGGAGGGGCCCACCTGGGGTTTTGGGGTGCTGGGGGGTCCCAGTGGCGTTGCTGTGGTCACACGTGTCGGGGGGCTGCGGGAATATTGTCATGGCTGCAGGCGCCCGGGGCTGGCAGGGACGTCACGGCCGTGGGCAGGAGCTGGGTGCTGGCCCTGCTGAGGGGACGTGGTGGCTACAGGGACTCCGTGCCCCTTCCAGGTACGCCATGAAGTGCTTGGACAAGAAACGCATCAAGATGAAGCAGGGCGAGACACTGGCCCTCAACGAGCGCATCATGCTGTCCCTCGTCAGCACTGGGGTGAGGGGACACGGGTGCCGGGCTGGGGACAGAGGCAGGGGACAGGGACAGGGAGGGTGACCCCGTGTCTCCTGCCAGGACTGCCCGTTCATCGTGTGCATGTCCTATGCCTTCCACACGCCCGACAAGCTCAGCTTCATCCTCGACCTCATGAACGGTGAGACCCCGGCCCTGAGCCACCCCCGGGGCACAGAGCCCCCTGCCCACCCCTGCTCCGGGTGACAGCCGGTCCCTGTCCCCACAGGGGGGGACCTGCACTATCACCTGTCCCAGCACGGCGTCTTCTCGGAGGCAGAGATGAGGTTCTACGCTGCCGAGATCATCCTGGGCCTGGAGCACATGCACAGCCGCTTTGTGGTGTACCGTGACCTCAAGGTGACCGTTCCCGCCCGCAGGACATCCCCTGGCCTTTAGACACCCCTCCACTGCCCTGTGGGCACCCACAGGTGTCACAGACCCTGCAGGAGCCCTCAGAACACTGTGGGCACTCGCCCAGCCCAGAGGGCACCCTCAGGCCTAATGGACACCCCAGCAGCAAAATCCATGGGCGCCCTGAGACTTCGGGGGCACTGAGACACCCCCAAATCCCACGGAGCCTCCTGGCTCGCCACCACATAGCCACGGGCCACTCTGGGGCTCAACGTGTCCCCCGGTGTCTCCACAGCCAGCAAACATCCTCCTGGACGAGTTTGGCCACGTCCGCATCTCCGACCTGGGCCTGGCCTGCGACTTCTCCAAGAAGAAGCCCCACGCCAGCGTGTGAGTGTGCCCACACCCCTGCCCGCCCTGCCCCCCTCCCGGGGCGGCCCCTGACCCCCCTGTGCCCCCTCCCCAGGGGCACCCACGGGTACATGGCGCCGGAGGTGCTGCAGAAGGGGGTGGCCTACGACAGCAGCGCCGACTGGTTCTCGCTGGGCTGCATGCTCTTCAAGCTGCTCCGGGGGTGAGTGTGGGCTCAGCTGGGCACAGCTGGGCACCGCTGGGCACCGCTGAACCTCCTGAACCTCCACGCCGCAGGCACAGCCCATTCCGGCAGCACAAGACGAAGGACAAGCACGAGATTGACCGGATGACCCTCACCATGGTGAGCGGGGGCACTGAGGGAGCCGTGGGCAGGGCGTGCACACCCCTGTTCTGGGAGGCACACATGGGGTCAGGCACAGCTGGTCTTTGCCTGGAGCACATGTCTGTGCCCATCTGTGTGTCGGTGTGTGTCCCTGTCCCGCTCACCAGTGTGCTCATGGAATCTCCCACAGGCCGTGGAGCTGCCAGACTCCTTCTCCCCGGAGCTGCGCTCGCTGCTGGAGGGGCTGCTGCAGCGGGATGTCAACCGGCGCCTGGGCTGCATGGGGCGAGGGTGAGTGTCCCCGAGGCCCTCAGGGGAGGGGACACGGTGTGCTGGCACAATCCCCCTGCGGCCACGCTCACCCGCCCTCCTCTTTCCACAGGGCGCAGGAGGTGAAGGAAGAGCCCTTCTTCAAGGGCCTGGACTGGCAGATGGTGTTCCTGCAGAAGGTGAGGGGTGTGTGCCCATGGCTGGGGACAGGGACAAGGACACAGATGTGGGCAGTCGCCCTCTGACCCCCACTGCTGCCCACAGTACCCGCCACCCCTCGTCCCGCCCCGCGGCGAGGTGAACGCGGCCGACGCCTTCGACATCGGCTCCTTTGACGAGGAGGACACCAAGGGCATCAAGGTACCGGGCACAGGGGCTGAGTGTGGGGGCGTGGGACATCCCACAGCCCCTCACCCCAGCATCCCACCCTGCCCAGCTGCTGGAGAGTGACCAGGAGCTGTACCGCAACTTCCCGCTCACCATCTCGGAGCGCTGGCAGCAGGAGGTCACCGAGACCGTCTTTGATGCCGTCAATGCCGACACCGACAAGCTGGAGGCTCGCAAGAAGGCCAAGAACAAGCAGCTGGGCCACGAGGAGGGTGAGTGGGGCGGGGACCCCCACCCTGAGCCAACCCTGGCCACAGCCCAGGTGCTGATCCCGCCTCCCTGTGGTCCCAGAGTATGCCATGGGCAAGGACTGCATCATGCACGGCTACATGGCCAAGCTGGGCAACCCCTTCCTGACGCAGTGGCAGCGCCGCTACTTCTACCTCTTCCCCAACCGCCTGGAGTGGCGCGGGGAGGGCGAGTCGCCGGTAAGGAGGGCACGGCACCAGGGGGTGAGGGCTGGGGGAACCCCGGTGAGGGCTCGGGGACCAGGCTGAGCCTGTCCCCACAGCAGTCCCTGCTCACCATGGAGGAGATCGACTCGGTGGAGGAGACGCAGGTGAAGGAGCGCAAGTGCATCCTGCTCCGCATCCGCGGGGGCAAGCAGTTCGTGCTGCAGTGCGACGTGAGTGTCCCCCCTGGCTGCTGGCCACCTCCTGCTGCCTGCTAGCCATCCCCCCTGCTGCCTGCTAGCGCCTCTTGCTGCCCACTTGCACGATTAGTCCTTCAAGCCATGCCAGGGCATCAATACTGAAAACATGGGGCAACCCCACAGCCCTGGCACCGTGGGGAGGCCCAATCTCCCTGTGCCCTGCCCTGTCCCCCCTCCTGACCCAGTTTCCCACCCCACAGAGCGACCCTGAGCTGGTGCAGTGGCGGAAGGAGCTGCGGGACGCGCAGCGCCAGGCGCAGCAGCTGCTGCAGCGGGTGCCCCGCATGCAGAACAAGCCGCGCTCGCCCGTGGTGGAGCTCAGCAAAGTGCCGTTCATCCAGCGCTCCCCCAACGGGCTCTGACCCCTCCCTGTGCCCCCTTCCCCCTTCCCACCCCACCTCTAATTTATTGGGTTGGGTTCCCACGTGTCCCCCGCTCTCCGTGTGCCCGGGGGCTGTGGGGGGGCACACCCGGTGCCGGTGTCACCCGGGGGTGCGGCTGCGGTGGCGCTGCCGGCGCCGGGCACGCGGCCTGGCACCTTCTCCCCGGTGTGCCCCCCGGTCCTCCAGGAACTCTCCGGCTCAGATGAAGGCAGCCCCCGTCCCTCCCGCCCGCTTCCCAGTGCCGTGTGTGCCAAAGGGGCCGGTGGGGACCCCCGGCCGGCATGTCCCCCCTCCCCGCGCGGCTGTGTCCGTCCCGTGGGTGACACCCCCTCGTGTGCGTGTGTGGCTGTGTGTGAGAGTGTGTGCCCAGGGGGACCCCCTGTAAATACTGTGCCACGGGTCCTCTGTGCCCCCGGCTCTGCCACTGCCCCTCCTGCCCTTCCCAGGGCACCCCCAGCCCCCTGCCCTTCCTCCTGAGGAGAAAGGAGCAGGTGGGACACCCCTTAAATCAGCCACAGGTGGGCATAGGGGTGCCCCCTGCCCCCCCAGTCCCTGGCAGCATCTGTAAATATTGGTCTCTGGTTGCTCTGCCCCCGGGTGCTGGGGGGGCACCGGGCAGGGTGGGCACAGGGCTGGGGCAGTGGGTGAGTGAGGTTTTCATGAGCAGAGATGTGAGAACGCCAAAAGAAAAAGAGTTTTTATAATAAAAAGATAGAAAAACACCATCCGGCTCCACCTCACTGCTGTGGGGAGAGATGGCTCCACGCCCGCTGAGGGTGGCATGGAATCCTTGTCACCTCCTGTGGTGTGGGAGCTTCTTGTATGTCCCCCAATGGACACATCGGCACTCCGGGGACATCCTGGAGCATCCCCGAGCCCCACAGGATGGGGGTCCCGGGCCAGTGTGGGCTGCCCGCAGGTATGATCTTGGCTGTCACTTGTCACCAGGCAGTGCAGGTGCCACCTCTCCTGCCCACACCCTGCCTGCGGGCAGCGCGTCAGGGCGTGGCACAGCTGGGCTGGTGCTCCGGCATTCCTGGGGAACGGCTGGGCTGGGATGGGATGGGCTGGGCTGGGCTGGGATGGGATGGGCTGGGATGGGATGGGCTGGGATGGGATGGGCTGGGATGGGATGGGATGGGATGGGATGGGATGGGATGGGATGGGATGGGATGGGATGGGATGGGATGGGATGGGATGGGATGGGATGGGATGGGATGGGATGGGATGGGATGGGATGGGATGGGATGGGATGGGATGGGATGGGATGGGATGGGATGGGATGGGATGGGATGGGATGGGATGGGATGGGATGGGATGGGATGGGATGGGATGGGATGGGATGGGATGGGATGGGATGGGATGGGATGGGATGGGATGGGATGGGATGGGATGGGATGGGATGGGATGGGATGGGATGAACTCAGGAGTGGATGCACGACAGTTCTGAGCTGCAGGTACCAACTGATGTTATGATGTAAAAGAGGTCAGGGAGCCCCGGGCACCGGCAGCCCCCGGTACCGGAGGTCAGCTGGGGGCCAATGGGTCCCTGGTTTCAACCCCGATGGGGGACTGTGAGAGGGGGCGGCTCCGGGCTGTGTCCGGTACCGGTTCCAGTCCCATTCCCGGTGCTGCTGCAGTGGCGGTGCCCACAACCACGGTTCTCTGTGCCGGTGCCATTCTCAGCGCCTGCTCCCATTCCCGTTCCCGGTGCTAATTACGTTTCCGGTGCCCCACTCCCGATACCTCGTTGCCTTTCCCGCTGCCCGTTCCCGTGCCCGGTGCCAATGCCGTTTCCGTGCCCGGAGCCTGTTCCCCTTCCTGGAGCCCCGTTCCCTTTGGCGATGCCCGGTGCCAATGCCCGTTCCCTTTGCCGGTGCCCGTTCCCGGTGGCGATGCCGTCCCCTTTCCCCGCTCCCCTCCGGCGCTCCCGGTGCCGCCGCCTGTTCCCGGTGCCCGGTGCGGCCCCGCCCCGCGCCGCCGCGCTGCGCCGCCGCCGCCCCCGCGCAGCCATTGCGGGCAGGCCCCGCGCTGCGGCCCGGTCCGTCCGCCCCGGCGGCCCCGGGGACATGGTGCCGGGATGGCCCGGCCCGCCGAGACCTTCCCGCTGCACCGGCTCGTCTGGCACAACCGGCACCAGGCGCTGGACAGCGCCCTGCGCGCGGGGACGGTGCGAGCGGCGCCGGGAGCGGCGCCGGGGAGCGGGCACCCCCCACGCACCGGCACCGGGAACGGCAGCGGGCGGGAGGGAGAACGGCGGGGCCCGCAGCGCGGGATGGGGGACTGGAGCGCTGGGAATGCCGCGGGGGACTGGGAACGCCGGGGGAAACCGGGAACGCTCCGCGCGGGGGGAGGGGAGGAGGGGGATGCTGGTAGAGCTGGAAGCGCCGGGAGCACCGCTGGGAGATACTGGGAGCACTGGGAGATACTGGGAGCACTGGGGGGATGGGGAGCCTTGAGGGACTGGGAGCGTTAGGGAAGGCTGGGCACACAGGGCACTGGGAGCTCTGCAGAGGGACTGGAAGCACTGGGAGGACTGGGAAACCGGGGACACGGGGGACTGGGGGAACTGGAGGGAGGCTGGGAAGACTGGGAGCATGGGGAGCTGGTGGCACTGGGTGGGGGGGACAGCCCTGGGAGCATCTGGGGGAACTGGGAGTGATGTGGGGACTGGGAGTACCAGGGGAGACAGAGACTCAGGAGACTGGGAGCACTGGAAGAACTGGTGGCACTGGAAGGACTGGTGACACTGGGATAATAAGGGACTGTAGCGCCAAAGGCCTGGAAGCAACTGGGAGCGCTGGGATCGGGTTAGCTGCACTGGGAGAAGAGGGGGCTGGGAGCACCAGGCCTTGGGAGCACGGGGACCACAGGGGGAGCACTGGGGTGGCACGGGGAGGGGGCAGTGACCCCACCACCCTTCCAGCACGACGTGGAGCTGACAGACCCGCGGGGCCGGACGCCCCTGGAGCTGGCCGTGTCTCTGGGCCACCTGGAGTCCGTGCGGGTGCTGCTGCGGCACAACGCCAACGTGGGCCGGGAGAATGCCAACGGATGGACGGGTACAGGGACACCACGGGGACTTGGGGACACCATCCAGGGCTGCGGGCGGCCTCCAGCTGATGGCGCCCCGTGTCCCCAGTGCTGCAGGAGGCGGTGAGCACGGGGGACCCCGAGATGGTGCAGCTGGTGCTCCAGTACCGTGACTACCAGCGGGCGACGCGGCGCCTCGCCGGCATCCCTGAGCTGCTCAGCAAACTGCGGCGGGTACAGCCCCCCCAGAACTGCACCCTGCAGCCCAGAGCTCCCCAGGGACACCCACCAGCCCCATCCCTTTGCTCAAGACTCCCCACCTCTCCAGCGACTCCAGCAGAGACCCCCCAAGTGTCCCCAGGACCCCCTGTCTCCTCAATGAGCCCACTCTTTCCCCAGGGACACTCTGCCTATCCAGCCCCACTTCCCCACATTGCCCTGATCCCCACTCAGGACCCCAATAGGGATCCCCAGCCCTGCTCTCCAGACTTCCCACATCCTCAGTGGTCTGGGAAGAGACCCCCAATTCTCCCCAGAAGCCCCCATTGACTCGTTTTTTTCCCTGGGGACCCCCAGCTTATCCTTTTCCTCTGGGACTTGCTGCTTATCCTTCCCTATGGACCAGCACTAATGACGCCACTCTCTCTGATCCCCGCTCAGGACCCCAAAGGGACCCCTATCCCTTCTCCCCAGACTGCTCCCCCCTCCCCAGTGACCCCAGCAGGGAGTCTCCAGCCCCTCCACATCCCCCACCATGCTCCTCATCCCTTCCAGGCATCCGACTTCTACGTGGAGATGAAGTGGGAGTTCACGAGCTGGGGTGAGCGTGGCTGGGCTGGGCGGGGGAAGGGGGTCCCCAGGGCCCCCCGGCCGCGGGGCTGAGGGGTCCCTGTGCCCGCAGTGCCCCTGGTGTCCAAGGTGTGTCCCAGTGACGTGTACCGCGTGTGGAAGCGCGGCGAGAGCCTGCGGGTGGACACCACCCTGCTGGGCTTCGAGCACATGACGTGGCAGCGCGGCCGCCGCAGCTACATCTTCAAGGGGGAAGGTCAGCTCCACCCCCCCGCCGCCCCTCTGTCCCCTTGGGGAGCCCCCAGGCCCCCTGCACCCCCCTGTAAGGCCCTGTCTGGATTCCCTGGGGGCCCTCCAGTCTTTGTGGGGAGCCACAGATTATAGCCCTGCACTATAAGTGCACCCCTATAAAGACCCCAGACTCCCTATAGGGACTTCCCTGGAGAGCCCCCAGACCCTCTGCACTATTCATACTCCCATGAGGACCTCCCAGATCCCCTCTAGGGACCACTTGGGATTCCAGTTCCCCCCTCCCAAAGGGAACACCTCAATTCTTTTACACGGTACCAGGCACCCCCAATTCCCCAGATCTCCCCAAGGAAACCTCAATTCCCTCTTCCTGAGGGAACCACCTCATCTCCTACATGTACGAGGAATCCCCCCCCATCCCCCCAGCTCCCCAGTGCCCCCCAGGCCTGGGGTTGTGATGGGGTCTGACCCCTGCGGTGTCCCCATGCAGACGAGGGGGCCGTGGTGATGGAGGTGGACCACGACAAGCAGGTGGTGTACACGGAGACGCTGGCGCTGGCCCTGCACGAGCCCGAGCTGCTGCTGGCGGCCATGCAGCCCACCGAGGAGCACGTGGCCGGCCGGCTCACCTCACCCATCGTCTCCACACACCTGGACACCCGGAACATCGCCTTCGAGAGGTGGGGAGGGGAAGGGAAGGGAAGGGAAGGGAAGGGAAGGGAAGGGGGAAGGGAAGGGAAGGGAAGGGAAGGGAAGGGAAGGGAAGGGAAGGGAAGGGAAGGGAAGGGAAGGGAAGGGAAGGGAAGGGAAGGGAAGGGAAGGGAAGGGAAGGGAAGGGAAGGGAAGGGAAGGGAAGGGAAGGGAAGGGAAGGGAAGGGAAGGGAAGGGAAGGGAAGGGAAGGGAAGCTCTCAGCAGGAAGGGGCCACGCGAGGGGGAAGCACGAGCGAAGGGGAAGGAAGCGCTGGTGCAAGAGGGTGAGGCCCCCACTCCCCCAGGAACAAGTCTGGGATCTGGGGCTGGCGCTCGGAGAAGATGGAGGTGGTCAGCGGCTACGAGGCCAAGGTGAGCACGGAGACAGGGAGGGACTCTGGGGACAGCCTGGAGTGTGGCAGGCCTGATGGTGTCCCCACACAGGTGTACAGTGCCAGCAACGTGGAGCTGGTCACCAAGACCAGGACGGAGCATCTCTCTGACCAGGACAAGTCACGCAGCAAAGGTGACAGCCCTGTCAGCCAATCAGGGGACCTGTACCTGGTGGGGACACGCCACCCTTCTGGGTGGCACAGGTGTCAGGTGTGGGAAACTGGGGGAATAATGTGACAGGCGTAGGACAGTGTGCAGTGTGCCACCCATGAGGGGTGTGACCGGTGACAGACCTGAGGGTCCCTCCTCACACCTGACCCCTCACCCCCTCTCCCCCCAGGCTCCAAGACCCCCTTCCACTCCTTCCTGGGCATTGCGCAGCAGCACGGCACCCACAACGGGGTGAGTGGCCATCCCAGGGGTCCCTGGGGAAGCTGGGGGTCTCCAGGGGGGCTGAGCGGTGCTGCTGTCCCCCCAGGCACCTGTCCTGCAGGCTGCCAGCCCCACCAACCCCACGGCCATCACCCCCGAGGAGTACTTCGACCCCCACTTTGACCTGGAGACCCGCAACATCGGGCGCCCCATCGAGATGTCCAGCAAGGTGCAGAGGTGAGGCCACCGCCCCAGGGTCAGGACACAGGGGACGGTGACGGAGTCCTTGGGGCTGTGCCTCTGTTGTCCGTACCTCGGGGGTGTTGCCAGGGCGGTGGCACTGGGGTGGTGCCGGTAGCCGGTGGCCCCGCCGGGTCCCCATGCCCATGGTGGTGCCCGGGCAGGTTCAAGGCGACGCTGTGGCTGTGCGAGCAGCACCCGCTGTCGCTGGCGGAGCAGGTGACGCCCATCATCGACCTCATGGCCATCTCCAACGCCCACTTCGCCAAACTGCGCGACTTCATCACCCTCAAGCTGCCCCCTGGCTTCCCCGTCAAGATCGGTGAGAGGGAAAGCTTCATTTGGGGTGGGATTAATAGGGGCAGGAGTTCATTGGGGCCTTGACTGACAGCTGTACCCACAGAGATCCCCCTGTTCCACGTGCTCAACGCCCGCATCACCTTCAGCAACCTGTGTGGGTGTGACCAGCCCCTGGGCTCCGTGCGGATCTGCGCCCCTCAGGAGCCCTCTGGCACCCACCCCCCTGGCACCCAGCCCTCCGGGCCCAGAGGTGAGCCTGGGGGGCCAGGGGGGTCCTGGGGCCAGGGGATGCCGGGATTCTGTGGATATAGAATGGTGTGGGTGTGGGGTGATGTGGGGTGTCGCAGGATGCCATGGGGAGCTGCGGGGTGGCATGAGGTGCCGTGGGCGCAGTGTGCCATGGAGGTGGCGTGCCGTGGGACACCGCGGGGTGCCACGGGGACACCCGAGGGTGCTGACGGCTCCCGTGCGTGGCAGCATGGCCGTTCCCGTGCGAGGTGGAGGCGGGCATGTTCGAGGTGCCCGCGGGGTACACGGTGCTGGGCGCGGGGCGCAGCGAGCCCCTGCGCGATGAGGACGACGACCTGCTGCAGTTCGCCATCCAGCAGAGCCTGCTGGACGCCGGCACCGAGACCGACCAGGTGAGGCCACGTCCCCTCACCTGGACACGCCCCACACGCACCTGGGCACGCCCCTAACATGTGGCCACACCCCACAGGTGACCATCTGGGAGGCGCTGACCAACACGCGCCCCGGCGCGGAGCCGCCGCCCTACGATGAGGACCTGCAGCTGGAAAGGTGAGGTTCCATCTGTGGGGGCGTGGCCTGGGGTGCCACACACACCTCACCTGGGCAGGGCCAAACTGGGAGGGGCAGGGGTTAAAGGTGTCCGGGTGGGGCAGACGCAGGGGCCATGGGGTTAGAGAAGCGGGGCTAAAGGTGTCAGGGTGTGGCCAGGGCAGGGGCTGAAAGTGAGGAGCTTCTTGCTGTCCACAGGGTGTGGCCATAATGGGCGTGGCTAAGCGCAGGTGTGGGTGTGGCTAGCAGCTGGGTGGGGCATGTGGGGAGGGGCATGGCTCTCCAGGCCATTTAAGGGCTGTGCAGGAGGTGTGGCCAGCAGGGGTGGGGCACGGGTGTGGCAGAGGAGGCGTGGCTCCCATGACACGGGCGTGGCTCCCATGACATGGGTGTGGCTCCCATGACATGGGCGTGGCTCCCATGACACAGGTGTGGCTCCCATGACATGGGTGTGGCTCCCATGACGTGGGCATGGCTCCCATGACACGGGTGTGGCTCCCATGACATGGGCATGGCTCCCATGACACGGGCATGGCTCCCATGACACGGGAGTGGCTCCCATGACATGGGCGTGGCTCCCATGACACGGGTGTGGCTCCCATGACACGGGTGTGGCTGCTGTCCCCTCCGCAGGGCGCTGCAGGAGAGCATGCTGCTGCAGGCTGGGCCCAGCACCGAGCCCCCAGCTGCCGGGAGCCCCCCAGGCGCAGGTGGCGGGAGCCCCCCTGGTCCCCCCGGCTACGGCAGCTTCGCGGAGCAGCTGCGCCTGGCCATGGCGCTGTCGGAGCGGGAGCAGGAGGAGCGGGAGCGGCGGCGGCGGGAGGAGGACGAGGAGCTCCAGCGCATCCTGCGCCTCTCCCTCACCGAGAAGTAGCGCCCCGGGGCGCTCCACGCCGGCACGGGGACATCCCGGGTGTCCCATGTGGGGTCACCCCACGCAGGGACGCAGATGTCCCGCGTGGGGACACCCCTGGCAGGGATAGGGACACCCCACCCAGGGGACACCCCGGTGCGGGTGCTATCCCACACCGGGGTGCCCCAGCGCAGGCACAGCCCTGCCTGGGGAGCAGCCGGTGCCGGGATGGCCCCCCCGTGATGGGGACCCCCCTGATGTGGGCACAGCCCCCGTGCAGGGGATTTGATCCAGGGATCCTCCTACCCCCGGGACCCCCAATCCAGGGCTCTTCTCCCACCAGGCTCAAACCTCAGCCCAGGGACCCTCACCTGGGGACCACCCCTCCAGGGATACCCCTGTGCCCAGGACCCCTCCCTAGGGACCCCCCTCCTCTTTGGTGTTGTACTGTGACCCCACTGGGGGCAGGATGGACCCGGGGGTCCCCGTGGGATGCAGGTGACCCCTGTTTTAAGGCACTGCAGTGTGGGGGAGACTTCTGGGGGACCCCCAAGCCTCATCCTTTGGGGCAGTGGGGGGACAGGGGGGCCCCGAATGTCTGTACATATACATATACATATATATTATATATATATATATATATACACATGTGTGTCTGTGCCTGGGGCGTGATGGGTGGGGTGTCCCAGGGGTGGAGCCTGGGAAAAGGGATGGATCCTGCAGGTAGGGTGGGGCTCAGGTGATGGGGCTCATCCAGTAAGCGAGTGGGTGGCACTAGTGGGCTGCTCCTCCTCAGCTCGCCCCAAATCTGGCCCAGTGCCCCCATTCCTGGCCCAGGGATTGGTTTATTTTGTTTATATTAGATGGGAAAAGACCCCTGCCCAGGGAGGGGAGCTTAGCTGAGGATCCCTGGGGATCACAAGGGGTTATTTGGGGGTGAGCTGATGGGGACACTTGGAGCATTCCCACCATTTAAACCTGGGGTGTCCCAGGTGCCAGGGTCCCTCGGGGGGTCCGCAGTTTCTGGGGATCCGGGGAAGGCATCACACGTTCTGGGCGCCTGGGGGAGGCTCCCAAGAGCCAGGGACCCTCGGGTGCTTCCCACTTTGGGAGGATCTGGGGGTGTCTCGAGTGCTGGAGTGTCAATCCTGCCTTGTCCACACCGATGTGGGGCCCGGGGGGTTCCGGGGCACCGGGGAGGTGCCGCTCTGAGCACGGGCGCTCCGGGGGTCCCGGCCGCGGCGTTCCCGTGGCGGGGGGAGCCGTGCCGTGCCGGGCCGTGCCCGGGGCCGTGCCCGCTCCCGCTGCCTTTCCCGTTCCCGTCCGGGCGGGGCAGCGGCGGCGCTTCCTGGTGCGGGGGGGCGGCGCGGCGGGGCATGGCGCTGGTGACGGTGCGGCGGGCGGGGGGCTCCGCCGGGGGCCCCGCGGTGAGTGCGGCACCGGGGCGGGCGGGGACGGGGCATCCCGGCGGGGACGGCACGGGGGGCGGGCGGGGGGTCCCGGAGCCCCGGGATGTCCCGGTGCGGGCTGGCACGGCGGCTCCCGGGGGAGTACGGGCTGTCCCAGAGCCGCGGGGGCCCCGGTGCGGGGGCACCGGGCCGGTTGGGGCGTCCCGGAGCTCCCGCGGGTCCCGGTGCCCTGGCGAAACGGGTGGTGCGGGGGATCCCGGTGTGGGGCTGCGCGGGGTCTCTCGGAGCCCGGGGGTTCCCGGTGCTGCGGAAGGTCCCGGTGAGGAAGGTCCCGCCGTCCCGGGGCTGTCCCAGCGCGGAGGTGGAGGGGTGAAGGTTGCTCCGGTCGCTGCCGGTGCGGGGTCATCCCAGGCGCTTCCGACGGGACTTTCCTGGGAGTTTGCTGGGAGCAGAGGTGCCCTCAGACACGTTGGAGTTTCCTGTACTCCCGGCTGGGGCTTCCCCACAGCTCAGGGAGGAACATGGGGGTGTGGATGGGGGTGTTTGTCCCTGGTTGCTCCCGCTCACTTTGCCACGCTCTCCCGCTCCCTTGGCTGTCCCTGTGTCCTCCAGTGCTGACCCCCACACTCCCCCAGTAACCACTGGGCCTTTCTGGGGGTTCATCCCAGGCCTCCCCTTCCAGTGCTTTCACCCTGCGAGGGATCAGGGGCACAGGGACAGGACACCCCCACTGCCGTCTCGAGGGGGTTCCCCAGGGATCCATCTCCACAGTGGGACCCCCAGAGGGTCCCCATGTCCCCCGTTGGGCCCACACTATTCAGTGGGGGCAGGGGTGGGCTTAGGAGGTCACTGGACTGTGGTGTCCGTGCTGGTGGGAGGTTGTGGGACCCCCGAGCCTGGTCCACACCCTGGGGTCACACTTCCCCCAGGAACTGCCTCCCAATTTACAGGAGGAAGATGCTCCCAGACGTGGCCAACTGCAGCGACGGTGAGAGGGGGCTCCAAAACCTCGGGGTGGGATGGAGACTCAATTTCACCCCTTTGGGGGAGCACTCTGGGGGTGTCCTGGGTGCTCAGGACCCTCCTGCCCCCCAGGCAAAGCTTTGTCATGGTCAAGGGGGCAGCGCGGCTCCTGCCTGCGGAGGAGCCCCCCCCGGCCGAGCCCCCCCCAGCCGAGCCCCCCTGCCAGGCCCCGGGACAGCAGGAGCAGCACCTGCACCTCATGATGCAGCTGCTGCGCCCCCAGGACGCCATCCGGCTGGTAGGACATGGATCCCCCTGCAGGAACGTGGGGATGGCATGGGGACAGGGAAAGAGATGGATGGGTCAGGAGCAGGACCAGGATGGGGATGGGATGTGGATGGGGACAAGGTGGGGAGAGAAAATGGACAGGATAGGACGGATGGGCTGGGCTGGGGATGGGGATGAGATGGAATGAAGGTGGGGACAGGATGGGGATAGTATGGGACAGGACAGGATTGGGATGGAAACAGGAACATGGAGGGAATGTGATAGGGATGGGATGGGGACAGGATAGGATGGGATGGAGATAGAGATGGAACGGGAAGTGATGAGGAGGGGACACGGCCCAGCCTGATGCTCCTCCCGGTCACTGGGAGCACTGGGAAGGGGCAGATCCCCCCTGCAATGCCCGCCGTCCCGGCAGGCGGTGCGGCTGGAGTCGGCGCGGCCGCGGCGGGTGCGGTACCTGCTGCTGGTGCGGCCGGAGGAGGCGGGAGCCGAGGCCGAGACGGCGCTGCTGGGAGTGGATTTCGCCCACGAGGGGTGAGCGGGGTGCGGGGGGGGCCCGGGGAGGCGTCGGCACCCCCTGACCTCTGCCTGCCCCAGGGCCACCCGCTGCACCCTGGGCATGGTGCTGCCCCTCTGGAGCGACACCCAGGTGTTCCTCGACGGCGACGGGTAAGGGTGGGACAGAATTGTGGCACAGGGAGGGGCTTAGGGGGGATGGGGTGCCCACCCTGACCCACGTGTGTGCCCGTGATGCCCAGGGGGTTCAGTGTGACATCGGGGGGACAGACACGCATCTTCAAGCCCATCTCTGTGCAGACCATGTGGTGAGCGAGGCCTGGGCGTGACCACGGGGGGCACGGTGGGGACCACCCTGGGCACGAGGGGGTGTGGGTGGCATGGTGAGCACAAGGGGGGTGGGCATCACCTCGGGGACTGGGGACACGAGCACGGCCAGGAGCACAGGGGATCTCAGCTGCACAGCAGACACGGGGGATGTGGCACTGCTGGGGACACAAGGGATGCCATCACCATCCTGAGCATGGGGATGTGGGCACCACACTGGACATGGGGATTTGGGTATCACCATGGGCAGCACCACGGGCACCTGGGCACAGTCACGGGGAAGGAGCTGGGGAGGGCTTGGGTGACACCCACACGCTGGGGACAGCCAGTGAGGGGGACACGGCTGTCGGGGCGGTGCCGGGGTGCGGTGGCAGTGCAGCGGTGGCAGGTGCTGTGCGGCAGGGCCGTGCTGCAGGAGCTGCACCTCGCCTGCGAAGACGCAGCCCGCGGCGGGCACATCCCTGGTGGCCCCGCGCTGGCCTGGGCCCGCGGCTACGCAGCGGCGCTGGGCTCGGAGCAGAGCTGCCTCAACGAGTGGCTGGCCATGGCCGACCTCGAGTCCGTGCGCCCCGCCTCGCCCACGCCCCTCCGGTAAGGTCCCTGTGGCGCCCCTGCCACACCCCGCTCTGCTGGCCAATCGCTGCCGCGCCTGGCAGGGCGTGGCCGGGGTGGGGCAGGGGACACCAGTGACAAGGCGGTGCCGGTGCCAGGCCAGCCACGCCGGAGCTGTCGGAGCAGGCGGTGCGGGCGCTGCTGCGGGAGGTGATGGCCACCGCCGACCTGGAGAATGTCACATCCAAGGAGGTGGGTGGCACCTGGGTGGCAGCGTGTCCTGGGGACCGGACAGGCTGGGCAGGGCCATCCCTCACCCAGGGTGACACCCAGGTGCGGGAGGAGCTGGAGCGGCGCACGGGGCACAGCCTGGCCGAGCACAAGGATTTCATCGACAACGAGATGCTGCTGGTGCTGGCGCAGATGGATCGGCCTTCCCGTGTCTTCCCGCACCTCTTCCTGGTGGGCAGCAGTGCGGGCACAATGGGCAGGGCTGGTGGCAGTGTCCCCTCCCCTCACTGCTGTCACCACACAGGGCTCCGAGTGGAACGCAGCCAACCTGGAGGAGCTGCAGCAGAATAGGTGAGCATGGGGTGGCAGCATTGCGGGGTGGCATGGGGTCACCACGGGCTGCTGCTGCAGCGTCACTCATATCACCACAGGGTCACCCACATCCTGAACGTGGCGCGGGAGATCGACAACTTCTTCCCGGCGCTGTTCACGTACATGAACGTGCGGGTGTACGATGAGGAGGCGGCTGAGCTCCTGCCCCACTGGAACGACACTTTCCTCTTCCTCTCCCGCGTCCGGTCAGCGGGCACAGGGGGTGACACCATGGGGGACATGGGGGGCACAGGGGCTGGAGGTGTGGCAGGGGAGAGGGGGACATGGGGAGGGGTCCTGATGACTGAGGTGCTGGGGTGCACTGGGAGCTGGAGAGTGCTGGGGCATGGATCCCAGGGAGCAGTGGGGTGGCTGGGGACGTGAAGACCTCTGGGGACACTGGGATGGCTGGAGGATGCTGGCAGCCCTGGGGATACTGGGACGGCTGGGGGACACTGGGAGCCCTGTGGACACGGTGTCCCTGGTGACTCCCAGGGTGGCTGGGGGACACTGGGAGCCCTGTGGACACAGTGTCCCTGGTGACTCTGGGGTGGCTGGGCGACACTGGGAGCCCTGTGGACATGGTGTCCCTGGTGACTCCGGGGTGGCTGGGGGACACTGGGAGCTCTGTCCCCAAGTTGCCTGTGCCATGGTGCCAGCGGTGGGTGCCACAGGGCAGCGGGAGGCCGGGCGCTGGTGCACTGCCGGATGGGGCTGAGCCGCTCGGCCGCCACGGTGCTGGCCTACGCCATGAAGGAGTTCGGCTGGCCCCTGGAGCGGGCGCTGCGGCACGTCCGGCACTGCCGGCCCGGGGTCCTGCCCAACCCCGGCTTCATGCGCCAGCTCGACTTCTACCAGGGCATCCTGAGCGCCAGGTGGGTGAGGACAGGTGGGTGGGGACACATGGGTGGGTCTGGAATAACCACACCCCTATGGATAAGAGGGTGGGGCCTGTTGGGACCACTTTGCAGGGAGTGGGTAGGGCTTCTGGGGCCGTGTCCTACCTGGGAAAGGTGTGGGAAATTTTGTGGGGGAGGATCCCAGGGGAACTCCACCCTGCCGAGTGGGTGTGGGTCCCAGCAGGGGGAGTGGCCGGGTGCTGATTGACAGGTCTGTGGCAGCCGGCACAGCAGCCTGTGGGAGCCCCGGGCGGCCGAGCAGGCACCGCACCCCGAAGAGGATACCGTGAGGGACACAAGTGGCCTGTCCCTGCTGTCCTCCCCGCTGGCGTCCCCGCAGCCCTCCGAGGAGGACGCAGCCGGTGGGGGTCTGCTGGGGGCCTCCCGGCGCCCCCGCATCTCCCTGTGCTCTGTCATGCGGAGCATCAGCCTGCTGGAGAACCCCGAGCCCCCCGAGCTGCTGGGGGAGCCCCTGGCCGAGGATGTGAGCAGGGGTCAGGGCGGGATGGGGGGTCCAGCTGTGGGGTGACAGCAGCATTGGATGACCCCGCTGTCCCCCCTCAGGTGTTTGAGGCCACGGAGGAAGCAGAGTGTCCCTCCCCGAGGTCACGACCCTCGTCTCGCCCGCGCCGGGTGGTGCGCCAGGCCAGCCTGGATGGTGTCCCCGGCCCGTTTTGTGACCACACCCACAGCGATGGCCACACCCAGTGCCACACCCATGCGCCTGGCCACACCCACACGGATGAACCCACTCCCTAATTTGGGAGCGATGGGACGGCGCCTCCTCACTGACACAGCCACAACGGGAGGGGCGTGGCCCGCGCCTGGGGGCGTGGCCAGCGAGCCGGCACGCCCCGCCCACACCCTGCGGCTGGGCGGTGCCTCAGCCCCACCCGCACAAACACCGACACCGCTCCTGCACTGGCAATAAAGTGTGGAAATGGCAGCCCCTGACGGCTTTGTGACCCTGAGCATTTGGAGGGTGGGCTGCTGTCAATAGGGACCCGAGCGAACGCCTTGGGGGCACCGGGCGGGCACAGGGACCCAGCGGCGCCATCTTGTGCGCCACGGAGAAAACTACAACTCCCGGCGGCCTTTGCGCGAGAAGACCAACTTCCGGGTTTCCATGGCAACCGCCGCGGCCTAGGCATGGAGGGGAATCCGGGTTGGAATTGGTGCTGGAAGCGGGACCGGGGCGGCAGCGGAGGACTGAAGCACACAGAGAGCCCGCAGCTCGCTGTGGCCATGATGGAGGGGAAAGCCGGGTGCTCCTCCTGCCACCCCATGAGATGGCGTCAACTCCCTCCCACCATGGCGTCCCTTCATGTTCTGTCATCCCTGACCCACAGGACACCTTCCGCTTGCCCAGGTTGCTTCAAGCCTCATCCATCCAGGCGTTGGACACTTCCGAGGCTGGGGCAGCCACAGTTTCTCTGGGCAATTTGTGCCACAGCCTCACCACCCTCACAGGGAGGAATTTCTTCCCAAAATCCCACCTAAACCCACTGTCCCAGGGAAGGAGGTTCCTGGCTGGAACTGCCCCTGAGGCTGCTGCTCTCCATCTCCATCTCCTTGGGCTGTTCCTGCAGCTGGAGCCACCCCAGACACTTCCCCCTTTCCTGGGCCACCCACCAGGTTGGGACTGACCCTCTGCCAAGAAAGAGCATGGGAATCTCCCTCCTCCTTCCCACCAGGAGGGCACAACCCTGGGTTGGCTGGGTGTAGGATGCTTAATTTTTGGAGGTCCATCCAAACACCTCCATCCTGTGCCCAGCAGAGGAATTATGTCCTGTCTGCAGAAGATATCCAAGGGACTGCAGCTCCAACAGCAGGACCAGATCCAGCTGGATAATGCAATCCAGAGGGTTGGGAGCCTGCAGTGTGAGTGGGATGGGAGCTGTGGGTAGCCCCCACCCATTCCAGCCCATCTCACCCCATCCCACCTTATCCCACCTTATCCCAGGTCATTGCTGGCTCCAATGCTGCACTGAAGCCAAAACTCTACCTCTATACTAATTCATAAATAGTAACCAGTACTCTGTGAGGACAGCTAGAAAAAATTAAAAAGACTAATTAGCAGCATAAAAAAAAAAAAAAATTAGACTGCTAAAAATGAAAAAGACATCACTACCAAGATAAAACGACTATCTACAAAAGTCCACCATATAAATACCCATATCCCCAAAATTAAAGTTAATAAAAAGCACCAAAACAATCAACAAAAAATAATTAAATATATTCTAGTGGGTAAACTGGCATTTAATGAATATAGACCCACCACAGATAGAAACAATTTATTTTATTGATAAAACAACAGAAAGAGCTGGTGAATTAAGTCATTGATAACCTGAATAATTAACAGATACATCCTGTTATTTATGATTCTGCACACAGCAAAGCTGCTCATTCGGGCTAGTAAACATATGAATCCCACAGGACACTGTCACCCTTCCCACCCTGCTGCAGGGCATCCCCACCATCCACAGCCACCTGCTTCAGCCCCCTGTGCTCACTTTCACCTGATTTTATACCTCATTCTTCATTTTTTCACCCCATTCCAAGGGGAAAAAATCCCACCTCCCTTTCTCCATCCAAGAACACATTTTTCTCCCCGAGTCCCAGTTGGGTGGAATTAAACTGTGTGACCGGACCCCCATCCGTCTTTTTTAGGGGGAGATGCAACTCCCTGCCCTCCCCCTGCACCCCAAGGGTTTCACCCCACCCTGTGCCCCCCAGACAGCACACGGCACCCTTTCCTTCGCTCACACCAGCTTTAATCCACCCGGCATCCCTGGAATGGGTCTGGGGGCGTCGGGAATGGTTCCCCGCTCCCTCGGCGCGGTGGCTCAGAGCTCGTACTCGTGCCAGAGGCTGTGGGGGCACAACGGGGTCAGCGGGAAGGGCGGGGGGCACCGGGAGGGGCTGCCCTGTGCCCCCCAACCACCATCCCATCCCATCCCATCCCATCCCATCCCATCCCATCCCATCCCATCCCATCCCATCCCATCCCATCCCATCCCATCCCATCCCATCCCATCCCATCCCATCCCACCCCACACCCACCTGTAGGTGACATCGGGATTGTCCCGGTGCTCCAGGAGGGCATCACGGATGAGGCCGGGGGGGCTCAGCCCCAGCTCTTGTGCCCGCTCCCAGCGCTGCAGGCGGGTGATCCCTGTGGGATACCGGGGGCTCAGCCGGGCCGGGTGGGACAACCACCGGGACAACCGGGGGAACCGGGGGTGCTCACCGGTGCAGGGTCCGTATTCCCAGGAGAGGTCGAAGCGCCGCAGCATCTCCATGAGCGCCGGGTCCGGAGGGGGCTGCGAGGGGGCGCGGGGACAGTCCCGCACCTTCAGCTGCACCTTGTCCTTGTCCTTGTCCTTCTTGTTCTTGAGCCTGCCCGGGGGCCGCCCCGGGCCCCGCCGCCGCCGCCGCGGGAAGGAGTCGGTGATGCGCCGGGGCTGCTCCATGGCCCTGCGCGACATGGAGCTGGCACGGCTCCGCCAATACCGGGAACCGGGCGGGACCCGCCAATACCGGGAACCAGCCGGAGGGACCCGCCCCCCCTCCTGCCCATGGCCGGGCGGAAGCGGCGGGGCCGGGCCGGGGAACCGGACATGGGCACGCTCGGCCGCTGCCACCGTCGCGGTGGTCCCGGTCCCCCGCCACCTTCGGCACCCGCCGGCTGTCCCCGGGTGCTGTCACCCCCCGTGTTGTCCCTGCCAACAGCCGCACTGTCACCCCCGCGGCAGTTCCTGGCACCCGGAGGGTACTGTCACCTCCATCCCAGTGTTCCCTGTTCCCCTGGCACTGTCATCCGTGTCAGTGACTGTCACCCCAGGCACTGCCATCCCCCAGCTGTGCCCACTACCCTCTGGTATTGTCACCCCTGTCACCACCATCACCTCCGGCACTGTCAGCTCTGTGGTTTCTCCCTGTCCCCGTGGACAATGTCACCCCCATCACAGCACTCCTCCATCACTGTTACCCCCCTGTCTGTCCCCATCAACCCCCCAAACCACGACTCACGCTGTGACACTGTCACCCTCTGCCCTGTCCCACTCTGTCCTGTGAGGGGGTAACACTGCAGGTGCCACCAGTGCAGATTTGCCTGTGGCTTTCAGCCCTCCCTTGGGGAACTGAGAATAACCGAGATGCGTGCCCTGGAACGGGGTGGCTCCCAGGGGACCCAGCTGTGTGCCTCAGTGGTGACACGGTGACACGTGAGCCACCGAGCCGTGTCACTGCTGTAACGCTCAGCGCTGGGGGTCACAAAACCCCACAGCAGCCATCAGAGACTCCACATGGCTGTTTAATGTGAGGCTGGCACAGAGAGGGGAGCGCAGGCCGTCCCTCAGGGCCCGTCCCTGTGCAGGCCGGGATTGTGCAGGATGTAGCGGCAGAGCCCGGGCAGGCGCCGGTGGCCCAGCAGCTCCTGCAGCCGCTGCATGGGCCGGTTCCCCAGCGCCGTGTGCCCGAAGGTGGGGAACCCGCGGGCGTGCGCCCGCTGCGCCGCCAGCGTCAGTGCCACCTGCATGTGGCCGCGCCGCCGGTGCTCAGGCAGGGTGTAGCTGTGGGTGCCCGTCCCGAAATGATCCGTCAGCACCCAGGCGACGGGCTGCCCGCTGCCGTCCTGCAGGCAGACTTGCGGGAAGCGCCCCAAAATCTCAGCCAGGAAGCGCCGGCTGCGGGCGTTCCCCCCATAGGGCCATGTCTGGTTGAGCAGGTCCACGTGCGACGGGCTCAGGGAGCCCACACGCACCCCGGGGGCTGGCCTGGGTGAGGCAGGGGTCAGTGGGGGGCTCAGGGGTGTCCCCGTGTGGGGGCGAGGGTGGGGGGCTCTCACCGGGGCTCAGGCATGGTGCTGGGGTCAGGATGCCAGTAGGAGTAGTACTCGACAATGTTCAGCTCCACACCCTTCCTCCCCGCCAGGTCCTGGGACACCGTGGCCAGCCCGTCCTGTAGCCCTGGGGAAGGGGATGTCAGGGGGTTCTGTTCCCCCTGTACCCTACCATCTCTGTCCCCAGCCCCTCTATGTGACCCTAGTGTCCTCCTCAATGTTGCCCACCTGCAACCCCAGCCTCTATTCCCAGCACCCAAATCCTTGATTCCACTGTGCCCAGTACCGCAATCCTGCTCCCAGCATGCCCAAGGGAAAGCACCAGTGCAATTCCCCTAAATCCCACCCCAAGACTTCCCACTGGTATCACCCATCAAACCCCACCTCAGCACACCAAATCAGGCCTCCAGTGCTCCCCAGCACCCAAACACCCATCCCCAGTGTCCCCCAGCACCCCCAATTCCCTCCACCAGTAGGTCCCAGTTCCTCCCTGCCTCCAACAACTCTCCCCGATGTCCCACACTCCCAGTGCAGCCCAGAGCGTGCCCAGTCCCTCCTCAGGCCCCTCCCCAGGACCCCGGTGTCCCCAGGCCACCGATGAGGGTGAAGGCAGCGTCCCAGGGCAGGCAGCCGGGAGTCTCCAGCAGCTCCCGGTACGCCCCCAGGTCCCGGTAAAACGCCGCCTGCGTGTTCCAGTAGCCGTCGTTCACCGGCACCTGGGGGCACCCACGGGTGCTCTGAGCACACTTGGCACGTGCCAGGGCACCGTGTCACCCCCCTCCTGCAGTGCCCCATGTCCCCACTGGCCACCTTTCCACTGGGCCGGGCCAGCACGGCACGGAATTCAGGCCACTTGTCCACCAGCACCTCAGAGTGGCCAGGATTGCCCCGGTTGATGTTCAGCACTGCCCCAAAGACCTGGGGGAAAAGGGGAACGAGGAGGGGACAGATGGGGGTCAGGGCTTGATATGGGGACATAGGGGCACATGTGGGATCAGAGCTAGGGGGTTTGTGGGAACAGATATGGGTCAGAGCTGATGGGAGGGGGGCAGGTGTGGGGACAGGGTGGCAAAAGGGTTCCTAATGACACGGGGGTCCCCATCACCAGCAGGAGGGCAAAGGGCGGGGATGGTATTGGGGTCCCCCTCATGGCAAGGGGGATACTGGGGTCCCTATCACAGCAACAGATGAGTGACGCTGGTGTCCCAGTCATGGCACAGTGCAGGGGTGACAGCAGGGTCCCTGTGACTGGCAGGGTGGGGTCCCTATCGTGGCACAGGGCAGGGGTGGGGACAGTGGGGTCCCCATCACCGGCAGGGCGAGGGGCAGGCTCTTCCTCAGGATCCCCTCCAGCTGCTGCAGCTGGGCTGAGCACGTCAAGATCTTCATTGTCCTGCTGAGAGACTCTCAGTAACAGGGGGACAGGGCCACCAGGCATGGCCCCTGACCCTGTCCCCATCCCTTTCCTCACGGTCCCCATCTCCTCCAGCACTCACCCTGCAACAGTCCTGAGTCTGTGGGTTCCAGGGGGCTGTGGAGCGGGAGTCTGGAGACTGTGTGGCACTC
The DNA here is from genome assembly GCF_048771995.1 of Taeniopygia guttata. NCBI lineage: Eukaryota > Metazoa > Chordata > Aves > Passeriformes > Estrildidae > Taeniopygia > Taeniopygia guttata. The sequence continues at coordinate 11,381,221 of NC_133030.1, forward strand.
GGTGACAATGGTTACACCAGCTGTCACGGGCCAGCGAGTGCCCCCTGCCTTGGGGGGCAGCGGGCAGGGTCCATCCTTCTGAACACTGGGCACCGGGCCAGCCTTATGGCTGCCTGGGGACAGGTGCTCAGCTGGGACACTCTGGGACATTTCCTCAGTGCCACCAGCTCCCCACGGATCCTGGGTGTCACCACCTGCCCCACGGTCACGAAGCCATGCTGATCCTGAGGTGCCCAGCCCAGCTGCAGCTCCTGGAGGAGACCCTGCGGAAGAGCCTGCCCACCACCCTGCCGGTGACAGCCACCCCGAGGATCCCTCTGTCCCCTCTGCCCTGTCCTGCTAGTGACAGAGGCCTTGGGGACCCCTCTGTCCCTCCCTCTCTGCCGGTGATGAGGACCCCGGGGACTCCTTTGTCCCCTCACCCTTGTCCTGTCAGTGTTGCTGATTCCCGGGACCCCTCTGTCCCTGTCCCCTGTCCCCTCTCCTCTGCCTTACCAGTGATGAGGACCCTGGGACCCCTCTGCCTCCCCACCTGCCCTGGTGGTGACAAGGACCCCTCTGTTCCCTCTCCCCTGCCCTGCTGCAGACCCCAGGGACGAAATTGCTCCCTCTCCCCTGCTGGTGAGGGGACCAGAGGGACTCTGAGCACCCCTTTGTCCCCTCTCCCCTGTCCTACAGGTGACAATGACCTTGTTGTGCAGGTCTTGGGGACTGTGATGACAGTGGCCAGGGGGAACCCGGCCTCCCATGAGGTGTTGGTGGACTCCTGGCCCCATTTCAGCATTGTCCTGACCCGCCTGCGCCCAGAGGTGCTGCCCCCTGCCCTGACAGCAGCACCCCACGCCCCAGGGGCCTGGCAACTGGGGTGCCACCCTCAGCTCCACGTCCCTCCCAGGACCACAGGGACCCCAGGGACTACTACACCAACCAGCTGTCTGTGTTCTACCGGGACAAGGGAGCCCTGCAGGCTCTGCTGGAGGGCACTGAGGCGGTGACCCAGGAAAGAGCCTTCCAGATTCTGGGTAAGGATGGCACTGAGGGGACACAGGGCTCCTCTACCCTCCATCTGGGTCCCCTGTCTGGCTGACAGGGTGTCCCAGGGATGCAGGATGGGCTGGACGAGGCCGTGCAGGAGGTGGCCAGTGCCAGAGGGCTGAAGGTGGAGACGATCCGGTACCGGACACTGATGAGCCCTGAGCCCCCCCAGCCCCGCAGGCAGTGAGTGAGGGGCACTGGGGGGACATGGGACACTGGGGGCACATGGGCACTGAGGGACAAGTCACATCCCTGGGTGGCACACGGAGACCTGCCACATTTCTTTGTAGCACAGGGGCGTCATACTCACCTCTCTTGGTGGCACAGGAGTCCCCGAGCACACCCCTGAGTGGCACAGGGATCACTGGGTGACATGAGTGGGTTCACTGGGTGGCACAAGAGTCCCCAGTCCCACTCCTGGGTGGCAAAAGGGTCCCAGATTCCATCTGTGGGTGGCAAAGGGGTTCCCAATCCCATCCCCTCTGCTATCCCAGCTGGGACCAGGGTTCAGCATTCCCCACTCTGCCATGCCCTGTTGCAGGATGCCCCCTGGCCTGCGCCTGGCGCCTGTTTCCCCGTCCCACGTCCCGCTGCTCAACGCCACGTGGGCCCAGGGGGGCAATGCCCGCAGTGGGGCGTTCCTGCTGGAGCTGGTGCGGACGCTGCCCTCTGCCTGCCTGCTGGGCCCGCGCGGCCGCCCGGTGTCCTGGAGCCTGCTGGACGGGCAGGGCTGCCTGCGCCACGGCTACACGGTGCCCGCCTGGCGTGGGCACGGCCTCAGCGGGCTCCCGCTGGCCGTGCTGGGCCGGGAGCTGCACGCCCGCGGCTTCCCCATCTACTGCTCCGTGCTGCCCCAAAACACGGCCTCGCTGCACGCCCTGCAGGCCGTCGGCTTCGTGCTCCAGCCCGGAACCTTCTACATGATCCTGGGCACCCCAAAGTAGGGCCCAGGGAGGGGTGCCCACCTGTCCTCGGGGTGGGGTTACCTGGGCCCAGGGTGGCCTGGATCCCCACCCTGTGAGAGAGGGGAACACCCCAGTCCCCACCCTGAGCTCAGCTCGGAGCCGTTCCCTCTGATCCCCACTGATGGCACTGATGGGAACATCCCAAATTCCACACGGAGCCGTCCTCCCCTGTCCCCACCTGGGTGCGGCACGGGCGGGGCAGGGGGCTGGAGAAAGGCTTTTATTCATTCATACAAGAATAGATCTTCTGCAATAAATACCCCAATAAATAAACATCTCCAATAAATAAACACTCATAGACGCACCGGGACAGCGGCCGCGCCCCACGGCCGCGCCCCACGGCCTCGCCCCACCATCGATGGGCACCCGTGGGGGAGGCGGGGCTTGGGCAAAGGGGCGGGGCCTGTTGCGGGGAGGAGGCGGGGCTTGCTACAAGGCGAGTGGGCGGGGCTTATTGCCATGGGGCGGAGCCTACTGCTCCGGGGCGGGGCTTGCTGCTGCTGGGGCGGGGCTTATTCCTATGCTGGAGGGCGTTGGTCCTTTTTGGGATGGGCGGGGTTGGCACCCACTCTGGAGACTTTAGGGATGGGGACAGGCACCCTGGGGGTTGGGGACCCCATGGAGGGGCACACGGGAGTCAAGACACCCGTCCCTTAAGACACAACATAGTGACAGATGGGCTGCGGCGTGACTGTGGTGGTACTTTGGGGTGAGGAACTCCACCCCTTAAGGCACAGCTGGGTGATGATAAGGATGTGGGGTGGCTTTGGCAGCACTCCGGGGTCAGGAGACACAGTTTTGAAGGGTGGTGGCGAAGAGGGGACACGGAGTGGCTTTGGTGGCACTTGGGGTCAGGAGATGCATCCCTTACAGCAGAGTGTAGTGACAGAGGGGACGTGAGGTGGCTGTGGTGGGTGACACTTGGGGTTTGGAACCCCTCACTTAAGGCACGGTGATGAAAGTGGGATTGTGAGATGGCTGTGGTGGCACCTGGGAGTCAGGAACCATATTTCTTGAAGCACACTGGTGGTGGACAGGGAACATGGGGTGGCCGTGGTGGCACTTGGGGTCAGAAGCCCTGTTCCTTAAGGCACAGTATGATGATGATGATGGAGGGGCTGCAGGGTGGCTGTGGTGACACGTAATGTCAGGAGCCCCATCCTTCAAGGCACTGCCAGGTGATGATGAGGTTGTGGGGTGGTTTTGGGGGTCAGGAGCCCCATTTCTCAAGGCACGCTGGTGGTGGAAGAGGGGACCTGCGTGGCCACTGTGGACTCAGGAGCCCCGCAGGAGCTCAGAACCCCCTCGCCTCCAGCCGCAGGGTGACCACAGCGGGCGGCACCTTCTTCTTGAGGCGGTTGAAGTCCTTGGCCGAGCGCCAGAGCCAGGTCTGCAGCTCCTTCAGCAGCCAGAAATCATCCATCTTCTTCAGGAAGTCATTGGGGGCCGCGGGCGCGCCGGGGGGCGCGGGGGGCCCGGCGGGGCCGGCGGGCAGCGGGTAGCCCAGCGAGGACATGACGCCGCCGATGCTGAGCACCAGCCCCTGGAGGCTGGCGCAGAAGTGGGCGAGGCGGTGGCGCAGCTCGGCCGTGCCCACCTGCCCGTCCAGCACGCGCAGGTAGCAGAGCAGGCGGCTGTAGGCCCGGTAGTTGGCGGCCAGGCGGGCGTTGTCCGTCAGGCCCCGCCACAGGTCCAGGTCCACGGTGGCGCTGGGCACCCGCTCGGCCCGTGCCAGCCGCGGGGGGTTGAAGTCGGGCTCATTGAAGGGGGGCCCCAGGTAGTTCAGCTGGAAGGGAAAGGGGTGCCAGGGGTCACGTCTCCGTGTCCACCCAGCCTGCGCGTCCCCCGTGCCCCCAGTTCGAGCACATCCCACTCATCCCAGCTCTCCCTTCTCTTGGCACGTCCCCCCCGCGCTCTGCCCGAGCCGGACATCACCCGGGCAGCGCCACCGTCACCGCTGGGCACCGAACGTGCCGGCACCGCCGAGGGCACGTCAGGGCAGGGACGGGGAACCTCCGCCTGAGTCGGCGACGCCGGCGGGGAGGGAGAGGCGATGGCCGCGCCCATGACGGAATCACGGGCCGAGGGGAGGGTGTCGGGAGCCGCCCTGCGCCCGGCGGGCGATGAGGCATTTCCGTGCCCTGCGGCGCGGGAGCGGCTGGGCACGGGGTGGATATCCCGGGAGGGGGGGGGGCGCGTCGGGGACTCACGTAGGTGCCGGCGAGGGTGCGGAGCTGGTGCTCCAGGTAGCGGGTCAGGTCGTACGTCTGCTGGATGGACTGGCCGGCACCCAGCTCCTCGGAGCAGTTCAGCGCCGGCAGCGCCGGCAGGTTGCAAAGCGCGGCGCACAGGAAGGTGAAGATCCCCCAAGAGTCACCTGGGGAGGGACACACAGCACCTCAGGGGGGGTGACAGGGACACTCCGTCTCCGTGCGTGCGGCGCTGAGCCTGCAGAGTACCCCTGAGTCACCCGTCTGAGCGCGGGGAAACTGAGGCACGGGGGAGGGAGGGTGGGGTGCCCCTCACCTCAGCACCCCCTTGGAGCAGCAGGAACCCCCCACCTCAGCACGGCTCCCCTCGGAGCGCTCCCGCCCGCGGCTGCACCAACAATCCTTTATATGGTCTGGAGCAGCGCGGCCGCGGCATTCCCGCCGGGACACACGCCTGGGATATATTTGGGCACTGCCAACGCCGGAGCGGCCCGGGCACCCAGCGGGGACCTCCGCCGCGGGGCCACCGGGAAAGTGGGGAGGGGGGTGGGACGCGGCTCCGGGGAGTGGCCGGGGCGCGGGGTGACCTTTCCGGAGCCACCGGAAAGCGCCGGCGGGGTCCCCGTCATCGGCCTGACGTCAGGGCGTCCCGGAGCGCGGCCCCGCTCCCGGCGGCCGTGCAAAGGTCACGGCCCACGGCCAGGATGCTCCGGCCAGCTGGCACCCCCGGCTCGCCACAGCCGGCCATTCCCGGCAGCTCCTCCCGGGAAAGACCGGCCGCTGGCACGGCTCGGCACCGCGGGGCTCCTGCTGCGGGCAGCCCCGCGCGTCACCGCTCCCCGTCACCGGTGACGCACGACGGCCCTCGGGGACACCCCGGCTCCGGCCACAAGAGCCTCACCGCCGTGGGTGTCCTGCAAACTGCAAGCCTCACTGTGCGGGGTGCGAGTGGCCTGTGGGTGTGCAGGACACTGTCACACCTGGGATGCACCCCGGAGGTGTGCGGGACATTTGTGACACCTCTGGGATACATCCAGGGCACACCTGGGATACGCCTTGTATGTGTGCATCACACAGGCATGGGGAACATGCCGCTTTCCAGCCGTGTGACACCATGCAGGTGTGACACCGTGCACATGTGTGATGCACCACACGCATGAGACACCAGCCAGGTGTGTCACCTCCCACACGGGCGTGTGACACATGTGGCAATCACAGGACATGCCAGGCAAGTGTGCAATGTGCTGCGTGCATACCCCATGGGGGGGGCACTCCGTTACGTGCCATCCACGTGTGACACATCGTGCACACACAACTCCACGCCGTGACACCCCATGTGGCACCACATGCCCCCGTGTCCCCCGTGCCCGTGCGTGGCAGCCCTGGTCAGCACCGGCTCGCCCGGTGCCCTGCGGTGGGCACGTGCCGCCGCTTGCCCGCGTTCCGGTGCGTTCCGGCGCGTTCCGGCGAGCGGAGCGTGCGGCCAGCCCCGCGTGCGTGCGAGCGTGGGCCGGGGGGGCCGGCGGGGGGCCCGCGGTGACTCACAGCACACACACCCCCCCTTCCCGGTGTTTGCTTTGGCCGGACCCTCGCCCGCCGCCGGCTCCGGTTTCCAGGCGGGATTTACACCCGCCCCGGCCCGGCCCGTGCCAAACCAAACACAGCCGGGGAGCGGGATGAGGGGGGGATGGCAGGGATGGGAGATTGGGATGGAGCCACGGTGGATCCTGGGCAGGTGGCCCAGACATAAGGATGAGGATGAGGATGATGGAGGAAGGGGATAGAGGTGGGTGTCTGAGGGATGGGAATGGTGGGATGCACAGAATGGATGGCACTGAGCAGTAGTGACCATGACACAGTGACGATGGTGACCCTGGCACAACAGTGACAGTGACTGGGGCACAGCAGAGACAGTTGCCATGACACAGCAGTGACAATGACCATGGCACAGCAGTGATGATGACAGTGGCACAGCAGTGACGGTGACCACGGCACAGCAGTGACAATGGCCCAGCCACAGTGAGTGCCCCCGCTGTCCTTTGCCCACCTCTGTCCCAGCGGCTGGCGCCGGGCACCCACCGGCACAGACAGTGGAGGAGGGAGGCTCCAGCCGGCACAGCTGGATCCCGGTGACGTCGGAGAGGAAGAGCCCGAGGGTTTCAAAACCGGCCCTGGAGCGCGGCCAGGATGCTCCCAGCCCACGTAAGCAGCTCATGGCGTGCCTGCCCGGGGTCACCCGTTGGGCCCTGGGGACACCCGAGGAGGAGCCGGGGTGACAGGGGGCCACGGGAACGGGCACCCCTGCTCTGCTGGCACACCCGTGCCAGACACACCGGTGGTGCCACGGACACCCATCGCACACGTGGCAGTGGGGACGTGGCTCACCCGCCTTTGGGGTGACACTCGGGACCCCTGGCTGCCACTCGCCCAGCGGCGCAGGCGGCAGTGCTGGCCAGACCTTCCCGGCCAGCGGCCAAGGCAGGAATTCGGCCATGGAGACGGTGAGCTGTTCCCTGGGCATGCTGTGGGCAGAGCCGCCGAGGGCTGAGCGACCACAGCCCGCCCAGAGCCGCTTTCCCGAAACCCTGGTGGCGGGGGCGGCAGCCGGGAAGGGGAGACCCCCTGGCCCCGGAGCCCCCGGCAGAGGACGGAGCCGAGCCGGCCCCCAACGCCGCGGCGGGAGCTGCCGTATCTGATGGGCCAGCGTCCAGCGGCAAACAGAGCCCCATCCCACCCCCCAGCCCCGTTCCTGGGGCCAGCATGGGAGGTCTCGCGGTGGCCAGGCATGACTGTGGCACAGAGGACAAAGCAGCCCTGTCCCCATTACTCCAGCCGCTGTCCTGGCCACCAACTGGCACCACTTAACCCTCCACGGGGCGTTTCCCAGTCTAATGTGGCCACCAGCTCTGAGGGGCTTGGAGTGGATGACACTCAAGGGCTCATGGACAGATGCCTCTGTGTCCCCACACTGCTGGCATTTAACCCTGCTGTATCTGGGGAGGTGACACCACAGCACAGCAATGTCCCTGTGGAGCCAGCACGGTGGGGACACAAGGATGCTCATGTTCCACACCCAGATATCAGAGACGCAGCATTCCCTGAGTTCCAACAGGAAGAACACATGTGCCCTTGTTCCCCAAGAGCACCCACGGCCACCACAGTGGGGTCCCCATCCCATCCATCCCGTTCTACCGCACTCCATCCCATCCATCCCATCCTATCTCACCCCATCCATCCCCTGGCGAAGCCGCCGTGCCAGGAGCGGGTGGTGGCGCGGGGGGCGCGTGGCCCCGCGTCCCCCCCGGTCCGGGCCGTGCCTGCGCTCGCGGCGCTGAGTGTTTACATCCTGTCTCCTCCGTGTGTTTATAAATGCGGCCGCGCACGGGAGACTCCAGCGAGGCCGTAATTAGCTGGGCCTGGATTTCCCATCCAGCTCCGGCTCCAGCCAGCGGTGAGATGGAAACACCCCCGCCAGCGAGGGGGGCGCAGGCCCCTAATCCCAACCAGACCCCGCTGCCCCACACGCACGCCCAGCGCCCGGGAGCCTCGCGAGGCGCCTCAATCCCTTCCCGCCGCTCCCAGCACAGGTCATGGAGCCCCACAGCCCAACAGCCTCCCCAGCACCGTGCTGGGGGCTCACCAGCACAGAGCCAGGCTGGCCGCTCTCCTGTGGGGCAGGGGACCCCCGGTGCCAGCCCATGTGGCACTGCAGAGCCATGGCTGACACACCCCGGCACCTCCAGACCCGCTGCCACCGCTGGCATTGCCTGTCATGGTGACACTGCCTGGCTGGGTCAGTGTGGGACCAGCAGTTCTGGCAGGCACAGCCATGCTCTGATGTCCCCACAGCACCCTGGTGAAGTCCGGGACGCCTCTGTCACCCACAGGCCACGTGCCACACGCAGCCACAACACTGCCGGGCCAGCTGCTTCCCAGATATCCCAGATACCCCATCCAGGAGTGCATCCCCACCAGCCTGCCGGGACGGTGGCACTGGGATGCTGGCGCTGCAGCCCCGGGGGGTGCGGGGGGATGATTTATGGGGCTCGGTGCCACTTAGCAGGGCATAAATCTCCCCCCAGCGTGGCCCTGTAAGCAGAGCCCTCCGCATTTCCCTGCGGAGCCTGCGCCTAATGCAGCCCAGATGTGCGGCCGCCACCGTGCCCTCGCACCGCCTGCTAAATAGGCACGGGGACACCGGGGATGCCGAGAGTCCCGGAGCCCAGCCAGGGACACCACCCGGGCAGCCCAGGGGTGGGGATGTCCCAAAACGGGAACGGGGTCCTGGCGGCCGAGCTCCAGCCCCGCGGCGTCCCCTTCCCCGCCCGTCCCGCAGGCCTCGGCACCGGCCGTGCCACCGTCTTCGGCCACGTCCGCCGGGCCCGGCGGCAGCGGGAAGGGGGAGAGGAAGGGGCGAGGGAGGGCGATGGAGCCGCCGGGAATCCCGGCCTCGCTTTTCCGGTTCCCCGGCGCTCGGCCCGCTTTGCCCGTCCTGCGTCACGCCGGCACCGCGGGAGCTGGAGCCGAACCCGGCGCCGGCCTCGTGCTGCCCCGGCCCCGGTCCCGCCGCCCGGGACCCCGGGAAGCCTGGCGGCGCCCACACTTTGACCTTTTAAGGGTGTTTGCCAGCATTTTCCGGGCGAGGAACCCCCCGGTGCCGGTGTGCCGCCAAGGCCGGCTGGCCCCCCAGCAGCCCCGGGGGTGCCGGTGGCCGCTGGGGCCGAGGGAACAAAGCCGTCCCCTCCCCAGCACCCCAAAATCCCGCTGCCGTGTCCCGCAGGAACGTCGCCTGCTCCAGCGGCGGCGTTCCGTGTCAAGCCCCGAAATGCAGCCCCGGGCAGGAAAGCTAACTCTTCCTGCCCCCCATAAATCCCACCGACTTTCTTTTTCCTCCCCTCTGTCGGTCCCGGGGTTTAATTCTCCGTGCTCAGCGGCGGTTCCCTCCCTGGTAATCACAAACATGCATGGAAAAGAGGGAACGAGAGAAAGGGGGGAAAAAAAAAAGAACAACAACCCAACCTAGAGAGGGGAAAGTCTTAAATCAATCCCAAAGCCAGACAGACGTTTTAATCACATCAAATTAAAATCAGCAGTCGGTTTGGAAAGGGGAAAAAACTCCCGGCAGATGCAGGCAGGGGAGTTGGGGCAGCCCCCCGCCCCGCACCCAGCGCCGCGGGCTTACCTGAGAGCTCCCCGGTTACATTTAGCATAGTCGGGGTGCAGGGGGATTTTGGGGGGCTCGGCTCTTGCTCGGCTCCCCGAGCCCGCCCGCTCGCCTCAGCCCTGGCTCGCTGCTTCGCTCGCGCTCAGGGTTGGGTGGTGGTTTTTTTTTTTTTTTTTGGGTTGGTTTCTGGCTTTTTTTTTTTTTTTTTTTTTTTCTTTCCCTCGGTCTCTATTTGTTTTGGTTTGGGCTCGTTCGGGTGTTAGGTGGAAAAAAAAAACCAAAAAACCGAGGCGGGTTGGGTGGGTTTTTGGGGTGTGGAGGGTTCGCACCGCGCTCCGGCTGCCTCGCTCGCCGCCGTTCCCCCCTTCCACCTCCCTTGATTTGCTCTTTTGATTGGGGTCCAGGAATGCAGGAATAAAAAAATAAAAAAAAAAAGAAAAAGGCAAAAAAAAAAAAAAAACTGGAGCTCGCATCCACCCTCTCCAAGCTGCTGCCTCCTTCTTTCCTCCTTTTTTTTTCCCCAATTCAAGTGTTAAGCAGAACCAGGTTGCTTTCAAGAATGTATTTGATGCAATTGTACACAAGAGCGGGCTCCATTCATTCCCTCCCTCTCCCCCCCGCCCCGGCTTTATCCCCCCTTTCCCCATCCCCATCCCCGGGGTCCCGGCACCGGGCAAAGGTGGGGAGGCTGGAGCTGAGCCCCGGAGCTGCGGAAGGCGGAGGGGAGGGAAGGGAAGAGGGGGGTCCCCCGGGGTGCCGCTGGCGGGGTAGGAAGGGGGGGACCCCCCGCTTTCTCCCTCGCTGCTCCCCCCGTGCGGTTCTGGCTCCCGCCCGGCTTTTGTTAAAGTGGCAGCGGCGGGGCCGGTGCGGGGCCGGTGCGGGGCCGGTGCCGCTGGGCGGGGGGGTCTCCTACCTGCTCTCAGCTCCATGCGGGACGGGCGCGGGGCCGGGGCGCTGGGTGCGTGCTCTGGGCTCCCCGGGCGGGCAGGCAGCGGTCCCGCACACCGGCCCGGGACTGCGGCTCCCATTTGCCGCTCCGAGCCCTCTCGCCTCTCCTCCTCCCCGCGCACAGAGCCGAGAGCCCGGTCCCGGGGGGAGCACGGGGGGGACGGGACGGAGGGGGGGTCCGGGGAGGGGAGGACGGGGGGGACGGGGCGAGGTGCGGCGGAGCGGCTCCTCTGGCGGGGCCGGGGCCGGGGGGGGGGGCGTGGGGTGCCAGCCTGCCCCCCCTTCCTTCCCCCTCGGGGCAGCGGGGAGGAGTGGCGGAGGGATGGGGCCGGCCGGTGCGGGGAGGGTGGCGGCGGGGCGGGGAGGGGGGGGGGGGGTCCTCGGCTCTTCGCTGGCACGGCCAGCCCCCTCCCCTCCGGCCGAGAGAGGGGGTCCGGGGGCAGCGGACCCCCCCCGGCTCGGGGACCCGCAGCGCGGCGGGCGCTGCCCCGCCGGGACGGCGGCAGGTGAGCGGCGGAGCGGGGGGAGCGCGGCGGGGTCCCGGCGGCACAACCGGAGCCCCCCGGAGCGGCGGCAGCGGCTCAGCCCCGGGGGACCTTCCGTCCCGAGGGAGGGCTTCGCTTCTCCCGGTGCCCCCGGTCCACGCGGGGACGGGGAGGGACCCCCCCAGCCCCTTTCCTCCGGGTGCCAGAGCCGCTTTCTTCCCGATTATCCTCCCCCGTTAGGACAATCCCCGTCCCGGCGCCCGCGGGGCCCTTGGCAATGACCGCGGCGTTCCCCGCAGCCCACCGGGGGTGAGTGGGGTGGATTGGGGGGCGTGGGGAGACCCCCCAGGGCCGAGCGGAGCCGCGGCCGGAGGGGAGGGGGCGAGCCGACAGCCAGAGCCCCTCGTCCCTTCCCCTCGTGCCCCTCGTCCATGAGTGGGTGCTGCCGCGGGGGCTCTCTCGGCGGGGAGAGGAACGTCCTGGCTCCCCCCAAAAAAAGCTTTGTTTAAAACAAAGGCGCTGGGAGCGCCGGGAAGGGCCGGGAGGTAACAGGCGGATTCGCTTCCACTCCAGACCCCGGCCCTGGCCAGGTCCGAGCCCTCCCGGCTGCGATCGCATCCTCCCGGCTCTCTCCGGCACATGGGGTGCCTGCTCGCAGCACAGCAGGACCCTCTTTCCCCAAATCCACCGGGACACTGGGTGCTGAACTCATTAGCAGCAGTTTGGGAACCCCCCGTAGGGATGAAGCACACACGGCCGTGCTGCTGGCTGATTTATTGCTTGGGAAGTGCGGATTTGGTGTTGAATCCATGAGGACGCGCCCAGCAGACATGTCAGGGGTGACGAGGGGGGCTCTGGATCCCCTCCCCCGGGTAAGTGGGGGACACTCCACAGCCCTGAGGATCCGGAGGGGCTGCGGAGGGGTCGGACAGAGATGCCCAAACGATCCACGGCTGGACGGAGCCCCGGCCCGGCTCCTCGCAGCGTGTCTGGGGGGGTCCGCTCGGCGTGGGGCCGGCCCCCTCGCCCCCCCAGCCGCAGGGCAGGGTATCTGGTTTCCCCCCCGAGCCAGCAGATCCCGCCAGCAGCGCCGGAGCAGTTGGGAAAAGCCGCCGGCCCGTCCCCGGGGGTCTCCAGGCTGCCGAGGCGGCGGGGCTGCCCCTCGCTGCCTTCTCCCGTCCCCAAAAGCCAGCGCTGCGGTTGGGTCTGGGGAGTTTTCCAGCTGCCACGGCTCCCGCTGGGCCAACACCTGAGACAGGAGAGGAGGAGGAGGAGGAGGAGGAGGAGGAGGGAAGTGTGGCCCGGCAGAAGCTGCTCCCGGCTTCCCAAGCCCCTCTCCCTGCGCCAGGACGGAGCCCCCGCTGCAGGACAAAGCGGGCACAGGGCACAGACAGGTCAAGCCGCGGGGAAGCCTCATCCCCACATCCTGCTCCTCCTCCTCCTCCTCCTCGCCCGGTGCCCCCCGCGGCTCCGCGTGGGTGAGGCCGTGCCCGCCCTGCCCTCGGGGCCACGTCAGCGGGCAGCTGAGCTCACCTCCATCCCAGCCCAGCCCGGCCTCCCACTGCTGCCCTTTGCGGCCGGCAGCCGGAGGAGGGAGAGACGGGGCACCGACTGGACCCAGAAATCCCTCCCGCCGCTCCGGCAGCGCCCGGCTCCTTGGGGACACCCCTGGGGCGCGGGCAGGGGCACGGAGCAGCCATCCGGCTCGGCGTGTCCCCTCCTGCCGGGCTGGCAGCAGGAGCCCAGCTGTGGCCGTCTGTCTCCCCGAGCCGCTGCCTGGGCGAGGGCGCCGTGCCATGTGCCGGGAAGGAAGCCGGGGGAGCGGGAAGGACGCTGGGAGACAGCCCCGAGCCCGCCGGGTGCGAGGGAACACCCCTGTCACCTTCCCTGCCATCCCTGGGTGAAGTCCCCAGCCCCAGGAGGGGTGGCGTGGGCACAGCTGAGCCCGGCGGTGCTGGAGCTCCCCGAGGGCTGCCAGGCTCCCGCTGCCGGCCCATATCCAGCCCGTTCCCTGGTCGGTGCCGGTGGGCGGAGGGAGGGGTGGCCTGGCCCTGGCCCCACTGAGGTGTGTGTGTCACGACCGCAGCCAGCTGCGTCCTCTCCGCAGCCCCATAAAACGCCGAGCCCCGAGGCCAGAGCCTCTCCTGGGGATGTCGGCTCCAGAGGAGCCCGGCTGCTCTGCCAGAGCTGGAACGGAGGCTCCCACACGATCCCGTCCTCCTCCTCCTCTTGGGAGGAAGGGAAGTAGCCAGGGCTCACCCCAGCAGTGGAGGAGCCAGATCCGGCTGGACCCTGAGCCCAGGCCAAGGCAGGCCCGGGAGTCCCACCAGGGATCCCAGCACAGCTCCGGACACACGGCTGGCCCGCGGAGCCCCACCAGGGCAGGAGCTGCTGTACCTGGAGGGGATGCCGCCAGCAGCCGGGTCCGAAATCCTGGATAAAAGGCACCGAGCACACCAGACAGGGAAAGGAGGACAGGCTGTCACCATGTCCTGGAGGACACAGCCATGGGAAAAGGGCTCTGCAATCCCATTTCCCTCTGCTCAGGTGCCAGCCCTGCTCCACAGCGGGGCCCCTCAGCTCGGGCTCTGCGGCCACCGAGGCCGGGAGGAGGGACTTGGGAGCGGCTGCTCCAGCGCCGGCTGGAGGACCCTGCTGTGAGCACGACTCGAGTTCCTCACAGCCACATCCCCCGGCTCCCTCGAGGCCACAGCTCCAGAGCCTGTCGCTCCCGGCTGGCTGCGAGCACAGGCTGCTGGCTGAGCCGGGGTCACAGCTCTGGAAGGGCTCATGGCCACACTGGAGCAACGGGGCCGGTGGGAAATGTCCCTGCCCATGGCAGGGGGGTGGGACAGGGTGGGCTTCAACATCCCTTCCAACCCAAACCATTCTGAGATGGATACACCCGGCCAGCCCAGAATTTACAGTGTATCCCCAGTGGAGAATTCTGGGGCACCCCCAAAAATCCATCCCTGGAAGTGTTGAATGGAGCTTGGAGCAACATGTTCTAGTGGTGTCTCTGCCCATGGCAGAGGATGGAACTGGGTCAGGTTTAAGGTCCCTTCCAACACCAGCCATTCCATGATTCTATGGGATGCACAGCAAGCAGCACCTCCAGCATGGAGACCATCGAGCATTAACTTATAGCATTCCACTTCCCCGATGGAAGTGGAGATAGGGATCCCCAAAATCCCTATCCCGAGAGACAGGGATACCCGAAACACCGGGATCTCGGGAAGCATTGGAGCAGCTCCAGGGAGCCGCACCCTTCCTGGGGAGCACCGTGCCCCGGGAACGCGGGAAGCGGCAAAGGGACCGGGAGGTGCAGGCAGTGTGGCGGAAGGGCAACCTCGCCCGGGCTGCTGCCGGGAATGAAGCGAGGGGCAGGGTGCAGGGAAGCACAAGCAGGAACGACCCCGGGAGAGCCCCAGGATGCGCCGGGAGGCCCCGGGAAGGAGCCGGCGCGGGGCTGAGCGCCGGGAGCCGCGCTGAGGGGCGCGTCGAAGCCCCATTGGCTGAGCCGCGCGTCACTCCGACCGCTACCCAATAGCGCGCTGCGGGAGGCGGGGCTTACCGGCGGGGCAGCTCCGAGCGCCGCGGGGCCGAGGCCCCGCCCCTCCCGCCGGTCACGTGAGGGCATCGCGCCGCGCCGTCACGCGCCCCCTCAGCGCGGACCAATCGGCTGGCGGCGGGGGCGGGGCGGGGCGGCGCAGCCGGCCAATGGGGAGGCGGGCTGGGGGGCGGGCGCGGGAAGCCGGGAAGGCACCGGCGGGGCGCGGCGGGGCAGCGGCCGGAACCCCCGGGAAGGGACGGGGCAGCGGGGCAGGGGGGCACCCCGCGGGGCCGCTGGGGAGGGACGGCACCGGCGGGGCGGGGAGAGAACAACAAACGCGGCGGGGGGGCGGCGAGGCCCGAGCGGAGCCCGCTGGGGGTGTGGCTAGCCCGCACGCTCCGCTGAGGGGCGGGGTCTGGGGGCGGGGGCGGGGCCCCCACGTGCCCGCCCGGTGCCGGTGCCGGTGCCATGAAATGTGTCATCGCCGGCGGCAACGTCAAAGGTGAGCGGGGCCTGGGGGCCCGGGGAGCGCGGCCCGCCCGGGGAGCGCTGCCTCACTCCCACATCCTCTCCTTCCCAGTCCTCGGCCGCGCCGTGCACTCCCTGTCCCGCATCGGCGACGAGCTCTACCTGGAGCCCACCGAGAGTGGGGTACGCAGCACCGGGGGGGCTGGGTGGGAGCTGGGGGCACCTGTGCCCGCCTCCCTCCGTGCCAACAGCGTGGCTGTGTCCCCCCCAGCTGTCCTTCCGTGCTGTCAACTCCTCCCGTTCTGCCTTCGCCTCCTTCCTCTTCGCACCGCTCTTCTTCCAGCTGTACGAGCCGGGCAGCGCCGGGCCCGACACGGAGCTCTTCCGATGCAAAGTCCACATGAAGGTGCGGTGCCCTGCCCGGGCCCTCCCCCCCAGAGCTGCTCGTTGTTCCAGGGGCCCCAGGCAGGTGACAGTCCCCGTACCCATCCCCACAGTCCTTCCTGGGCATCTTCCGCTCGCTGCCCTCGCTGGAGAAGTCGGTGGGGAAATGCCTGATCCTGCTCAAGCCCCGTGCCAGCCGCCTGGTCCTGCAGCTCCACTGCAAATACGGTGAGTACGGGCGGGGAGAGGCCCGGGGGGTGACACGGCACAGCGGGGACGTGCTGGCACCGCATCCTGCCCTGCTGAGCCGCTGTCCCCCCTGCCAGGTGTCACCAAGACACACAACCTGGCCTTCCAGGAGTGCGAGCGGCTGCAGGCCGTGTTCGACACCCAGAGCTGTGCCAGCCGCCTCTGCGCCCCGGCACGGTGAGGGGACACCGCGGGGGTGGCACTGGGGCGGGCAGAGTGGCATGAGGGCGGATGGAAGGAGGGACTCCAGCCAACCCTTCAGGATTTGGGGTGCTCAGCCCCCTCCTGTGCCCCTAGGCTGCTGGCAGAGGCTGTGGTCCACTTTCCCCTGACGCTGGCTGAGGTGACACTGGGGGCTGGCCCTGGTGGCAAAATCAGCCTGCGGAACTACGTGGAGGATGAAGCAGGTGAGTCCTGCAGGGTAAGAGGCCCCCCTCCCCACCTCGGGGTGCCCTCCAGCCCCCCACCCACCCCGTTCTCCCATCCAGAGCTGAGCAAGACGATGGTGACGGAGCTGTGGCTGGCTGAGGAGGAGTTCCAGTCGGTGGCCGTGGCCCCGGGCTCCCACATCACCTTCTGCCTCAAGGAATTCCGTGTGAGTCCCCACCCAAGGCCCCCAGCCCTGTGTCACCCCCAGGCTCCCCTCACCGTCCCCTTTGTCCCCAGGGACTGCTGAGCTTTGCCGAGGCCTCCAACCTGCCCCTCACCATCCACTTTGACGAGCCCGGCAGGTAGGAGCGGTCACCACGTCCCCACCCTCTGCCAGCCCTGTCCCTGGCACCCCCTCAGCCCCTCTGTGTCCCCAGGCCGGTGATCTTCACCCTGGATGACACTGTCCTGGAGGTTCACCTGGTGCTGGCCACCCTCTCTGACACAGAAAGCAGCTCCCAGTCCCCTTCCACCAATGGGTAAGTCCCGGAGGAGCCCTCCAGCGGCCATGGGCAGGGAGCAGAGTGAACATTCCTGATCCTGCTCTGTCCCCATCAGCGTGTCCCACCTGCCCGCCCCGTCAGACGACTTTGCCGATGACCTGGAGTCCTACATGGCTGCCATAGAAACCAGCGAGGGGTGCTCTGAGGGGCCCCCCAGCCCCACCTTCTCCCTGCACATCCCCCGGCCAGCCAAGAGCAAACCTGAGGAGGAGGAGGAGGAGGAGGAGGAGGAGGAAGGAGCTGTGCCAGGGACCCCCCCGCACAAAAGGGTGAGGGATGGGTGTGCCTGGGGGCAGGGGGTGGGCAGAGCCTCTTCCTGAACCCTCCATTTCTCCCCACAGTTTCGTTCCCTGTTTTTTGGCTCGGTGATGACACCAGGGAGGCCTGGCCCAGCCACCACCCAGGAGGTGCTGGCGGAGGACAGCGATGGAGAAAGCTGAGCCCCGAGTCACTGCCAGCCCCAGCCTCCATCCAACCACCAGGACAGGCACCCCCCAGTGACCCATTACAAGTTTATTCCTCAAAAAATCCTCCTGCCCCCCCCTCCGCTGCCACCCCAGGGCTGGGCTCTGGGCTCCCCCCTCGCCCCAGCACTCCCTGCCCTGGGCCTGGATTTGCTTTGGTGGAGCGTGGCGGGAGGGGGGCAGGATCCTACAAATAAAAAAACGAGTCGAAAGAAAAGCGACCTGATGCTTGGGCGGGGGGCTGGGGGGCGTGGGCAGCACAGGGGCGGCTCCCAGCTCATTTCTTGGCTTTGGCAGAGTTTCGGGGAGGGGTGACGGGGCGCCCGGCGGGGTTCAGCCCGCTGAACTGCCCGTATTTGCCTTTGTTCTTGTCGGCCGGCTTCAAAATCTGCGGGGGAAGGGGGAAGAGAAATCAGTGAGCCCCCGCCTCGGCTCTCCACTGCCCTGGAGGGCAGAACTCCCTGCAGCCCTCCCAGCAGGAACTGGGGGTGTTTCCCCTCCCTGGGCTCACCTGGAAAGAGCACATGAGGGTCTCATCCACGCTCATCATGGCGCCGGCGTTGTCGAACTCGCCGCAGTAGTTGGGGGCCGAGAAGAGGGTGACGAGCTGGCGCTTGGCGAAGAACTCGTAGCCATCCTCCACCACCTGGGGGGGGGCACGGGGTTGGCAAAAATCCACCCCCCGTGGCCACTATCCCAGTATTCCCAGTCCCCCAGGCTGAAATCCAGCCCTCTCTAGCAGGGTGAATGCTCCCTTCCCTGCAGCAAACAGCCAGCACTGGGACAAACACGCACTGCCCCAGGGCAAATATCCATCTCCAGAATGATTATCCAGCCTCTGGGAGGAACAGCCACATCCCAGGGTGACTATTCATCCCCACTGGGCAAATAGTTTGACATCAGAGCAAACACCCAAATGCTGAGGCAAATATCCAAATCCCAGGGCAAACACGCCCAGAATTCCAACCCACACACTCCTGGGGTGCACACTGCCCTTGAAGGGGAAACACTCGGGGTAGAACCACCTGACACCCACTGGAGACCCAAACCCACATGTCCCCAGTATCCGGGGGTCCCGGTGGTACCTGGTGCGCCCGGCAGATGAGATCCAGGTCGTGCTTGTGCAGGAATTTGGCCACCACCTCGGCCCCGAAGGTGAAGGAGACCCCACGGTCGTTCTCCCCCCAGCCCTGCACGTCCTTGTCGGGGTCGGACCAGAGCAGGTCACAGAGCAGCCCCTGATCCGGGACATCCGTGGGCCGCATGATCCGCCGGATCTGCTCCATCGACTGCAGGTCTGGGGACAGCCCTGCGGGAAAGGGGCACCCCAGAGCTCAGCACGGAGACCCCACCCCTCCTCCAGCCCTCCCAAACCCCTGGGAAGGGCCATTCCCACCTCCGTGGCAGCAGAAGATCTTCTCATCCACGATGGCAGCAATGGGCAAACAATTGAAGCAGTCGGTGAAGGTCTTCCAGAGCTTGATGTTGTATCTTCGTTTGCCTGCGGGGCACAAAGGGGGCTTGGAGGTGACCCTGGGGACAGCCTGGGGGTGGGCAGGACATGGGGGGGCAGGAGGACGCTGAGGAAGGGCAAGAAGACATGGCAAGGAGGGAAGGAGGTCACAGGTGGGGTCAGTGTGGGACAGCACTGGGATGACACCGGGAAAGGGGGAGCCCAGGGATGGCAACGGGGTTCTGGGGGGCACAGCCCGGCACTCACACTCATCATAGAAGCCATAGATGCGGTTGATGCTGGCACACTCGTGGTTGCCCCGCAGCAGGAAGAAGTTCTCGGGGTACTTGATTTTGTAGGCAAGCAGCAGGCAGATGGTCTCCAGGGACTGCTTGCCCCGGTCCACGTAGTCGCCCAAAAACAGGTAATTGCTCTCAGGGGGAAAGCCCCCGTACTCAAAGAGCCTCAGGAGGTCGTAGTACTGCCCGTGGATGTCACCTGGGAGGGGACACAGGCTGTGAGTGGCACCCTGCAGTCCCCCATGCCACCCCAGTGCGCCCAGCAGCCATGCAGGCCTCACCGCAGATCTTGAGGGGTGCCTCCAGCTCCAGCAGGATGGGCTGGCTCAGGAAGATCTCCCGGGATTTGAGGCACAGCCCGCGGATCTCGTTCTCTGTCAGCTGCACGTTCTTCCCCGGCCGCGACCCTTGGACTGCTCCCAGCACAGAGAACAGGATCAGGGATCCCCAAGGGCTCGGGGACACCAAGAGCGCCACCAAGATCAGGGGAACTCCTGCTGTGCGTGTCCCAGCCCTCCCTGCCCATATCCCCTACGCCCTCCAGGCTCAGCTCCAGCCCCCAGACCCTTCGAGCCCCCCAGTACCTCCCGTGCCCCCCTCCGCGGGGTACAGACCCTTTGGGAACCCCCCATTTCCTCCAGCCCCCTCCCGCGGGGCACAGACCTATTCAGGATCCCCCCTCATATCCCCCACGTCCCCGGGACTCACCTCCAGCTGCCCAGACCCCATGGGAATCCCCCCAAAACCTTTCCCAGCCCTGACCCCCACCCCGAACCACCGCGGCCTAACCCGCCCCCGCCAGGCCCGGGCCGGGGACTCCCCCCGCGGCGTTGGAACACGGCCCGAGCCGGCCCCGAGAGGTTCCGGGAGCGGAGGGAGGGTGTCCCGGGGCTCGGGGGGGCGGCGGGGGCCGCTCACCCTCCAGGAGGCGGCTGATGATGGAGTCGAGGTTGAGCTTCTCGGTGTCCGCCATGGCCGCCCGCGCGCCGCCCCGCCCCGCGCGCCCGCCCGGAGCGGCCCCGCCGCGCGCGGCGCCCCCTGCCGGCCCGGAGGAGTCACTGCAGCCCCGCCGGCCCCGGGGGAAACGGGGGACACGGGGACAGCCGCGGGGAGGGGACACCCTCCGCAGGGCGACATTCCGAGCACGGGAAACGTGACACCCCGGGCAGAGAAACGTGTCCTGGGAAACGGGACACCGCGGCAGCGGGATATTCCCGGGCGAGGGGACACCGCGGGCAGAGAGCCTTCCCTGGAAAGGAGAACGTGCCGGGCAGAGGGACTTCCCTGGAGCGGGGGACGTCCTGGGAAAGGCGACATCCTGTGTTGTGCTCTACAAGCCGGGCAGGCGGACACAGGATAGAGCTCGGGCAAGGGGACACGGGGCACATGGACTCGTATCCTGGGCCTGGGGGCACGGGCATAGAGAGGGAGAGGGAGGGGAACAGCCTCAGGATAGACAGAGGTTCCCGGGACTGCGAGGGACAGGAGGGGACACAGAGGGAACCGAACATCTGTATCCCGGTCCTGGGTGCGCAGGGACAGTCTGGGGACACGGGAGGACACGAGGGGACATGATGCTTGGTAGAGCCCAGGGATATCCCCGCCCGAGGACTCTGGGGACACCGTCGAGAGCAGCACCGGGTGGTTGCTGGGAGATTGTTGCCACGCTGAGGTCCCGGGGGACACCCCGGAGGGCGTGTCCCCACTGGGGACACGGGGGAGGGTGACACATTTGTGCCACCGCTCGTGGACGGTGGCAGTGGCAGGGATGGGGTCGTGGCTGTCCCCTGTCCACACTGGCTGTGCCATGCCTTGCCACGCCATGCCATTCCCTGGGTCCCATTCCATGTCGTGCGGGGAGGTCGCGAATAGCTCCCGGGGCCTGCCCTGACATTTCTGCTCCGCGGTGTCAGTTTTACACCCGGCCCCGGGTGACCCCGGGCTGGCCCCGTCCCTGCCCCCGGAACACTTGTCCCCTATCCCCGTCCCTGTCCCCGTCCCTTGTCCCGCTCCCTACCCGAGTCCCTTGTCCCCGTCTCCCGGCGGTGGCACCCCGGCTCCGCCACCCTCGCCCCCGCTGCCCCCTTTGTTCTGCCACCCCCTTCGGTGTCCCGGTCCCCCCGGTGCCCCCGGTCCCGCCCCGCCCCGCCCCGCCCGAGCAGGACACGGCGCCGCCGCCACCGCCGGGACCGGAGCGGGCAGAGCCGCTGCTGGGGCTGCGACAGCACCGGGACCGACACCGGGAAACCCCGCCAGACCCCGACACCGCCGGGACCGGAGCGAGCAGAGCCGCTGCCGGGTGCGACAACACCAGGACAGACCGACACCGACAGACACCGGCACCGGCACCGGCACCGGCACCGGTGGGTGCTGGCGGCAGCGGGGGCGGTCTGGGTGGGTTTGGGGGTGCCGGTGCCGGGGGGCGGGAGCGGCGGGATGGGGGTCGCGGTGCGTGTGCACACCTGCGACACGGTGCCGGTGACAGGTGGTGATGATGTTCACGACACGGTGAAGGTGACAGGGTGCAGGTGAAGGTGCGGTGGCACGGTGCAGGTTATGGGGTCTGGGTGGCAGTGCGGGTGACAGAGTACAGGTGACAGGTAGGTGATGTGCGTGGCGGGTGACAGATGCAGGTGGCAGTGCAGGTGACAAGGTGGCGGCGATGGTGCGGTGTCACAGTGTGGGTGACAGGTGCGGGTGACAAGACCCTGGTGATGGTGCAGGTGACGGTGCGTGGTGGGTTGTGTGTGACAGGGCGCACGTGACAGTTCAGGTGACAACGAGGGTGGCAGGTGCAGGGGGTGGTGCGGGTGGCAGGCGGCGGGTGACAGCGCGTGCAGGACTCTGCGGCACGGCAGCCGCGCTGGTGGCCGGTGGCCGTGACGGTGACAGTGACAGTGACGCCGCGGGCAGCTGGAACTAAGCCGGGGGACGTGCGTGCTGGCAGCTCCGCCAAGCTGGGGACAGGGGGACAGGGCGGGGGGGAGGACGAGGGGCGTGCCCAGCCAGGGGACGCGGGACAGGGGGACAGGAGAACCCGGCCGGGCTGAGCCGCCCCCCGGCTCCCGCTGAGGCAGCTCGCTACTGACGGGGACAGGGACACGGACAGGGGTGCCAGCGCCTGGCGCGAGGTGGCAGAGGGGACAATGCGGCTCTGTGTCGCCTAATCCGGGGCACGGGGCCGGGGGTTGGCACCCCGGGGTGGCGCGGGGGGGGTTTAAAGGCCAGACCGGCCGGCGTCCCCTGTGCCAGGCGTCCCCGAGTCCTCGCTCGTCCCCTGCGCGCTCTCAGGCCACGGCTCCCACCCCAAGGTACCGGGCGACACAGCTGTCCCAGCTTGGGGACAGCAGCAGCACCTCCCAGCTGGGGATGGAGGGGGACAGGACGATCACGAGGCTGGGGGGGCGCGGACCTTGAGGGACCCCCGTGACTGGGTTTTGGGGGGTCCTTGTGCCACGCCACCAAGCCGTGTGTCTCCTAACGCTGTCACCGGGTGCCGGGCTTGGGGACATCCTGGCTGCCAGCGGGCACAGCTCAGCTCCGTGCCTCAGTTTCCCTCTGTGCCCAGCTCTGCCGGGCACCTGCTGGGAGCGAAGGCACCCGGGGGGTGGGGACACCCCGGTCCCTGGGTCTGCACCCCCAGGGCACCTTGGCACCCCCAGGATGGGGAGGTGCCCCCGGCTGTGCTGAGCTGGCACGGGATTACACTAAGCCGGAGGTGCCGGGGCCACCGGGGCTGGCACCGAGGGGACAACCTGAGGCCACCGTGACTGGCACCAAGGGGTCAATCTGGGGCCACCAGATCTGTCAAAGAGGGGACGAGCTGGGGCCACAGGGACTAGCACCGAGGGGTCGGTGTGGGGACACTGAGACTAGCGCTGAGGGGACAACATGAAGGCAGCGGAGCTGGCACCGAGGTGTGCCCCAGAAAAGGTGCCAGGCTCTGGTGGGTGCTGCAGGACGGGTGCCCCCCGGGAGCTGGGCTTGGGGCTCCCAGCACCGGCCGGGGAGGGGTGGCAGGTCCCCAGGGAGCCGCACTGACTCTGCCTGTCCTTCTCTTGCAGCCCCTCTGTCACCAGGATGGTGAGTGGCCCCCGGGTGGGGGGTCCGGGCGGAGGTGGGTGCCCCATCCCGGGATCCCGGCGGTGCCGGGCACTGGCGCGGGGCAGCGGGCAGCGCGGCGTGCTGTGCCCACCCGCCGCGTGACCCCGCGGGGACAAGGGGACGCTTTGTCCGGGAGCTGGCGGCCCCGGTGGCTGGCACTGCCCCACTGTCCCCGAGGCGGTGGCGCCGTGCCCGGCGCCCGCAGCCCCCCAGCACCCCGACGCCCCCACCCCACGGGTGGGCAGCGGCACCCGCTGTGTCCTGTGCCGGCCCCCCCGTGTCCGCCCCGTGCCCACCCGGGTCTGTCTCCGTGCCAGCCCCGTGCCAGCCCCGTGCCACCCCCTTACCCCCGTGCCAGCCCCGTGCCAGCCCTGTCCCTGCTCCCGCAGCTCTCGACGTCCCAGCCGAGCCCGGAGCGGGTGCCCAGCCCGGAGGAGCAGGAGTGGGCAGGGCCCGAGGCGCTGTGCCCGGGCTGGCTGGAGGATGAGGCCCCCGATGGCGAAGTGCCCGGGGACAGCGGGGACCCCGACTGTGCCACCCACGCCTACGAGCGGCTCCAGAGCGCCCTGTGCCAGGAGGGGCTGCCCCCCACGCTGGACTGCTCCGCGGAGCCCCGCACGGGTTGGGGACACGGGGGGCACGGCACCAGGCTGGGACACGGGGGTGGCAGGGACAGTGATGTGGGCTCGGTGCCAGGCTGGGACACGGGGGTGGCAGGGACAGTGATGTGGGTTCGGTGCCAGGCTGGGACACGGGGGTGGCAGGGACTGGGGTGGGGATAGGGGAACGGTGCCAGGCTGGGACACGGGGGTGGCAGGGATAAGGGTGGCAATGAGGATATGGTGCCAGGCTAGGGACACGAGGGGTTTTGGGGTTCTCAGCCACACTGGGGTGCCAGGGTCCCGATCCCGGGGCTGTTAACCCTTCCCTTCCTGGCAGGATATGGCCCACTGGACATGACTGTTTGCATCCTGGGCTCCCCCACCCCCTTCCTGCCTGTCATGCTGGAGGGTGGCACCCGCTGCCCAGGTGGGTGTGGTCCCCTTGTCCTCACCCCGCATGAGACACCCCTGAGCCAACAGCAGGGATCCCCACACCGCCTGTGCTGCCTGACCAGGACTGTGAGGGAAACTGAGGCAGGGGAGGAGGGTGGCAGCAGCCCCCTGCGTCCCGTTAATCCCAGTACACACCAGTTCAGCAGCAAGTGCCCCCCTCCCCTCAGCACCACCCCCATGGGGGGCAGTTTGGGGTGCGGGGTGCCCACCGCCCACCTCCCTGCCCGCCCGCAGGTGCCGTGGTGCTGTGTCTGTCCCCCACCTGGGCCAGCCGGGTGCCATCGGAGACGTCCCCAGGCGCCTGGTCCCTGCTGCTCTCCCGGGGCGTCTCCTTCAAGGTGGGGGGGCACAGCGCCCTGGAGACCTTCGTGCCCCCCCGCCGCGCCAACTACGTGACGGGCACCTTCGCGCCGGGGGACCCCGAGGGCGGCTGGGTGGGCGAGCTGGCCCGTGACCTCGACTGCCCCACGGGGGGCTCGGTCCCGCTCGCCCACCGACTCGAGGACACGCTGGTCACCCGCTGGGTGCTGGCGGCTCGCGCCAACCTGCCTGTGCCCCCCACCCTGGCCTTTGTCCTGGGGGCCAGGGGGGACCTGCCCGCCGAGCCCGCGGCCCCCGGGGTGAGGCTGGTGCGGCTGGAGGACCCCCAGGGCCAGCAGAGCCTGGTGCAGGAGGAGGTGGGCGCCTTCCTGGGGGGCACCGCCATGGAGCCCTACGGCCAGGTGGGCACGGGAGGCGTTGGTGGCACCGGGTGGCGCTGGGGGACACGGAGAGGCACGGGGGTGCACGCAGGTGGTGGGGTGGCTGTTAGGAGGGCAGCCGGGTGGCACTGGGGGGTGCAGGAGGTAGGGTGGCACGGGGTGACGCGGGGCCGCGCGCAGGTGGTGGGCTGGCTGTTGGGGTGGCACCAGGTGGCACGGGGTGACACGAAGGTGCACGCAGGTGGTGGTGCGGCTGGCGGGGTGGCGGTGGCGGGGGACAGGCACCCGCAGCACCCACAGGAAGGAGGAGGGGGCGGCGGTGGCGCAGGCGGTGGGTGCCCGGCTCCGGGGGCTGACGGAGGAGGACAGCGTCCTGCTGGAGGCCATGGTGCCCACCGCCCGCCTGCCCGTGCCCCCCCCACGTAAGGTCCCCGCCCTCGGGCGCCCACCACCCTGGGAGGGGGGGGGAAGAGTCCCCCGGGGTCCCACGGGTCCCCGCAGCCCAGGGCAGGGGAGTGGGGGCCACCGGGGTACCCAAATTACTGGAGTCCTGGGGGAGGGCACGAGGGTCACCCCGGATGCCCACAGACCCCTGGGTTAGGGTTGGGGGACAGTTTTCCACCTTGGACCCCCACAGACCCATGAGGAGAGGTGGGGAAGGTCACCCTGGACCCCCATGGTCCCTTGGGGATGAGCAGGGTGTTGGGGTGACCCCTTTTGACTCCTGACAGTCCCGTGGGGCTGGGAATGACAGCGGCCATGCTGTACCCCTCAATCCCTGGGGCTGGGCTTGGCCGGGGCCACCACGGTGCCACAGGGAGTCCCAGAAGGCCCCAGAGGAGGGTGAGGTTGGGCAGGGCCACCCTGTCCCAGCGTGGCGGCCGTGCCTGCCCTGTCCCTTGCCCCCCAGGCAGCCCAGCCCCGCGGCTGCCCATGGCCCTGCGCATCTGCACCCTCGTCTGCAGGTCCTGGGGGGACCGGCCCCAGCTCTGCCAGGTACGGCGTGTCCCCACACCCCAGCGGCTCTGTGTGTCCCCAGCCTACGACGGCTGTCCCCATGTCCCGGTGGCCCTGTATGTCCCCAGGCTATGGCGGCAGTCCTGTGCCCAGGCTGTGGCAATCTGTGTGCTATGCCCTGTGTGCCTGTCCATGTGCCTGGTGGCCCTGGGTGTCCCCAAGATTGGTGGCCATCCACATCCGTGCCTCGGCTCAATGTGTCACCCCACATCCCTACGCCCTGGTGGCAGCTGCGTCCCCAGGCTATGGGTTGGCAGCCAACATCCCCATACCCCGGTGGCAGCCGGTGTCCCCACACACGCGCGGGTGTCGCCGTGTCCCCACAGGTGGCCTGCGCCGTGGGACGCGCGGAGAGCCCGGTGCGTCACGGCGCGGCGCTGCCCCAGGGCCTGGACTCCAGCCTGCGGCAGTGGGGGGTGGCGGCCCCCAGCCAGCGACAGGCGCTGGCCACGAGGCTGCGGGAGGCCACCGAGGCCGCCGCGGCCGCCCTGCTGGCCAGCGAGGCCGAGCTGAGCCCGCGGCGGCGCGGTGGCAGCCGTGCCCGCACCGACATCCTGGGTGAGCACGGTGCGGGCGATGCCGCCGCTGCCCGCGGTCAACCCGCGGTACCGAGCCCGGTGTCACGGTCCCCATCCCCATCCCCAGGCGTGGACTTCCTGCTGGCCTGCATGGATGACGCGCTGGAGCTGGTGGCCCTGGCCAGCAACGGGCAGCGGTGCCTGGAGACCTGCGCGCTGGCCGAGGCCATGGGGCGCGGCGTGGGCGAGCCCCGCGGGGACATGCCGCGGCTGCTGGCCGAGGCCATGCTGCACCGGGCGCAGTGCCACCTGGTCGAGGGCAAGGACATCCTGCTCATCGGGGCCGGCGGCGTCAGCAAGAGCTTCGTGTGGGAGGCGGCCCGCCACTACGGGCTGAGGGTGAGGGGTTCGGGCCGGCAGCGGGCTCGGGGTGGCGGGGGCGTGGGGTGACAGCTCTGGCTGTCCCCCGGTGACGTCTCTCTGGGGCCGCAGATCCACCTGGTGGAGTCGGACCCGGAGCACTTCGCGGCGGGGCTGGTGCAGACCTTCCTGCCCTACGACAGCCGGGAGCACCGGCGGGACGAGGAGCACGCGGAGCGGGTGCTGGAGCTGCTGCGCTCCCGGGGGCTGCGGCCCCACGCGTGCCTCTCCTACTGGGACGACTGCGTGGTGCTGGCGGCCCTGGTGTGCCAGGGGCTGGGGCTCCGCGGCCCCGCTCCCGCCGCCGTGCGGGTGGCCAAGCAGAAGAGCCGCACGCACCGGCACCTGCAGCGCTGCCGCCGCGGCCGCCCGCCGCCCGCCGCCTTCGCCGTGCCCTGCCGCCGCCTGCGCAGCCACGGCGATGTGGAGCGGGCGGCGGGCTCCGTGCCCTTCCCCGCCGTGGCCAAGCTGGAGTTCGGCGCGGGCGGCGTGGGCGTGCGGCTGGTGGAGGACGCCGGGCAGTGCCACGCTCACGCCGCCCGGCTCTGGAGGGACCTGCGCGACGACGCGGATCACCCGGGCATCGGGCTGGGCTGGGGCAACGCCATGCTGCTCATGGAGTACGTGCCGGGCACCGAGCACGACGTGGACTTGGTGGTCTTCGAGGGGCGGCTGCTGGGCGCGTGGGTGTCGGATAACGGCCCCACGCGTGTCCCCGCCTTCCTGGAGACGGCGGCCTGCCTGCCCTCCTGCCTGCCCGCCGACCGGCAGGCGCAGCTGGTGCGGGCGGCGCTGGAATGCTGCCGGGCGTGCGGGCTGCGCGACGGTGTCTTCAACGTGGAGCTCAAGCTGGGACCGGCGGGGCCGCGCCTGCTGGAGATCAACCCCCGCATGGGGGGCTTCTACCTTCGCGATTGGATCCGTGAGGTCTACGGCCCCGACCTGCTGCTGGCCGCCGTGCTGGTGGCGCTGGGAGTGCCGCCCGTGCTGCCCGCCCGCCCCGCGGCCCGCACGCAGCTGGCCGGGGTGATGTGCCTGGCATCGGAGCACGGCGACACCCTGGCGGGTGGCGGGGGCATGGAGGCTCTGCGGGAGCTGCACGGCCGTGGGCTCGTCCGTCTCAACCGGCTCTTCGAGGAGCCCGAGGGAGCCGGGGAGTACGAGGAGCCGCTGCTGAGCGTGGCGTGTGCCGGGGCCACGCTGGCCGAGGCCTGCGAGCGCCTGCTGGGGCTCTGCCAGGGGCTGGGCATCGACTCCCCGAGATATCCCGTGGAGCATTTCTTGTCCCACTTCAAATAGCGCCGGGCAGGCAGCGGGGAGAGCGGGGGAACGGGTGTCCCGGCACGCCCGGCACCCGCTCCCGCCGCCCCGCCGCCCCTCCCCAGCATCCCCCCGGCACCCCGTCCTGCTGTCCCGCCATCCCGTGGCCTGGCACACCATGTCTTGGCCCCCCCGTATCACCCTGGATCCCAGTCACCTGCCCTGCCACGCCATTGCCTGGCTCCCCTGGCAGCCCAACCCCTGGCATCCTGACATCCCGTCCACTGGGATCCTCCTATTAACCTGGCACTCCATCCCCTCGCACCTCCCGACTCTCCTGGTGCCCCATTCCCTGGCATCCTGAAACCCCATCTCCTGGCACCTCCCCCACTACTCTGACATCCCACTCCCCGGCATCTCCCGTGTCCTGGCACCATATTGCTTGGCATCCCCTTCCATCCTGGCACTTCATCCTTCCATCAACACTGACACCCCTCACCTGACACCCCCTCTCCCAGTCCAGGCACCCCATCTCCTGACACCCCTCCATTACTCCATCACCACCCCCCCGTGCTGTAGCACCCCTTTCCCTGCCCCCCTGCCCTGTCCCTACAGTCTCTACCCCCTGTCCCTGAATCTGGGGACACACAGGGGGACACTGACCCCTGCTGTCCCCGTGCCATCCCCAGGGTGGGGCAGCCAGGACCCCCCGAGGCACCCAGGCCTCCCCACGAGAGCAGCAGGTGAAGTGTGAGGTGTGTTGGCACCTGCTGGCATGGGGAGACCCTACAATGACAAACCATTATGGGGAGAGCCCGTAATGGCAAAGAATTACTGGGACGTCCCATAATAACAAAGAAACGTGGGGAGACCCCACAATAACGCACCAGCAAGGGGAGACCCCACAGTAACAGACTGAGGTGGGGAGACCCCACAATGACACCCTCGAAGGGAAGACCCCACAATAACAAACTGGCATGGGGAGACCCTACAATAACTGACCTACAATGGGAGACCCTACAAAAATAGAGGGATACCCAGGAACTCCCTGGAGCAGCTCAGAAAATCCTCTGGAAGACTTGTGTGACATGATATAGGGCTGTCACTGGGGAGGCCCTACAGTTTCACCAATGACTCTACACCAACACCCAGCCCCTGTAATGCTCGACATCCTACAATAACACCAGGCACCCTCCAATAACACAGAGCCCCTGCAGTGCCCCGACCCTACAATAACAGCAGTGACCCTACAATAACACCCAGATCCTACAGCCCTCACGTCCCTACAACAACAGAGATCCTACAATAGCACAGAGCCCCTGTAGTGCCTGAGAGCCTGCAATAAACCCCAGTCCCCGTAGTGCCCCGACCCTACAATAACACCAGCGACCCTACAATAACACCAGAGACCCTACAATAACACCAGCGACCCTACAATAACAAACAGCCCCTGTAGTGCCCGTGCCCTTGCAATAACACCAGAGCCCCTGCAATAACACGCAGCCCCACAACCACCCCAGTGCCCCGCAGCCCCACTCGTGCCCCCCAACCCCGCGGAAACCCCGAGCGGGATCTCCGCCTGGGGTCACCGGGATGTCCCCCTCTCTTCCTGCCCCCTGCTCTGACGTCACGGCGGCGGCGCTGACGTCATGGCGGCGCAGGGGGGCGGGGCGGGCCCGCGGGCCCCAGTAAAGGCTGTGAGCGGCCGCGCTGCCTCTGTCGTGTTCCCTGCGCCACCCCGGGACCCCGTCCCCGTGTCCCCGCGCAGGGGACACCCCGGTGACGTTGGGGGCGTGGCCGGTGGGGGCGTGGCCGGTGGGCGTGGCCAGCACGGCGGGTTCCCCGGACCCGATAGGCGGGGTCAGGGGCGGGGGCGTGGCCTCAGCGGGGGCGTGGCCATCGGGGCGGGTCCCCGGGGGTCCCGGCGCGGCGCCGTCATGGCGGGGGTGTTCGACATCGACCTGGAGACCGAGGAGGGCAGCGACGGGGACGAGCCCGAGCTGGGCGCCGTGAGCCGGCAGCGGGGCGCGGGGGGGACACCGGGGCTGCGACCGGCAGCGGGGCTGGGGCGGGGGGCGCCGCGGGGACGGGGGGCACCGGGAGCGGGACGGGCGGTGAAGGCGGTGAGCGGCACCGGGGCGCGGTGGGGACGGCGGGATCGGGGGTGTCCGGGGTGCGTGGGGTCCGCTCGGTGCCGGGAACGGCGGGCAGGGGCTTGGGGGGACAGCGACAGGGGCAGTGACAGGGGTCCCACCGGTGGCGGGACAGGGGTGTAGCCGGGCTGTCCGCGGGGACGGGGCGCCGGGGCACCGGGATCAGCCGCGGATCCCGGGTGGGCAGCGGGCGTCTCCCGCTGGGCAGGGCCCGGCCTCGGCCCCAAAACATCCGGCTGGGCCGGCTCGGCGCTGCCTCGCCCCGCGCTGCCGTGTCCTGCCCGTGTCCCGCCCGTGCCGTGCCCGTGTCCTGCCCGCCGTGACTGCCCTCCTTGCCGTGTGTCCCCTGCTTGCCGTGGGTCCTCTCTCTGCTGTGTCTCCCCTTCCTGCCCTGTGTCCTTCCCTTGCCATGCGTCCCCTGCCCGCTGCTCCCCTCCTGCCCACCTCTGACCGCGCGTTCCCTCCCGCAGGAGATGGAGCTGGAGCCCCGGGGAAACGGCCTGGAGTAAGTGGGGGACAGCCTGCGGGGGCGTACGCGGGCAGGGGACAGGCAGGGGACAGGCAGGGGACAGGCAGGGGACAGGCAGGGGGCTGTCCCTGCTCACCCCCTCTCCCGCCAGGCCGGTGGGACACTATGAAGAGATCGAGATTTCCGAGAGCAGCGTCAACAATGGCCCCGAGCACATCGGCCCGCACTGCTTCGAGCTGCTCCGCGTCCTGGGCAAGGGTGGCTACGGCAAGGTGGGGACACGGCGGGGCTGGGGGACTCCGGGGGGTTCCAGTGCTCCCCGACGGCGTCCCCAACCTTCCCTGCCTGTCCTTCAGGTGTTCCAGGTGCGCAAAGTGCAGGGCACCAACACGGGGAAGATCTTTGCCATGAAGGTCCTGAAGAAGGTAGGGCTGCCCCGGCCACTCCAGCCCCCCCGGGGACCCCCCCCTACCCCCGCTCACCGCCTTCCCCCCAGGCCAAGATCGCCTGCAACGCCAAGGACACGGCGCACACCCGGGCAGAGAGGAACATCCTGGAGGCCGTCAAGCACCCCTTCATAGTCGACCTCATCTACGCCTTCCAGACGGGCGGCAAGCTCTACCTCATCCTGGAGTGCCTCAGCGGTGCGGGCTGGCTCGGGGGTCCCGGGGACTGCTCCGGGGATGGCTACGAGTTGTCCCAGGGGTGGCTCAAGGGATTCCAGGGATGGCTCAGGATGTCCAGGGACAGTTAAAGTGTAACCTGGGGTGGCTACAGTGTTCAGGGATGGTTTAAGGGTGTCCCAAGATGGCTACAGAGTGTCTCAGGATGGCTCAGATGTTCCCAGGGGTGATTAAGGAGTGTCCAGGGATGGCTCAGGAGGGTCCCTCTTGGACTCTCTATGCAGGTGGAGAGCTCTTCATGCAGCTGGAGCGGGAAGGGATCTTCCTGGAGGACACTGCCTGGTAGGGATGTGGTGGTGAGGGGTGTGGATGGGGTGGGCACCCCTACATCGCTCACAGCCACCCCGATCCCGCTGCAGTTTCTACCTGAGCGAGATCACGCTTGCACTGGGTCACCTGCATTCCCATGGGATCATCTACCGGGATCTTAAGCCAGAGAATATCATGCTCAACAGCCAAGGTGGGTTTGGGGGGCAAACTGGGGAGCCTGGGGGTTCTCTGGGTGCAGCGCTGACCCCCCCCCTCCCCGTGTCCCTCAGGTCACATCAAGCTGACAGACTTCGGGCTGTGCAAGGAGTCCATCCATGATGGAGCCGTCACCCACACCTTCTGCGGCACCATCGAGTACATGTGAGGTGGATGCAGCACTGGGGGGAATTTGGGGGGGGTCTGTCCTGGCCTCCCATCCGCTCAGGACCCCCTCCTGCACCCCCTAGGGCCCCCGAGATCCTGGTGCGGAGCGGGCACAACCGGGCGGTGGACTGGTGGAGCCTGGGCGCCCTGATGTACGACATGCTCACCGGATCGGCAAGTCCCGCTGCTGCTCCTTCCTTCCTGGGAACTGGGGGGGCTTCCCGGGGTGACCCCGAGCCTCCCTGGCCGGCCTGGCTCCTCATGGCCCCGCTGTGCCCCCACAGCCGCCGTTCACCGCCGAGAACCGCAAGAAGACCATCGACAAGATCCTCAAGGGGAAGCTGGTGCTGCCGCCCTACCTGACACCTGATGCTCGTGACCTCCTCAAGAAGGTGCCCCCCCACAAATTTCCCTCACCCACCTCCCCCCACCTTTACTTCCGTAGCTCCCATTCCCATCTCTATCCCTGTTTCTCTTCCAGTTCCTCAAGCGGAACCCCAGCCAGCGGGTTGGGGGCGGCCCCGGTGACGCGGCTGACGTGCAGGTACCGGGGCTGGCTGGGCAGGCGGTGCCAGGGGACATCCCCAAAATCCTGCCTGACACCCCCAAACCCCACAGAAACAGCCTTTCTTCCGCCACATCAACTGGGAGGACCTGCTGGCACGCAGGCTGGACCCCCCCTTCAAACCCTGCCTGGTAGGGGCGGCCGAGGGGGGAGGCTGGGAATGTTTTGGGGGGCCCCGTGGGAGCAGCCGCCGTGTTCCCCGCAGCAGTCGGAGGAGGACGTGAGCCAGTTCGACACCCGCTTCACCCGCCAGACCCCCGTGGACAGCCCTGACGACGCTGCCATCAGCGAGAGCGCCAACCAGGCCTTCCTGGTAGGGGGGCACAGCCCGAGGGGGGACCCCTGGCACGCCCAGGCTCCCCCGGTGACATCCCCAAACCCGCAGGGCTTCACCTACGTGGCCCCCTCGGTGCTGGAGAGCATCAAGGAGGGGTTCTCCTTCCAGCCCAAGGTGCGCTCCCCCCGCCGCCTCAACAGCAGCCCCCGCACCCCCGTCAGGTACCGCGGCACAGGGGACCTGGGGGTGCCTTGGGGTGGGGGGCTGTGGGATGGAGGTGTTTTGGGATGGGGGTTTCAGGGTGGGCACCGAGGTGGGGATAGTGCTGGCGGTGCAAAGCAGGGGTGGTGCATAGAGGGCGGGAGGGCTCAACCTGCCCTGTCCTGGGAGTACAGAGAGACTGTGGGGGCAGTGGGGTGAGGGTCTGAGGGAATGAGAGTGGACCCAAAGTGGTGAAGGAGTGGGGGAAGTTCATGGAGTATGGGGGGAGCTGGGGCCTCCAGGAGAGGAAGGAGCTCTGTGGGCACTGGCTGCCCCCCCATTTCCTCGCCCTCTGTGGGTGCCCCACTCACCCCCTCATGTGTCATCCCCAGCCCTGTGAAGTTCTCCCCCTTCGAGGCGTTCAAGCCGGTGGCCCCAGGCGACCCCATGGAGCTGGGGCCCCCCCAGGCCCCCCCACCCGAGGGCACAGCCCCCCTGCCCATCAAACCCTCGGGTGGGGCCAAGAAGCAGAAGGGAGGCCGGGGTCGGGTGCCCAGGTAGGGGCAGGGAGGGTGGGGGGTTTTGGGTGGGGGGCCTGGTGCTCCCCATGGGGTGGGGGGAACCCCACGGTGCTGCTTGTGCTCTGGGGGGCTCATCGCCCTCCGGCACAGCCCCCTGCCCGCTGGGCTCGGGGGCACGGGGAGAACCCCCAGGGGTGTGGCCCCCCAGGGATGTGCCCCCCGTGGGCGTGGCCTTTTGGGGGTGCTGCCCCTCTGGGGCGTGGCCCTGCTGCTGGATGTGTGCCAATTAAAGGACTTGCTGAGGCTGTGCTGGTCCCTGTGCTGGAGCTGGGGGGGCCCACTGGGAGGGTGGGGGAGTTGCCCCATCGCGGGGGGGGTCCAGGCTGCACCCCCTCTGTGATGCCCCGCCCCTTTCCAAACCCCGCCCACTTGCCACACCCTTTCACTGACTCCGCCCACTTCTCTGCAAACCACGCCCCCGCTCGGCTCTGCCCCCAGAGCTGCTCTTTTATTGGTCAGTGCAAACCCGGACAGGGCCCCTGCAGCCAATCAGGAGCCTCGGCTGGGGGCGGGCAGGGGACAGGGAAGGGGTCCCTTGGCGGGCAGGGAGGTGGCACCGCAGGGAGGTGACATCAAAGGGTGGTGACGTCAGGACAGTGATGTCACAAGGCGGTGACGTGCGGCCGCGCGTCCCCCCAGGCCGCTGTCCCCGAGAAGGCGTGCAGGTCACCGAGCAGGGCCTCGGCGCTGCCCCCCGCCACCTCCCCCTCACTCGGGGGGCTCTCCCCGCCCTCTGGCGCTGCCTCGGCCTCCTCCTCCTCCTCCTCATCCTCCTGCTCATCCTCCTCCCCCTCATCCTGCTGCGGCCGCCGCTCCAGGCTCCAGGGCATCAGCTCTTCCTCCTCGTCCCGCACGGCCACCTCCGTGTCGCCGTCCCCGAGGGTCGCGGCGGGGTCCCGCGGCGAGCGCAGCCGGTGCCACTGTCCCCGCAGCAGCTCCAGCGCCCGGCGGCCCAGGGGCCGGGGGTGGTAGCGGCCGGCCGAGAGGCGACACAGGTGGTGCCAGGCCAGCGCCAGCCCCAGCGCCAGGCACAGCAGGAGCGCCAGCAGCGCGGCCACCGCCCGGTCATTGCGGGCCACCGCGGGGTCCCCGGCCGCCGCCGGCCCCGCCAGCGCCAGCAGCAGCGGGTGCCAGCGCGGGGCAGCCTGCGGGGGAGGGCAGCGGGGTCAGACCGCACCTGGCTTCCCGGAGCTGGAATGCAGCAGGGAAGGGCCGGGGCGAAGGGCAGCGGGGACAGGGGGCAAGGTACGGGCGCAGAGGACAAGGGCCGGGGAGGGGCAGGCGGCCCGCGGGGACGGAAGCCGTGGGTTGCGGGTGCGGCAGCACCTGCAGGTGCTGGGGGAGAGCAACCGGGTCCTGCCACCCCACATGGCTGCACAGCCCCCCTAGAATCCCTTGCCCCTGCCCACACCCCCCTCCAAAGCCCCAGGGCCCCCCCAGGGCACTCACAATCTTCATTGTGGCTGCACAGCCCCCAGCCCTACCCCAAACCCTGACAACCCCAAGCCCACTATGCTCCCCCGGATCCCCTCTCCTTCCCCTCCAACCCTGCTGTGCTCCCCTTATCCCCCCAAATATTCCAGACTCCCCTTACCCTCCCACTCCCCCCAACCCCACCCTGGCTCGCTGATCCTGACTCCCTCAACCTGTCCCCCAGCCCCTCAATCTCCCACCCTGCCCGGTTTTGGGGTGCTCACCATCAGTGGGTGCAGCCAGAGCGGGTCCCAATGCTGCGGGCGCGTTCCGAGATGGGGGAGGCCCCCCCAACTTCCTGCCCCGCGCAGCGGATGTGCCAGAGCGGGGGGGGCCCGAGTGCTGCACCCCCTCACCCCTGCTACCCAAAATGCCGCCCCGTGCTCCCCCACTTCCTGCCGAGGCGCTGAGCTCCCACCCGTGACCGCTGCGCCTTCCTGCCCCCGCTCTGTCACCCTGCAGGTGGCCCTGCAACCATCGCTTTTCTTATAAATCCTTTATTTGGAGTGAAAATATAGTTTTTGATCCTGCACTGGAATGGAAAGGGGGGACACAAGGAGGAGAGAGGAGGAAAAGCCCCCAAAATATAGGGGGGACAGTATTTCACAGTTGAGGAAGGTAGATCATGCCCTGCCCCACAGAAAGGGGGGAGACCCCACACAGGGACTGAGGGGTGCAGGGGGTCATCTTTGATCCCAGGAGGAACCCCCAGCCCGAGGGATAGGGGGCAGGGGTGGAGAGTGGTCCATGCTTTGGGGGGGCAGCACCCAGTAAGGCAATGGGAGGAAGCGGGGAGCTGCCAGAGGGGCAGCCAGCCCCCCAATGGGAGAAGGGCCTGGAGTGGGGCAAGGGGGAGCACCCCAGGGGGGCGAGATGGTTCAGGGGGGTCCCTGGGGTGCAGGCGTGGTCCCTGGGGCGGTGGTCCCTGAGAAGGTCCCTACACATGGCCGTTCTCGAGGCGGCTGAGCTGCTCCTCCAGGCGGGAGATGCGCTGGCCCTGCTCCGCCACCAGCGCCCGCAGCGCCGCCACCTCCTCCAGCACCTCCTCCAGGCGACCTCCCTGGGGGACAGCCCCGTCAGGGGACACGCCCAGCAGAGCCACACCCACCTGCCACACCCACCCATGGCCCAGCCGAGTAACCGCACCCACTGCACAGCCCCACCCACACCGACCACACCCCCCTGTCCCTGTTCCCCCTGTCCCCCCTGTCCCCTTACCGTGGCACTGCCGGAGCCGAGCACCGGTGGGGCACTGAAGCGAGTGGACGCAGGGGTCGCGGGGGGCGTGGGAGGTGGCGTGGTGGCCCCGGTGGTGGCGGCGCGGCTGTCGTGTAGCAGCGTGCGCCGGCTCACCTTGAGGTCCCGCTGCTTGCTGGGGACGTAGGCCTGGCGCAGGGACACCAGCACGGGCCCCGCCGTGCGCCCTGCCACCCACTCCTCCGCCTCCATGGCCGCCTCGGGGCCTGCCGTGTCCGGGTACAGGTCGTCCTGGAACAGGTCCGACTGCCCCCAACAGCGTCAGAGGGGTGGCATCCTCAGGGGGACCCCCAGAGCGACGCCACGGGGACACAGACTCACTGGGGACCCGCCATTGCTCCCAAGTCCTGCCCAGGAACCCCACACGGCCCCGTGTCCTGCCTGGTGACCCCTTTCAGTCCCCCTGGGGACTCCCACCAGCCCTGCTGGGCTTCCCCACCCCACATTCCCCTATCCCCACCCACCTTCCTTGGCACGGTCATGATGATGGGCTCACACTTGCGCTCGTGCAGCTTGTAGAACCTGCCAGGGGAGCAGAGAGGGTCATGGAAGGTTTTGGGGGAATCTGGGGGTCCCTCACCTCATCCCTCGTGTCCCCGTGCCCACCTGGCGATCTCACACTTGCTGACGTCCAGCCCGCGCTTGGGCATCCAGCCCATTCCCCGCTGGGGCTCCTTGCTGGTGAAGGTGTTGAGGAAGTGGATGTAGGGCGGCTCCTCGGTGATCTCGAAGTAGCGGATGCTCGAGTCGCCCTGGGGACACGCCGTTAGGGGGGACCCTGGCTCCGGGGGTGCCACCAGCGGGGTGGGGATCTCCGTACCTTGCCGCAGACGTAGACCACGCTGGTGTCGGGGTCGTAGAAGGGCAGCAGAGCCCCGTTGCTGGAGTCCAGCTCCTGCAGCCCCATGGGCTCCTCCAGGTTCTCCTGGGGTGGGATGAGCTGTCAGGCACACGGGGAACCCCAAAATGGTTCCGGGGACTCCCGGGGTGCCACTCACCGTGTCCCACAGTGCCAGCTGCCGCTCGCTCATGCGGCTGAAGCCAGTGGTGAAGATCTTGCCGTCGGCCAGGAAGATGGCGCGCATGGGACGGGCTCCCTCGTGTGCCCGCTCCTTCTCCTGGGAGGCACGGCTGTCACCGGCGCCCGCAGCACCCCAGGGACAGGCACCGAGGGACAGGGGACAGCGGGGACAACCAGGGGACAAGGACACCCACGGAACACGGGACAATGGGGTGTACCAAGGGACAGGAACAGGGAGCAGAGGATTCCCCCAAGAACCAGTGCAGGCCATCGCCCTGGTGACACAGGCCCCCCGGGGGGGTGGGGACACTCACGGCCACCACGGTGCCGCGGCGGGGGTCGATGACACGGACGCTCTTGTCCTTGCAGGCGGTGCAGAAGCGGGAGCCATCGCGGCTCCAGCTGACGCTGTAGATGAGGTCGGGGTGCAGCCCGTCCAGCCGGTACAGCTCCTCCGCCGTGCCCACGTTCCAGATCAGCACCACGTTGTCACAGCCTGGGGGACACGGCAGGGGTCACCTCGGCCGCACGGCCCCCTCCCCGTGCCCGCCGTGTCCCCCCGTACCCGCGCTGAGCAGGACGTTGCGGGCGGTGGGGTGCCAGGTGACAATGCCAACGCGCTTCGAGTGGCCCTCCAGGACCACCACCGGCTCCGTCAGCGGCTGGCTCAGCCCGTTCTCCGGGATCTGCCACACCTGAGGGGACAGAGGGGACAGTGAGCGAAGCGGGGTGACCCCTGCCACCCCCCAGGTCCTGGGCCGCCCCTCACCATGACGGTGCAATCCTCGGAGCCGCTGGCGATGACGTGGTCGTTGTGGGGACACCAGTCGATGTCGAGGACGGGGCCCGTGTGGCCGCACACCGTGGGGTACGACTTGTCAATGCGTCCGGTCTGGGGACAAAGCGACAGCAGGGAGGGGTCACCCACCAGCACAAACCCCCATTTCCGCGTCACCGCCCCGCTGTCACCTTGTGCAGGGGGAGGACGAGGAAGGCGCCGCCGCCGCTGGCCTCCACGATGATGGCGACGAAGGAGGGGTTGACGGCGCAGAAGGTGCTGTCCCAGGTGACGCGGGACACGCGTATGTCATCATAGCACTGGTCCGTCTTCACCGGCTGCCCGAACACGTGCCGGAATTTGCTCTGCCGCACCACCTTCCGGAAGGACATGGCTGGGGAGCGCCCCGGCCCCGGTCAGGTATGCTGGGATACCCCAAAATGGGAGGCAGGGCCACCAGGGAGGTGGCCTGGGAATGGGGTGTCCCCCGAACTGGGTTTGTCACTGTCTTCCACCGCAGTAAAGGGTGGCTCAGCCACTCTCAGGAACCAGGAACTGGGGACACACCCCTGTCCTTGCCACCTCCCTGAAGGGAAGTAAGGAAGCACCCCAGGAATGGGGACTCTGAATGAAACAGGGAGTGTCCCATTCGGCATGGGGACAGGGACAAGGGTGTCCTCCTGGAAACATGGGTGGGGATGGAAAGGACAGGGACAGCTCCTAGAGATCAAGGGACAGGGCTGGCCCTGCTGGCTATGGGGTCAGGGACAGGGAAAGGGATGGGGAAAAGGATAGGGATAGGGGGCTACGAATGGGGACGGTGGTGGCCTCATTCTGTACGGGGACAGTGACGAGGACAGGACAAGGATGGGGACAGGAAAAAGGATGGGGACGGGGGCGGGGTCCGGAATGGGGCCGGTGGTGGCCGCTCTTGGTACAGGAACAGAAATGGGGACAGGGACGAGGATGGGGACACGGACGGGGAAGGGGAAGGGGTAGTCCCGCTAGGTATGGGGTCAGGGACTGGGAGAGGGACAGGGATGGGGACGGGGACAGGGGGTGGCCGCGCAGGGAACGGGGATGGGGCTGCCCCGGGAAGGCGGATGGGGGCCCGCGGGGGCCGCGCCCGGCGGGTCGGGACGGGGGTCGGTGGCCGGTACCGGTGCCTGCACTCACCGGCGGGTCGGAGCCCGGGGCCGATGCCGGTGTCGGGGGCGGCGGGAGCGGCGGCGGCGGCGGGGGCGGGGCAGGAAGTGACCGGGGCCGCCCCGCGCCTGCGCGGCCGCGGGGCGGGGGCACCGGCGGGGCGGGGGCACCGGGGCAGCCCACGGACCGGGCCCCCCACGGACCGGGCCCCCCACGGACCGGGACCCCCACGGACCGGGCCCCCCACGGACCGGGCCCCCCACGGACCGGGACCCCCACGGACCGGGTCCCCCACGGACCGGGCCCCCCACGGACCGGGCTCCCCACGGACCGGGCAGCCCGGCCGTACGGTCCCCGTAGACAGCGTCAGTGGGTGGCACAGGGGCAGTGGCAGTAATGACACAGGGCTGCTGTCACCCCCACCAGTGTCGCCCCGCGGTGTCACCCCGGGGGAACACAGCAGCCAGGTCACCCCCCGGGCCGGGCTTTGCCCTGCTCTTATTTTGGGGTGTCCCTGCCCTCTGAAGCCCCCTGTGGCACCCTGTGCCCACCCAGTCATGTCTTGGGGACACCCCGCCAGCCCCCATCCTGCGGGGACAATAAATGGACCTACCTTAGAGGTGGGGGGAGCTCAGGGAGAGGTGCCAGGTGAGGGGACACAGTGGTGGCCTTGCAGTGTCACCACTGGGGATCTGGGTTTTTCTGGGGACACTGTGGTGGCTTTGGGGTGTCACCACTTGGAGCATTGGGCAGTGCTGGGGACAGTGGTGGCTCTGGGTGTCACCTCGGTGGTGGGGACCTGTCCGGTGGCCGTGCCCGGGGGCCGGTGGCCGTGGCTGTTTCCTGCCATTAATCACCGCTAATTGGCTTTGCCCTGGCGGGCCCGCGGCGGGGGGAGTTTGGGGGGGTCACGGGGGGTGTAAGAGGATTTCCCTGCGCCTTC
Organism: Taeniopygia guttata; assembly: GCF_048771995.1. NCBI lineage: Eukaryota > Metazoa > Chordata > Aves > Passeriformes > Estrildidae > Taeniopygia > Taeniopygia guttata. The sequence goes on from NC_133030.1 coordinate 11,421,085, forward strand.
CTCCGGCTCGGCCATCCCGGGGTCCCGCTCCCTGCCCGCCCGCTGCCCACCCAGCCCCGGCCCCATGCCACGCTCCCGCGGGGACAAGGGGACCCCCAAGGACACGGAGCCCCCGCAGAGGGGGAAAGGGGGGCACGAGGAGGGGGAGAAACCCCCTAAAGCCCCCGAGGACGTCGGTGCCCAGGCCCCCAAGAGTTCCGGCTCCGAGTCCCGGCACGGTGGGCACGGGCAGAAGAGTGGGAAGAAGGGTCCCACGGACCCCCACGCTGCTGCCATCAAGACCTACTCCCCCTTCCTCAACACCGTCTTTGGCAAGGTGGGGACACCGGAGGGGACGTGGGCATGAGGGTGGCGATGGAGGGATCCTGGAAATGGAGGGGATGTGGGGACAGGGGAGATGGGGACAGGGATAGTCCAAGATCCTGTGGATGGAAGGGGGACAGGAGCTTTGGGGACATGGTCAGGGACACTCTGGGATCCTGGGGATGGAGAAGACATGGGGACAGTGAGGGTGGGGACAGGAATAGTCCAGGACCCTGCAGATGGAGGGGATGTGGAGCATTTGAGACATGGGGATATGGAGACAGTGGAGCTGATTCAGGGCCCTGGCTATGGAAGAGACATGGGGAAAGTGGGGATGGGGACAGGGATAGTCCAGGACCCTGTAGATGAAGAGGGCAATGAGGCAGTCAGGATGGGCTTGGCAACAGTGGGATGGGGATGTTCCAGAACCCTGGGGACAGAGGGGACATGGGGCCAGTGAAGATGGGGTTGGGACACTCCAGGACCCTCGGGATGGAGGGAATGTTGGGCACTGGGGACATGGTTGGGGCCATTCTGGGTCTCTGGGGATTAAAAGGACATGGGGACAGTGGGGACACAGTTTGGGACACTTTGGGACCCTAGGGATGAGGACATGGGGACAGTGGGAATGGGCTCAGGGACCTGCTGGGACAGCCTGGAATTGTGGGGATAGATGGGACATGCGTGCTGGGAATGGTGCTGGGGACAGAGGGGACATACTGAGGGGACAGCCAAGCTCTGTGGGGGTAAAAATGCTGCTCCTCCACCTCTGGAGCACAACCCCCCTCGGCAACATCCGTGGCCACCTGGCACATTCCATCCAGAGCCTGGAGGTCCCGGGGTGGGACACCCCTGGGGTGGATGACAGGAGTGGGGACACGGGGACCGGGGCAGGGCAGGTGGGAGGTGCAGGCACAGGGCAGGGCGGGGCTTTGCCTGCAATCCCACTAATCCTCCGCTGGAGTTAATTTTGGCCCACGCTTAACAAAGGTGACACCGAGGTTTGGGGGGGGTGAGGAGGGGGGATGGACACAAAGCTGGGTCTCATTCTGCTGTCACCCCTTCTGTGTGCCCCATGCAGGAGCGGGAGCTGTCACCGGAGGAGCTGGATGGTGAGCAGGGGGGACAGGGTGGGGACATGGGCCTAGGGGAATGGGGCGGGCACGTCCTCATGGAGGGATCTGCCGTGGGGACGCGGCCACGGAGGGGTCGCCCACACCCAAGAACAGACTTGCCCTGGGATGACACGGTGCCCGTGTGACCCTCCATGCCTGATGATGTCCCTGTCCCCACCCGTGGCCATGCCCAGAGCTGCTGGACGCCTTCAAGGAGTTTGACACGGACCAGGATGGCTACATCAGCTACAAGGACCTGGGCGCCTGCATGCGCACGCTGGGGTACATGCCCACCGAGATGGAGCTCATCGAGATCTCCCAGCACATCAAGATGAGGAGTGAGTGGGACCGGGGGGCTGGGGAGGGGACCCGGGCTCGCTGGGGTGCTGAGGGTGTCCCCTTCCCACCGCAGTGGGTGGCCGTGTGGACTTCGAGGACTTTGTGCAGATGATGGGCCCGAAGCTGCGGGAGGAGACGGCACACATGGTGGGCGTGAGGGAGCTCAAGATCGCCTTCCGCGAGGTATGGCCACCGCCACGGGGACAGCGGGTCTGATGTCCCCTCCTCAGGGGCACCACAGCCATGAGGGGACCACAGGCATGGCGGGGACAGTGACTCTGGAGAGACCCTGGTGGGGACAATGATGATGGGGGCATGGAGGGGATCATGGGAAGACCATGGCGAGATGGTGACCATAGAGGGGACCACGGGGTGACCACAGACATGGAGGGGACACTGACCATGAGAACACCATGGTGGTGACCACAGGCAGGAGAAGACAATGACCATGGGGAAACCATGACCATGGGGTGACCGCAGGCATGGAGAGAACACTGGGGTGAACGATGACCATGGGGGTGACCACGAGGAGCTGGGGGTGCCGGTGGCCGTGGTGGGAGGGTGACCCCCAGCCCGTGGGTGCCACAGTTTGACATGAACGGGGACGGGGAGATCAGCACGGCCGAGATGCGCGAGGCCATCGCGGCGCTGCTCGGGGAGCAGCTGAAGGCGCAGGAGGTGGACGAGATCCTGCAGGACGTGGATCTCAACGGGGATGGTCACGTGGACTTCGACGGTGAGGACACCCCCTTCCCCGGGGGGCCACGGCAGGGGCTGAGCCCCGGGTCCCCTGATGTCCCCTCCTCACCCCTCAGAGTTCGTGATGATGCTGTCATCCCGGTAACGGAGACACCGGGCAGGAGGGGACCCCCGGATGACCCCCCCAGCCCCTCCTCGGCCCCTCCGTGCCCGGCCAACCGACCTGAGAGCTCTGCCAACATCGGGGTTCAGAGGGAACAGCTGGAGCGGAGCATCTGGGAACGGGGCAGACGTGACACCCCCGACCCCAAAAGCCACTGGATGTGGTGGCAGAGCCAGCGGAGGCCGGGGGCCCAATAAACCCCTTTGAGCGGAGCTGGATGGAGGTGTCTGCTGGTTGTGGGGAGGGACGTGGGGTCAGCATCCTCCCCTGCAAGTGCCATGGGGAAGGGCAGGGCATGGGGGCGCCTGTGTCACTTGCAGGGAGTCCCCACGATCCCTTGGGCTATCCCTGCCCATGGAAGTGTCCCCAGGGGGTCCCAGGGCCACTCGGGACCTCCCCTCTCTGGATGACACCCCCCATACCAGGTGATCAAAATGGGTTCCTGGGAAGAGTCAAGGGTCCCCTTAAAGTCACCCGGGGTGTCCCCAGCACCCCAAACCCAGTGAGGAACACAGGGGGACACAGGAGACACCCCTCAATCCCCCACCTGCCACGGGGCAGCAGAACCTGAGGAGTGGACAAGGTGGCTTCTGGAGAATCCCATGAATGTGGCTCAAGTCCCTGTTTGGGTGCTGCCACTCAAATCCTGACAGGAGTAGGGGGTACCCCCCAAAATCAGTCGTAGGGAGAGGCTGGACCCTCCCCCTACCCCACAGAGCAGGCGCAGGGTTGGGGCATTCACAGATTTTAATTTAGTTCTTTTTCTGGAGACAAAAAAAAAGAAAAAACCCAAAAAAAGAAAAAAAAAATAAAAAGGCATCAAATGCCCCCGATTTCAGATTCAGGGGTGCAGAGACTCCCCCCACGGTGTATCTCCTCACCCCTGTAGTGTCTGGGGGTGCAGGGGTCCCACTGCACCCTGGAGAGACCCCCCAAAAAACCCAGGCCCTCCCCCTGCCCTAAACCTACAGGGAAGGCACCTCGGGGGGGCATCCCCATGTGTGGGGACCATCCCAGGGAGGGTGGGGACCCCCCAAACTGGGGGCTGTGGGGGAGATGGGGACCCCGATTGCTCTCTACATATATATAATATACACCTATAGAACAGGCTGGGGGGGAGTCTGGCCCCCCCGGACCCCAAAAGCACCCGAACTCCTGGGGACGAAGGGGAACGGGAATAAAAGGGGAGGGGGGAGACCAAGGCCAGCCTCGGGCTCGCCCCGCTGCGCCTTCCCCGGGGCCCCCCACCCTGGAGGCGGCCGTGCCCCCCACCCCAGGGTGCCGAGGAGGTGGGTGGGACGAACGGAGCCCCTCTGCTCCAGCACGGATTTTGGGGTGGCTGTGTTGGCTGCTGCTCCCCAAGGTCAGTTTGGGTGGGCTAAGGCAAAGCCCGGCCGGCGCTCACGGCGAGGCACGGGGACACACGGTTAAGACAGACGGATGGACAGGGGGGGTCCTGGCCTTCATCCCTCCCCCCCGCCGCTCCTCCTCCTCCTCCTCTCGCCGGGCTCAGAAAATATCCGGGCACAAGCTCCAGTCCTGCTTCTCCTTGCTCTCCCAGTAGCCCCCCTTGTAGACGTGCGCCAGCTCCTGCGTCACCGGGTCCTTCTTCCGCTCGAACCACAGCGGTTTGTAGGGATCGTAGGGTGTCCCTGGGGGGCACAGCGGGGTGAGGGCCTGGGGGGGACACCGAGGGGACACATCCCTGTCTGACAGCCGTGCCTTACCGTCCTCGGTGGCGCGGGCGGCCTCGGCCTCGCGGCGCTTGCGGGAGAGCCGCTGTTTCTCCTCCAGCCGCTGCTTCTCAGCGTTGGCCTCATCCCACCTCCCGTTCTCCATGAGGCGCTGGTCCGGACGCCGCCGGCTGTCCGTGGGGGCCGTCCCGTTCTCCGGCGCGTTCAGGGTCAGCGCCAGCTCCGAGAAGTAGTACATGTTCTCTGCGTACTTCCTGTGGCACGGCAAGGAACGGGGCTCAGCGCCAGCCCCGCAGCCCGGCTCTGGGCCTGCTTCATTCCCGTTTTCCCCACTCACGGGAGCGGGTTCCGCTTCCACAGCAACACCCGGCTGTCCTCGGACTCGTGGGCTCGCGGCCGCGCCTCGGCTCCATTGTCCCCTGTTCCCAGCTGGACCTTGTAGCAATCCATCTTCTCGTCCCACGTGCCCAGCAGGGCGAAATGCACCTTTCCCGAGGGGTCCATCACCTCCCCGGTGACCTGGCAGGAGAGGGGACAGCCTGGATCAGGACACACCACAGTCATGAGCAGCCCAGTGTGTCCCATGGCTCCATGTCCCTACCTTCCTCGCCACATCCCGGGAGAAGTAGCTGTAAGGGACAAACTTGAGGATGCACTTGTCCCCTGTCTTGTGGTTGACGATCTCAATTTCACCCGACTGTGGAGAGGAGAGGAGAGTCAGACCCACCCCATGCCCCATTCCCCAAGGATCCACGCTTCCACAGACCTCCCATCCTCAATTTCCCACCTGGTCTATCCAGAGCTTCCCCACGATGATGTTGTGCACGGTGGTCGTCACCTTTTTCCACGTGTAGTGGTTGCCGGAGGAGTGGAAGATGCAATGGATTGTACCTGAGGGAGGGAGATTGTACTGGGAACCACACCTGGAACCTCGGGGGGTCCTGAAGATCCCACACACCCCTGGGGTGCTCACCCAGAGGCATGATGGAGAGGTATTTCCCCCGGAATTTGCTGGTGATTTTGATTTCCTGGCGCAGCGTCCAGCCGTTCTTGGAGTCGGCGTGGTGGGCGGCGGCTGGCGGGTGGTGGCTCACCTGGACACGGGATTGGGGACAGCTCAGCGCCAGCCATCCCTATAGCCCAGGAAAGGCTGGGAGAGAGGGGCTGGCCACACCTGCTCGCAGAGGGAGCGGTATCCGTTCTCCTCCAAGCGATCCAGCTCAAAGGTTTCCCCCAGGAGCGGGTTGAAGGGTTTGCTGGTGCGGAAGACGGTGGTGGAGTAGGAGGACACGGTGAAAGCGGCCACGAAGCACAGCTGCTCCAGGGAGCTCTCGCACCGCGCCGCCCGATCCAGGAGCTCGTGGTATTCCAGGTCCTCCGTCAGCCGCTGCAGCATGGACAGCGGCTCATTGAAATTCACCTGGAAGAGAGAATGGGTCAAAAAAAAAAAATTGGGTTCCGGGTGCCCCGTGCTCACCCACCAGCTGCATCTGTGCTCACTGGCATGGGAATCTTGGACAGCTCCTTCCCGATGCAGTTCTTCATGATGCTCCAGAGGTTGAGGCTGTAGTTGGGTTTGTAGGGAATGCGGGTTCTCTTCTCCTTCTTGGTGTCCTCAACCTGGTGCTTGTACTAAGGGCAGGGGAGACAAAGGCTCTTATATCTCTGTGACCCCCAAAACACTTCCATGGGAATTTGGGCACCCTCAGACCATAAACCCCCATCCCACCTGCTCATCCAGGCTGATGTCACTGCTGGTGCCGCTGATGTTGCTCCCAGTTCTCCTGGGAAGGGGGGGAAAGGGGATGAACATTCCCGAGCAGAGCCGAGCAGCAAAGGGATTCCCCTCTCCCCCAAAACTCACTTGTGGCCCATGATGTCAGGCATGGGGATGATCTCCGGGGCATCAAAGAACTCGTTGTTGTCGTCGTCCTCGTCACTCAGGTCGCCTTTGGCAGGGCAGCACAGGTCTGGGAAAGGGGACAGGGATGGTGAGGAAGGGACATCATTCCCAGTTTCCTGCTGAAGTTCCCCCGTCACCATCAGCAAGGCGAGGGGGTCACACCCCACTCCAGCTCTGAGGGGTGTTAAATAAGGCTCAGAGGAGTCGGTTTGGACCCTGTTGTGGATGCCAGAATCATTTGATTACGCAGATGAGATGGGACAGACACATCCCTTGGGATCAGCAGAGTCAGAGAAGCTGAGCCTGGCTTGGAAAATCCCGGGAAGTGTCTGGGAAACGCTTGGGCACAGCACTTGTCCCTCCCCACCTTTGCCAGAGCCTCCAGTGCCGGGTGTGCTGGCGGGGAGCACCGTGGCCCCCCGGAAAGCCCTTTCCAGGTGGTTGTGCTGCTTGGCCAGCTGCTCCAGCGTCTCCTCCAGCCGGATCCGCTGATCCCGCTCCTGCTGCAGCGACTTCTGCCACTTCTTCCCGTGCGTTTGTGCCAGGAGCATGAAATCCCGGCAGGCCTGCGGGGAAACAGTGCTCAGCATGGAAGTGAAGGCTTTTCCCACCGTGGAATCCTCGGGACGGGGACTCACGTTGATCATGGCGTTGGAGGTGATGCGGAAGAGCGTGGCCCGCTCGTTGACCTGCTTGATCTTGTCCGTGCTGTCCGGAGGGAGCCGCAGGGCCTCGAGCTCACTGAGGGAGCGCTGCAGGGCCGTGCCGTGCTTGGCGATCAGGTCGTTGCAGGTGCTCAGGTCCTCCACTTTGCTGGATAAAATCCGCAGGGTGTTCTGCAGCTCCGTCTTGTCTGTCTGCGACACCGACTCATCGCCAGAGTCGTCTGCGGGCGGGAAGGGATGGGGAGTGTGGGATTGTCATGTCACACCAGGAGCTGGTGGTGGGGCTGCCAGGAAGGGCATGGGGGGATCCCCAAATCCCTGAGGGCTCCCAAACACTCATGGTCCATCTCTGTGTGCATGCCAGGCTGTTTGGGTCACACGTGCATGGACATGGCCATCCCCTTCCAAACCTTCTTGCTGGAGATGCTGGGATGCTGCCCAGGCCACTGGGATCCTGCCCTACGGCCTGTGGGGCACTGGGATCCTGAGGAACTCGAAACCTGCCCTGAGGACATTGATAATGCCCTATGATCTTGCCCTGGGGTCTCTGGGATCATGTCTGGAGGCACTGGCATCCTGTGAGGCACTGGGACTCTGCCCTGGGGACACTGTGATCCTGTGGAACACTAATATCCTGCCCAGGGTTCTGTGGTGTACTGGGATACTGCCCTGGGTTTCCTGCCACCTGTGGGGCTCTAGAAACCTGGCACTGGGATCCCACTCTGAGGACACTGATCTGGTCCTGGGCACTGTCAGGCACTGGAATTTTACCCTGAGTGCACTGTGACCCCACCATGGATCCAGGAATTCTGTACCTGACTCCTCCAGCATCTTGACAGCCTTGGCCTTGGCGAGCTCGAGGGCGGTGACCCAGCGCTGCCGCTCCACCTCGGAGCTGGCCTTGAGGTGGTAGGTCTGGGCTCCCCCGTTGGAGATGATGAAATTGCAGGAATCCTCCACGGTGATGTTGGCCGTGGCCAAGTTGATGGTGCCACGGCACGTGTGGCCCATCTCTGCCTTGGATCTGCACGGGAAGGCCACAGTGAGGGAAGGACAGGGCCGGGATTCCTGGGATGAGGACACAATGAGGGAAGGACAGGGCTGGGATTCCCGAGACGAGGACACGGTGAGGGAAGGACAGGGCTGGATTCCCAGGATGAGGACATGGTGAGGGAAGGACAGGGCTGGGATTCCTGGGATGAGGACACAGTGAGGGAAGCACAGGGCTGGGATTCCCGGGATGAGCCCCTGAGGGGCTGCGCAGGGGGCTTGGCATTCCCAGCCCAGCAGCCAGAGCTATTAATAGGGAGGGTTTGGTGGTGCTGGAGCAGGGCCAAGCCTGGGGATGTTGCTTTGGAGGGACAAATCCACAGCCCTCAGAGGTGGCCTCAGGGATCCTGGAGCCTCAGGGATCCGGTGCTTCCCGGATCCTGGCACGGGCTGGGACGAGGGTGAAGTCTCAGAGAGGCCACGCCAGGCTGGCACTCCCCTTCCACGTCACCGGGTGACAGAGGTGACATCCAGCCGGGACACCCCCAGCCCGGTGCCCCCCCCGTTGCCAGCGGTGTAACCGGAGCCGGCAGCTGCCGAAGGCTCCGGTTCCCCATCAATAATGGAGGGACAAGGCCCCCCTCCGCCAGGCTCAGGTGTCGCCGCGGGTGACAACACACGAGGCCACCGGGAAGAGCTGCTGGGAGGGACAGCGGGATCCGGGAGCTGGGGGAGGCTGAGGGGGCTGCAGACCCTCGCCCCCATCCACCCTCAAATACCCACGGGGACAGGGATGTGGCAATCTCGGGGACACACAGGTGACAACCACGGGGACAGGGATGTGACAACCGCCCCCCTTTCCTGCTGGCACCGAGAGGCAACGAGGAGCAGGCTAAGGAACCCCTCCCCCGCCAGGAGCAGCCCCGGTGACCGGGAGGTGACACCCCCGGTGAGACGGAGATGACAACCGCGGGGACAGGGAGGTGACAGCCGCACTCCTTCCCAGGTGGCAGCGGGGCACGGAGCGCTCCGCCGCTCGGTGCGGGGGCCGCGGCCGCTCCGCTCCCGCCGCGGGGCTCAGCCCGGCGCCAAGGTCACGGGGGGCCCGCGGGGCGGCGGCCCGGTCCCGCTGCGTACCGGTAGTAGCTGAGCAGCCCATTGCTGAGCACGAACCAGCGCCGCTGGTATCCCTTGATGTAGTTGGTCCATTTGAAGAGCCAACCCTCGCGGGCCGAGCCGGGACCGGCCCCGCCGCCGCCCGCGCCGGTTCCGCCGCCCGCCGACGCTGTCGGTGCCGCCGGCGACGCCGTCGGGGGTGGCGCAGCCCCAACGCTCGCCGCCGGTGAGGGCAGGGCCGGGGGCGCGCCGGGGGCCGCGGGCAGAGCCGCGGGCCCGGGGGGCGCGGCCGGGCCGGGCCCCGCGCCCGCCGCACGCAGCTCCGCCATCGCCGCCGCCGCCGCCCGCCGCGTTGCCGTCACTTGCCCCGCCCACGCCCGCGCCCTATTGGCGGCCGGGGCGCCGGCGGGGCGGGCCGCGCGTTGTGATTGGTCGAAGGCGGACACCGTGGCTGTCAATCAGGCAGGAAGCCAATGGGCAGGGGGAGCGGGGCGCCGCGCGTGCTGACGCCAAGCGGTGAATCACCCACCGACGATTGGCGGAGGGGCCGGGCCTCGCTCAACGCGGCCTACCATTGGCTGAGGGGTAGCCACGCCCCCTGCCCGCGGAGGTATTCCCGGGGGTCGCGGGTTCCAGACCCCCGAAGGGACAGAGCGGGGACACGAACAGAGAAGGAGAGGCCAGGCTGGCAGCCGTATACAATTCATCTTTATTTACAATACCCTATAAAAATGTAAATTTAGAAACTTTATTCTCATTAACCAGAACCAAAAAATTGAGAGGGACAGGGAAGGAAAAAAAAAAACAACAAAAAAAAATTACTGCAAGCAAATGAAATTAAGAAAAAAAGCAAAAAAGGGAAAAAAAAAACAAAACAAAAAATCAGGGGAAAAAAAAAAAAAAGAATAATAAATGAACTTCCCACTTGATCTGTCAGAGAAAAAGAACAGGGAAAGGAAGGGCTGGGAGCAGAGGAGGGGGCTGGTTAATGCCAGGAGGAATTCCGGGGTGTAAAATCCCTACATGTGCAAATCTCATGGTTTTTATTTTTTTTTTCTTTTCAAAAGCAAAAAAAAAAAAAAAAAAAAAAAAAGAAAAGTAAAATTATCCCCCAACCACCACCACCACCTTCCCGAGGAGCAGCACAGCTGAAGCCACCCGGATCTGATCCGGAGGGGACAGAGATCCGGCTGTGCCCACCCCACCCCCGAGCCGCTGGGCTGATCCCGGGGGGAGGGAAGGAGCCGAATTTTGGGAAGACGAGGTGAGTGTGCGAATCAGGTGTGTGAAGTGTGGGGAAGGGCAGGAAGTGGAGCTCAGTGCTTGTGGGAAAGGCTGGAGAGAAGGAGCAGGGAACGAGCGGAGAACCCCTGGCCATGGATGTAGAGTGAGGGGATCCCCACTCCCCGGGATCCTCAGTAGTGTGTGTGCGTGTGTGTGTGTTTGGGGGGGAAGCAGCAGTTTTTGGGGGTGCAAAGGGAGTTGGGGGAAATTGGGAGCAGCAGGGAAAGGCAGCATTTTGTGGGAAAGGGGGGAGCAGCCAAACATCCCCCTCTTCCTGCTCATCCAGGGACTGGGGGGCAGATGTGCCCCATGTGCCAGGCCGGGCGTCGGGGGAGGTGTGGGGTGAACCGTGTGCCCTCCATCCATCCATCCTTCCTTCCTTCCATCCTTCCTCTGGAACATTCCAGTGGTGGCGAGGAGCCACGGAGATCTACCGGATCCCCTGCACTAAGCTGGAACCAGGGAACATCGGTGGTGGGATCAGAGGGAGGCAGCGATTCCCCTCTCCTCAAGCTGCTCTTCCCCACTCCATTCCTTCTGCAGCTGAACCCCACCTCTGGTTTCCCCCTTCTCCCAGTCCCCTGGTGGGACAGGGCCACATTCCCATGGGAAAAGAGGGTTGGCACTCACTGCAATTTCGTCTCCAGCAGGTTCAGCTTCTGCTGGTCAACGTAGCGAGAGAAGAGGGAGATCAGGTTGGAGGGGATGGACACGGGCTTTGCCAAGGCTCCCTGAGGGATCCGCAGGAGCTCCCGGGTCACCATCAGCATCAGCTCCGTCCTGCCGGAAAAACAGGAGGAGGAGGGAGCAGTGAGAGGCGTGGGGGTTCCGGGAGCCTGGAGGTTGCCTTTTCCACCCCAAGGGACTGGGAATGTGGTGACATTCCAGGCAGGAGCATCCCAGCCTGGCACAGGGACTTACCATTGGTTGTCCTGCATTAGCTCTGTGTTCCTGTCCGAGCTCTGCAATTCCTCCCCTCGGCTCAGGACCAGATACAGCAGGGACAGACCAAACTGTGGGGACAGGGAGGGCTTCAGTCAGCTCCCAGCATTCCTTGACAGAACTGGAGAATCCCCAACACTTCCCAACCCTCCTGGAATGCTGGCACCAGCAGGAAGATCTCTGGCTGCCTTTGCAGGAGGAAGAGGCAGTAGAGACCACAGACCACTCCCAGCCCAGGAGGGATTTACTGGAGCAACATTCCCACCCCAAATCCCAAGACTGGAGCATGGAGCGCAGCGGGACTGACCCAGAAGCTGCTGCCAGGCTGAAGCAGAGCCTGGGGCCACTTCAGACCGTTAATTAATGTGCCAGGCACCCTCGTTAATTAGCGAGGGGAACACCTCTGTCATGCTGAGAGGCTGCTGGAGCAATTCCCAAGGCTGGGAAGGGGTGGGAATGAGGAGCACCTTGTTTTGGAGCACAGCAGTGAGGTGCAGGTTGGTGGGAGCGGCGGCGCTCTGAGGTAGGTTCGTGAGCTGCTGCACAAGGCTGGTGACTGTTCCCAAGGGAAGGTGGTAGAGGACGTGGGAAAAGGGCCTCAAGAGGCAGGGAAGCACCTGTGGAGAAAGGAACACAGTTAGGAGCTCCTCACTTTTCCCAGTGCCTGGCTGGAATTGCAAACAGCTTCTCCTATACAGCCCCATCCAAACCACTGGCACCCTTCCCAGTAAAGGCAGGACCTGCCACCCTGAAGACACACGGAGCCCTCCCAGCCTCTGGAGTCTCACCTCATCCTGAGCATCCTTCTTGATGAGGAAGGGCAGGTTCCTGGCCGTGGCCATGAGCACGTCGGCCGCTTGCTCTGGAGCCAGGAAGGGAAGGATCCGGGCCACCAGGCGCTTTCCTTTCCGGATGCACATGATCTGCATGAAGTGGTCATCGCTCGGCCTGAGGAAGGAGGGAGAAGCATGTCAACCCTCACCTGGGAGCATCCCAGGGTTATCCCATGGCTGCATCTGCCCCAGCACCAGGTGTAAAACACACCTGTGCTTCAAAAAACATCCTTGAGGAGGGGAAAACCACACAGCAATGACATCCTCAACTCTGCCAGCGGGAGGGGATGGAAGGTGTAACTTTGTAACAACAGTGAGGGTAAATGGCTAAACAAAAAGTTACTTCAACCCCCTGCAAGAGTCACACAGATCCACGGAAAACTGGTTTCAGCGGTCCCAGAGTGATGGAGCTCCTAAATCCCACTCACCTGTCCTGCCCAGGAGCCTTCCCCCTAAGATTGTCGTACATGTCACAGATCTTCTGCTTCCTCTCTCCCATCAGCGCTGGCCGCTCCCCTTCCAGGCTCAGGAGGTAGCGGCGCTCATAGTCCTCCACATCCAGGAGGAGGCTGTACGTCTGCAGGAAGCATGGATCACTCAGGGAACCATAGAATGGGTTGGCTTGGCCCACTTTTTATCCCACAATGGACGTCTGAGGGTCGGGACGATCCCCCTTAAACTCACCTTCTCGATGGTGACGAGCGTCTGCCGCCTCTTATCCCTAACCTGCTTCTCCTTCGTCTCCTGGCAGGGAGGGAAGAGGGAATCAGGGCTGTGGGAAGCAGCCACAGGGTTGTGTTGGAAGGGAGGAAGGCCAGGAACTCACATCATCCTCGCTGCGGGATGTCACCACGGCGTCGATCATCTTCCGGGGGTTGTTGACGCTGGATACGGTGAGCTTTCCCAGCGAGCCCTCGAACTGCACTGCAGGAAGGAGGGAGCAGGGGAGCCGAGGGATGAGCCCCCTCAATCCCTGGATAACAGGAGCCCTGGGGCTGCTGGAGGGCTTTACCTGGCTTGTAGGTGTGCTCCAGCTTGGCCACCTGAGGGGTGATGAGTTTAGTGCGCTCCTTCTTGGGACCGTCACCGTGCACTTCCTCGGCTGCTGCCAACTTCTCCAGCTTCTGGAAGTAATTCTGAGGCAGGGAGAGGAAATGTTGAGAGGCTTCTCCCAAAAAACCATTGGCCATCTGCCTCTCCTCAGCTCCATCCTCTTCTCAACATCATCTTTTAAGCCACAGTTGAGTCCATCCTCCTCTCCCATCCCTCAGGATGTCAGAGACTGAGGTTACTCCTCAGCTCTCTCTAAGGACAATGACAAATCCACTCTCCTTGTGAGGTTCCCAGCACATCCCACTTAGCCTGCCTTGCTCCACTGGCACCGTGCTGGGGTCTCCCCACCCCACCCACCCTGTTTTGCAATGGCAGAGCTTTGCTGACTCACATCCTGCACCAGTTCCTCTTCTCTACTGGGACCAGCTCACCCACAGATCCCAAAAAAACTGCCAGCTCAGGAGAGGAGCCATAGCTCTCCCACCCCATTCAGTCCCCCAATGTCCATCCCAGGCATATCTCTCTCTCCCAGACATTTCTCTCTCTCAAATAGTCCACCTTGCTCCATCTGCTCCAAGTCTGGCTTTTCCCAGCACTGTCTGTGACATTCCCTATTCCTGAACTGGAAGAAAGCAGGATTGCTCCAGGATCCCTTCCTGCCCACCTTCTCCACTGTACTGCTTGGATTCCCACAGGGTTCATCACCACCATTCCCAGTCAGACTAAAGTCAGCCTTTCCCTGACAAGGATCTGTCTTGAGTTTTCCATTTAGCATCTCCCTTGTCTCATTCCAGGGGTTTTATCCTGGCTCTGCCATGCTTCTGATGGAGAGGAGCTGCTCTCCTGTTATCCCAGACCTATGAAACCAGTCTATCCCAACATCTCCTCACTCCTGGAAATCTTGCCCAAGAAGGAGCCAGCTCTTCCCAGGGACACTGATCCCACCCTGTCCCACCGCCTTCCTCTTCCAGGGAGGAAAACAACCCATTGCAGTTCTCCCTGGACTGACATCCCCTTCCCACCTGATATCCAATGGACAGGGGGAAGATGCTGCTCCTGAGTACCTGATAATAATAATCATCCAGGTAGGGATCAGTGCTCTGCAGCTGCATCATCTGGATCTTGGACACCCAGTCCTTTTCCCGCTGCAGCATGAGGTTGGCATAGGGATCCTTACGGATCTGCTCCTGATGGCTGCTCCGGTGGCCCCCTCGGTCCCCCCCGGAGCCGTTGAGGCTCCGGTGCTGGCTGGCAGGAGAAGAAGGGCACCCGTGAGCACACCGGAGCTACAGGAAGGGACAGAGAGGGGGGACAGGTGACCCCGGAAGCAGGACACGTCCCCGTGCCGCGCGGCCCCGTCCTGTCCCCGCACTCACTTGCGGTTCTGCTGCCGCTGGTGCAGGAGCCGGCGGTGCTGGGGGTGCAAATGGGTCGTGTCCGGCCGGAACATCTGGGGCTGCGGCCTGGGGAGAGTGGGAACGGTCAGGGAGGGATGCAGGGAGCGGCTGGGATGCCGGGACAGGGACAGCACCGACCTCAGGTTCTGCAGGTGGGATCCAGGGCCCGGAGGGTGCGGCAGCTGTGAGGGGGGCGGGGCGGGGGGAGCCCCGAAAAAGGCACGGAACCCTCCGGCCGGGGACATCATCTGCCCAACTCTGCCCTGGAGCAGCTTGGGATTTACGGAGGGCAGTGGGCTCCCCACCAGCCCGGACACCCGGGCAAACTGGCTGGGGGACATTCGGCCGGCCTGGAGGGGCAGAGAGGACACCTGGAGTCAGCCAGGCGGGAAAAGGATCTGGGATGGCCAGCAAGAGCCATGGAGTGCCAGGTCCCGGAGCCATGCAGAGAGAACGGTGGGATAAAGCACGGGAAGGAGCTTTACCTGGGCTCCTCCGAGCAGCTGGGCTCTCTGCAGGTGTGTGAGAACGGGAGAGACGCTGTGGGGGAACGGGTGGCCCAGGAGGGAGGAATTCTGGGGAAAGAGTTGGGAAAAGGGACCCCAGTCACAGACCATGACTGGCAGATGGGACAAACCCCAGGAAAGCCAAGCTCCATGGGGTGGGGATGAGGCACAGGAACACAGGGAGGTTTTGTGAGGGTTGGTCATCAATTCCCAAAAAGATGGAGGAGGGAAAGCTGGATACCGGAACATTGCAGAGCTGGTTGGGGGACATCCTCTCTCCATAGGGAGCGGGATAGCGCTGCTGCATGGTAGCTCGGATGTGGACAGGCTTGGGACACAGGATCTGGGAGGAGGCAAGTGGCACAGTCACTCCCCCTGGGAAGCAGCCTGCACCCTTGGGAGCAGCGGGAAGTTGGGAAGTGAGGAGACGGATACCTGCTGGTTGAAGTTTGGGATGGCGGCCTGTTTGGGGGGGGTGCCGATGGGAATGGCCCGGACCGGGGGGCTCCCGATGATGGGGGAGGAGGAGCGCCGGGGCAGCGCCCGCTCCGATGGATCCCGCTCCTCATCCCGAGCCTGCGGCGGCCTCTGGGGCAGGGCATAATCCAGCACGGACACCGACGGCATCTCCTGCAGGAGAACGGGCGGGACACCCCCCGGAGTCACAGGCTGGCACACGGAGGAGGGTCAGTGTCCCCCCTTCCTCCTACCAGCTCCCCACATCCCACTGCGCTTCCCTGGGATCTCTGCACGAGGCTGGGCATTCCCAGAGCACACGTGACTGCCAAGAGCACCCCGTTTGGGATAACAGGGCGTGGGGCGGGAACCCTGGGTCACCTCCCAGCCCGGCAGAGCCAGGGAAGGGTTGGGAGAGGGTTGGACACGCAGCACTTCAAAGCCTGACTCTTAATGAAACCACAACACAAAAATCCTCTGCCTCCAGGCATGAACATTCCCAAATCCTGCTGAGAGCCCTGAAATCCCTTAGACATCACCAGGCATCCCAGAACAGCAAAGCTCCATCATCCCAGCCCTCCAGGGTCTGAGGGTGGACAGAAGGGGACAGCTATGAGGGTCCCCCACAAGGCATGGATGCAGCAGAGGGAAATAGGACACTCCACTATCCCAGGAGCAGTCTATCCCACCCAGCTGGCTGCCACAGGCATTTGGGATCAGCAGGGAAGAGCCCCCTGCCCCCAGCACCCTACCTGAGCGAGGAGCGGCCCCCGGATGCGCCGCAGCATGGCTGAACTGTCCCAGATGCTGGAATTCAGCCCTCCAGGCTGCTGCAGAGCACAGGGAGAGTCAGGACGGTGCTGCAGGATCCACCCCCACGGCCCCCCAGCTCCCCCAGCCCGCTCCCACCTGTGGGGGATCCCTGGTGTGCACGGCCTGCATGATGGCTGGGTCCTCCAGCTCGCTGTCGATGACGAGGCGGGTGAGCCGCTCGGCCAGCGCGTCCTCGGGATCGCCCAGCACGTCCCCGTCGTTCCCAACGGGACCGTCCGGCTCCCGGCTCGAGCCGGCCTTGTCCTCCAGCTCCGCCAGCCGCTCGTGAGCCTCCTGCCAGTCATCGTCTGCGAGGGGGCACAGGGTGAGGTATGCGGGCCGGGGGCATCTGTGGGGTCAGGGAGGGCTGGGGGTGACACCCCGGGTCTCACCGACGGCCCCGGCCCCGAAGGTGTCATCGTTGAACTGGTCGATGTCTTCATCCTCCTCCCCCAGGGCCTGGAAGGCATCTTCATCCTCGTCCAGCGGGCAGTCCTCCAGGGACTGGGACAGCCGGGAACGGGGTCAGCCCCACTGCACCTCCGTGATGACCCCGCAGCCCATCACACCTACACAACACACTCCCCTAGGCAGCGATACCCCCCAGCCTCATCACCCACCCCTGGCGATGCCCCCAACCATTACTGCCATGCAGGGACTCCCCCAAGCCGTCACATCTCCCCTGCAGTGACCCCTGCAGCCCTACAGCGTGACCCCTCCCGTTGTAGCTCCCCCAGCCCCTTGCAGGTGCTCAGCGCCCCCAGACTCCTCCTGCCAGCCCGGAGCCCACTCACACCCCATCAGCGGCCGCCCTCCCCAACTCATTTCACTTCCCCCGCCCCAGCCCGTTACACCCCCCCCACCCCGTTACACCGCCCCGGTGCCGTGCCGCCCCGGTTCTCCCGCAGCCCCGCGGGGCCCCGCCCGCCCCCCCGGCCCCTCCCCGCTCACCGGGTACCGGAACATGGCGGCGCCGGCGCCCCCCGCCCGCAGGCCCCGCGCCGCCCCGCCAGGCCCCGCGCCCCGCCGCGCATGCGCCGCCGCGGGCGCAGCCGCATGACGTCATCCCCGCCACCGCCCCGCGTCCCACCCGCCGGCGC
This sequence comes from Taeniopygia guttata, assembly GCF_048771995.1. Taxonomy (NCBI): domain Eukaryota; kingdom Metazoa; phylum Chordata; class Aves; order Passeriformes; family Estrildidae; genus Taeniopygia; species Taeniopygia guttata. Next base: position 11,438,456 of record NC_133030.1, read on the forward strand.
GGGGCGGGGCCAACTCAGACCACGCCCACCATAGACCACGCCCCATTTCTATATTTCTTAAAGGAGTAGCGTCCCTTTTTCTCCCGCTGACACCCGTGCGTCCCCGCCCGCAGCCGTGACCCCCCGGTGTCACCCCGGCCATAGCCAATATCACCCCATCCACAGCCCCAGCACCGCCCGCCCAGCCCTGTCCCATCCGCAGGCATGCCCCCACCCGTGTCCCTCGTCCCCAGCCGTGTCTCCCCCTGTCCCCAGTCACGACCCTCAGTGTGTCCCCTAACTGCAGCCATGTCCTCAAGCTGTCCCCTATACCTGCTCATGTCCCGTCTCCAGCCGCGTCCTCCAGCCGTGTCTTGAGCCCACAGCTGTGTCCTGCCCCCAGCTGCGTCCCCAGATGTGACCCCTATCCACAGACTTGTCCCCCCGCCCCCAGCCACGTCCCCAGCTGTGACCCACATCCACGCCCCCTGTGTCCCCAGCTGTGTCCCCCCGGCCGTGTTCCCTGTCCCCAGCCGTGCTCCCGCTGCAGCCGCACGTGGCAGGGGGTGACACGTCCTCACCGTGTGACCCCCGAGGGGGATCAGCTTCCTCATGGCCTCCAAACCCACATCCTCCCCCACCCCTGTCACCTCCCGGGGTGCCGGGGGCCACCCCCAGCTGCCGCCTGCGGCGGGTCCGGTGTCCCCGCGTGTCCCAGGTGAAGGGGCGGCTCCACCGCGTCCCTCCCCTCGGCGCCTTCCCCGCGCCCGTCACTGGGGATTAGCGCAGGGACAGCCCCGGCCTTGGCGACAGGCACAGGGGACAGGGCCACCCGCCACCTCGCCTGGATGTAGGAGGGAGGCCTGGCCGAGCGGCGAGGACCGAGGGTGACATCGCCCATCCCTGCGCTGGGCGAGGACGGGGACCCCCCCGCGCCCCCCCAGCCTTTGGGGGCACCATGAAGGACCGGCTGGAGCAGCTCAAGGCGGTGAGGGACCCCCGGCGTGGGGAGGGGACGGGGGACACCCCCAGGGGGCCCCTCAGGAAAAGGGTGACACTGGGATGGGGGTCCCTGAGACCCCACCCCATGGTGGGCAGGGGCATCACGGGGAGAGGGGACCCCAAAAACCGAGTTTGTGGTGGATGGGGACATCACGGGGTTGATGTCACTGAAATGCCACCCCACGGTGCGTGGGGGTGTCACGGGGATGGGGGGACTCAGACCCCATCCCACGGTGGGCTGGGGTCTCGGGGACACCCCAGTCCATGGAGGGTGGGGACGCCACGGGATGCATGGCGCCGAGACCCACCCCGCTGGGCGTGGGGTGTCATGGGGGTCACCCCACAGCAGGTGGGGGACCCTGAGCTCCGTCCAACGGGGGTGACAGATGGGAGGGACCGGGGGGAGTCATCCCCGTGCGGTTTGGGGGCACGGTGGGTGTTTTGGGGTGACGTGACCCCCCTCCAGCCGAGTCCAATCCCCTCATGCTGTGGGGTGTGATGAGGGGACAGCAGCCCCCCGGCCTATGGGGGGTGTCCGTCCCGCGGGGGGGACGGTGGATTTGGGGTGCCCACACCCCATTCTGCACCCCACACTTCCCCATGTTCCCGCCACCAGCGCCGCTTCCTTCTCCCTTTTCCCGCTCCGCGTGGGGCCCCTCTTCCCCCCGCTCCTGGGGGGCTCCCCCTGCTCCCCGGGGACCGTGGGGGTCCCAGCAGGCCCCCAGCTCCCGGCCGGGCCCCTAGGCATGGCAGGGAGGCTTGGCAGGGATTTACTGGGATTATGGAGCCATCAGATAAAGCCCTCGGGGGGAGTGAAGGGATTAATTTTATTTTTACTCCAGCAGCAGGAGGAGGGGGTTGGGGGTCCCAGCCTGGGGTCTGTCCCTATCCTCAGGACACCCCAACAACACCCCTGGGGTGCTGGTGGAGCTGAGGGGGTGAGGGGAGGCAGAAGTGCTGAGGCTGAGTTTTGGGAAGGGCTGGATTTGGGAACACAGGGGTGGGGGCCTGGACACGACACCAGGGTGAGGGGCAGCAGCCACCTTCGTGCCCCCCAGGGCTGCCCCAGGCCTGCCATGGGGCCATGGTTTGGGACATAAACCCCATCCCGTCCCCATCCCATCGCTGTCCCCGTTCCCTCCCTCTGGCCAAGCCCAGCAATCCCTTAATTCCAGCCACGTGTGGCCAGATGTGAGCTGGGCTCGGCCCCCCCTGCTCTCCCCCGCTGCAGATGTCCCCCCCTGTGCCACCACATCCCCCATGGCTACTCCCCCCGTGTCCCTGTCACCCGTGGGGGGCCCTGGGGGGTGCTGGCAGGGCAGGGGGTCCCCCCTGAGCGCCGTGTCCCAGCAGAAGCAGGATGCTGACGATGAGGAGGAGCTGGAGATCGCTGTGGACAACACGGCCTTCATGGATGAGTTCTTCTCAGAGGTGAGGGAGGGCTGGGGGCAGGGCTGGGGGGTGTAGGGCTGCCTCCTAACCCCCCAAAATCCTCCCGGGGGTGCCCAGATTGAGGAGACCCGGCAGAACATCGACAAGATCTCAGAGAACGTGGAGGAAGCCAAGAAGCTCTACAGCATCATCCTCTCAGCCCCCATCCCAGAGCAGAGTGAGTGCTGTCACAGTGTCCCCAGGGCCTCCCTCAGTCACGGGGACCCTCCCTGGGGACATTCCCAGGGTGGCTCACACCCGTGATCCCACAGAGACCAAAGATGACCTGGAGCAGCTGACGGCAGAGATCAAGAAAATGGCCAACAGCGTCCGTAACAAGCTGAAGAGTGAGTGGCCCTGTCCCCACCGTCGTGTCACGGGTGTCCTGGTCCCCATGGGACTCTGGATCATGGGGGCTGGCAGTGGGAAAGGTTCCTGGTGGGTTGAGGTCTGTCTCTCTCCAGGTATGGAGAGGAACATCGAGCAGGACGAGGCACGATCCTCGGCCGACCTCCGGATACGCAAGTCCCAGGTGAGCTCCGGCCCACAGCCAGTGTCCCCAGGTCCCACCTTGTACCCCACGGGCTGGGCATGTGGCATGTCCAGGAGCCCCAAGTCTCCCAATTCTATCCCAAACAGCACCCTGTGATCCCAGGCTTTGTGTCCCTCTGTCCTGTCGCCCTGTGCTGGGACATGCTACATCCGGGGTCCCCTGGCTCTCATGCCACTGTCCCCACTCCCAGCATGTTCATCCTGGGACCAGGAACATGCCAGAGTGTCACTGATCTAAATTCCCATCCCCACCCCCAGCACCTCAGCTTGTCCCCTGTGTCACATCTCTGTCCTTGCTCCTGTCCCCTGTGAAAATGGCCCATGGGGATATGCCATGCCAGGGGTGTTCCATGTCCCCAGGACCAGTTCCAGTCCCTCAGTGTCACAGCGGCCACCGACCCTGTGGCATCCCCATCCCAAAGTCCCTGTCCCCATCCTCACATCCCTGTCCCTGTCCGCAGCACTCGGTCCTGTCCCGCAAGTTCGTGGACGTCATGACCAAGTACAACGAGGCGCAGGTGGATTTCCGGGAGCGCAGCAAGGGCCGGATCCAGCGCCAGCTGGAAATCAGTGCGTGACCCAGCCCCAAATCCCACCTCCTCCAAACAGTGGGAGGAGCCAACTCACACATGCCCCTCCCATTTGACCAAATTTGGTTAAGTGGGAGGAGCCAAACCATACAGACCCCGCCCCTTATTCCCGGCTTTGCGGGGGCTGTTCCCACCTCTCCCCATGTGCCCGCAGCCGGCAAGAACACGACGGACGAGGAGCTGGAGGAGATGCTGGAGAGTGGGAACCCCTCCATCTTCACCTCGGGGGTGAGCCCTGACGTGGGGGACACCAGGGGACACGGGGGTGTGTCACAGAGCCAGTGTGTCACATCATCCCCCCCACAACGTGTCCCTGTCCCTGCAGATCATGGACTCGCAGATCTCGAAGCAGGCGCTGAGCGAGATCGAGGGGCGGCACAAGGACATTGTGCGCCTGGAGAGCAGCATCAAGGAGCTCCATGACATGTTTGTGGACATCGCCATGCTGGTGGAGAATCAGGTACGGGGACACGCAGGGACCTGGCCGTGGGGACACGGGAACAGGCAAGGACCTGGGTATGGGGTCACGGGGATGAGCAGGGACCTGTGGGCAGTGTGAACAGGGACCTGAGCATGGGGACAAGCAGGAACCTGGCAATGGGGTCACAGGGATGCCCTGTGTATGGGGACATGGACATGAGGGATTTGGGCACAGGGTCACAGGGATGAGCATAGGGTGACCAGGGACAAGCAGGGACCCAAGTGAGGGGTCACAGGGACCTGCACAGGACCATGGAGTGTCCCAGGGACCTGCACAGGGGGATCCAGGCATGGAGCGATATGGGCTGGGGTGGTGACCACTGCACATGTTCCCATGGAGCCACCCAGCACCCCGTGGTGGCCTGGAGGGGACACAGGAGTGTCCCCACCCTGCGGTGGTGCCGTCCCCTCTCTCAGCCCCTCTCTGTCCCCCATGCCACACGAGGAGCTGCTGGGTGCCCCGGGGATGGGTGAGTACTGCGTGTGCGGGCGTGCCACGTGCTGTGGGGCTGTGTCACTGTGTCACCACCAACCCTGTCCCTTCTCCCCCAGGTGGGCTGCTGGATAACGCAGAGCTGAGCACGTGGAGCAGAGCACGGAGACGATCCGGTGCTGGGGCCAGGTGTGCCGGGTGGGTGGGTGCCAGCACCCTGGGGTGCTCTCAGTGTCCCCCCCTCTCTCTGTGTCCCCTGGGTGCTCCGTAGGGAGCCATGATCGACCGCATAGAGAACAACATGGACCAGTCTGTGGGATTCGTGGAACGGGCCGTGGCTGACACCAAAAAGGCTGTGAAGTACCAAAGTGAGGCCAGGAGGGTGAGACAGACCGACGGCCCCGTGGCCCCTCCATAGCCCCCAGTGTCCCACTGCACCCCTCAATGTCCCCTGTGTAGCCCCCAGCATCCCAGAGGTACCCTAGTGTTGTCTCCTCTGGCCCTCATTGTGCCTTCACAGTGTTCCCAGCACCTCCCCATATCCTCCAGCAGCCCTGAGATCCCCTTATTTCCCTCAGTCACCTCCTGTCCCACTCCACCACCCCTCATCTCCCCCAGCTGACCCCAACAACTCCCACCGCCCCCCAGTGACCCCATGGGAGGTTGGCAGCTATGTCCCTCTCTGTCCCTCTCTGTCCCACTGCCACCCCTGAGCCCCCTCCCACCCTCAGGTGAGCTGAGCTGGTGAGGATTCAGCCCCTCCTGCCCCATCCCCAGGGCTCTGCAGCACCTCTGGCTCTTCAGGGCCCCTCGGTGTCCCCCCCCTGCCACAGGACAGGTGACACCACCCCCGACTCACCCCTGTTCCCCCAGAAGCTGCTGACTTTGGTGGCAGTGGCCGTGCTCTTGCTGGGGACAGTTGCCCTCATCATTGGACTCTCAGTGGGGCTGAACATGAAATAGCCCCTGGGGCGGGGGTCTGTAAGTGTTGGGGGTCCGGGGACCCCCACTGTGGGGACACAGAGCCCTGGGGGCTCCAGTGCTTTGGGATTTGGGGCTGTTGGCTCTGTTCTGGGTTTGGCAATCTCGGGTCTGTGGTAGTGGGGGTGTTCTATGAGGGTCTGCAGCACTTGGGGGTCTGCAATGCTTGGGGTCTCTGGTGCTCTGGGATCCGTGGTTTTTGGGGGTCTGCAGTGCTCAGGCATCTGTGATGTTCAGGAGTCTCTGGTGCTCTGGGGTCTGTGCTGTTCGGAGTCTGCATTTTTGGGGCTTTGCAGTGCTTAAGGGTCTGTGTTCTTTGGGGGTCTGCGTTGCTCCAGGCTCTGGATTTTGTCTCTTGCCCACATCCATCCCTGCCATTCCCGCTCCCTCCTTCCTGCTGCAGTCCCTGTCCCCTTCCGATGCCTCCAGCTCCCCTTTCCCTCCTCCAGACGCTCCCGACCATCCCAGCGATGTCACCTCCCCGGCGCTGATCCTGGACCCCTCCTGTCCCTGCTCCTCCCGGACCTGCTGCTCCCAGCCCTCCGTGTCCCGGTTCCCGCCGCGGGTTCCAGCACCGCCGCCTTCCCCGCCCGTCCTGCCGGTCCCTGGGATCTGCCCCTCATGTCCCCACGGAATTCTGTCCGCCCGTGGGGACGCGGCTACTCGTGCCTCAGCCCCAGCGAGGGGTGACAAGGACACAAATCCGAGGGCCGGACGCTCACCCGCGCGGGCATCCCGGTGGGATGAGGGCGGGAATAGGGACAGGACACGGGGTTTGGTGGCACCAGCGTGGTTTGTTGTCACCGTGCTGTGACAGACGGAGCTGTCGGGGTCCCCGTCCCCTCTTGGCTTTGCTGTCCGGGCGGGAGGATGTGTTGCTCGTGGATGTTTAGCTCCCGTTGTAATAAAATCCCGCTGATCCCGCCCTCGCCTCCTCTCCGTGCTGGCACCGGGAACACCCAAAGCCGCCGGCACGGCTCCGGCTCGGCTCCCGGTGCCCGGGGATTTGGGGGCCGGACCGGCCCCGTTTCCCGGTGCTGTAGGACACGAGGAAGAAGCGCGGGTCTGGGGACACCCCCAACTCCCGTGCCCTGTCCAGACTGTCCCCCCCACCAAGTTTTTGGGTAAGTCACGGTGTTTGGTCACCTGTCCCAGGGCACGCTGGCACTGTCACCTCCCTGTGCCACACAGAACCAGCTCACACCTGCCCTGACACCTTCCCTGCACCCTCCCCAGCCCCTGTCCTTGTCCCTTGCCCTATCTGTCCTTTCTCCCCGCTGCCCAGCCCCTATCCTTGTTGTCCTCCTCCCTGTTCCTTGCCCCCCCTCCCCAGCCCCATTCTTATCCCCTGTCCTCCCCCCTGTCCCTGCCTCACATTCCCTGTCTCCCCGAGCAGAAGAAGATCATGATCATGTTGTGCTGCATCATCCTTGCCATCATCCTGGCATCCAGCATCTGGAGCATCTTCGCCTGAGCCCCCCACCCGCTGCCCTCCAGGTGACAGGGACAGGGCTGGGGGTGGCACAGGGGGTCCCCGGTACATCCCAATCCCAGGGAGCAGGTTCGGGCCTCGCCAGGGTTGGATTCACCCTGAGTGTCCCCAGGTGGCCACGCTGGGGAGGGATGGAGATGGTGACAGCACTGGGAGCCACGTCCCCTTCCTGAGCGTCCCCTCATCTTCCTCCCTGTCACAGGTGGCCTTTCCCCTTCCTGAGTGTCCCCTCATCTTCCTCCCTGTCACAGGTGGCCTTTCCCCCTCCTGTCCCCCTGCCCGGATGATCCATGGGAGAGACGCCGGCCAAGCCCTGATTCCTGGAGCCCCGAGGACATCCCATGTGTCCCTGGAGGAGTGGAGCCCACCCGCCGTGCTCCCCGCTGCCCTCCCAGCACCGAGGTCCCCTCGCTCCTCCTCCTCCCCCACTCGGGTGACAGTCGGTGGCCGCTGTGACAAGCAGCCCCTCCTCGGTGGCACGGAGCGGCCGGAGGGGCCGTGTCCCTCTCGGGGTGGGGGGACACAGGGCTCTGCCTTGCCGGGGCGGCCGGAGGAGCCTCTCCCTGTGCTTGGAGCTCCTTGGATGTGCAGCCACCCATGCTGGAGCCTTCCTCCTCAATAAAGAGCTCACCCACACTCTGCCTCCTGGCTCCAACCTGACCCATGGATCCCTCAGGATGCTCCCAGCCCTAAAATCCACTTCAGGACAGAGAGCCTTGTGCTTCAAAACCCGATCCATTTATCCCCCAGCTCCAAACCCCACCTTGGGATAAAGATCCTCATCCCTCAAACCCTGACCCATGGATCCCTCAGGATGCTCCCAGCCCTGCATTCCCAGCTCCAAAACCCACTCCAGGCTCTCGTGGAAAAGTTTAATCCCAAAAGGAATCCCATCCAACTTCTCCTCACACTCTGTGCTTCAGGAAAAACTTGCCCCAGTAGCGTCCCTTGTGCTGCAGGTCGTAGGGGCTCAGGTACTTCCTCATCCCCAACATATTGGAGGTCACCACACGCTCGAAAGTCCAGGGATTTTGGTTGTCCAGCCTCCTCCGCTCCTCCTCCCGCCGCATCTCCTGGAGGCTCTCCCGGCTGACGGCCACGGCAGGGAAGGGCAGTTTCTGTGCCACGCGGGTGAGGAAGGGCCGCACCTCCCCGAACTCGCAGCGCCCGCCCACCTCCACCACCAGCCCGCCGCTCTTCACCGCCGTCACGTAGCGGTCGATGGGGCCCTTCCCGCCCCCCATCCGGTGGCCCAGACTCTTCCTCGTCACCGGCTTGTAGGGGGCGGGCACGCGCCACACGGCGAACATGGATTTGGGGTCGATGTTGCGCCCGATGCTCAGCCGGATCATCTCGAAGTGGCCCCAGTGCAGGTACCCCCCGCCCAAAGCCTGTGTGGGGACACGGCGGGACAGCTCAGGGACACGCAGCCCCGGCCTCTGGAACGCTCTCCCCGCTCCGTTCCGGCCCGTTCCCGCTCACCAGGATCCCGTACTGCCCCTGCGTGAAGTCGGTGGCCACCTGGGACGGGCCGCGGATGTCACGGAGCCGCCGGGGCTCCCGCTGCAGCTTAGGCACCGCCGGCACCTTGTCCATGAACTTCAGCTTCGGCTTCTCGGGAATGGTGATCCCTGCCGGGGAACGCCGGGATCAGGATCCCCGGGAGCACAGCGGGGAGCGCCCCCGCCCGCCTTTGCGGGGCTGTTCCGCCGTCCATCCCCCTTACCGCTGTAATCCGGGGGCAGCGTCCACTTCTTCAGCCCCGCCCGGGGAACCGCGACGCCGCCGGGACCTGCGGGACAGAGCGCGGGGATCACGGCTGTGGGCTCGGGCAGGGCTGGGAGGGGACGGGGCAGCCCGCGGGGCCTCCCCTTCCCGCTCCCAACATCCCCCCAAGCCACCGCAGCCCAGCCGGGAGTCCCGCCGAGCCCTCGGTACCTCCCCGGTGTCAGCCCGAGCCCTCGGTACCTCCCCGGTGTCAGCCCTTCCACGGCCCGCCCGAGCCCCCTCCGCGAGCCTCAGGCGTCCGGGAAGGTCCCCCCGGCCTTCCCAACCCCCCACAAGACACGGGCGGCCCCTCGGAGCGCGGCCAAGCCCCCCTGACCTCCCCCGGGCCGGAGCGGCCCCGGGAGCCGCCATCGCCACATCGCCGTGACACGCCGGAAGTGCCGCAAGGGCGCCGCCATTGGTCCGTCCGCGAACACTTCCCGCCCGCGGTCCGGCCGGGAAACGCGGCGGGGACATTTGTTCCGGAGAGAAACGCGGCTCATCCCGTTCCCAGCCCTGTCCCGGGCGGGGATCGCCGGCGGGGACACCCCCGGGGGTTCCGAGGGACGTGCTGGGAGTGGTCTGGATCTGCTCCCAGCCTTTGTGCTGGCCTCGTGTACTGGGTTTATGGGGATAGGGTTCATATTCCTCCCAGCATCTGCCACAGCGCTGGGTTTGGATTGGGGATGGGCGACCTGGGGCCGTGACGTCACTAAAGGAGTGAGCGCTGGGCTGTGATGTCACACAGGAGTCCCACCCGCAGCTCTGTGACATCAGCACGGTGTCTCCACAGGACACTGGCACCACCCTCTGGCTCTCAGCATGGCCACGATGGGACACGGATGAAGCCATGAGTTTCCTGCTCCCCCCGCTTGTCCTGCTGGTGGCCAGTACGGCCATCCTGCTGGCCACCCGTGTTTGGAAGGCGCGGAAATGCCTCAGGACGCGGCGCTGCCGAGCGGCTCCGGGGGCTCCCGGTTCCCCCCCGGCCGAGGAGACCCCTGGCCACGGCCCGGCTGCCCCGGAGAGGCCCCTGTACATCCCCTGCGGCTGCGGGCCCTGCTGCACCCCCTGTGCGGCAGCGGCCCGGGAGCTGCAGGACATGGTGACGCCGCTGTGGCCCGAGGTGTCCTTCCCGCGGGACTCGGAGATGTGGCAGCTGCTGTGGGAGGACCTGGAGCAGCTGCTGGAGCAAGGCCAGCTGCCCTGCTGTGCCTCCTCCAGCCTCCATCCCTCCTGGAGCCTCAGCGAGAGCTGCCGGGCTCCGGCTGGAGAAGGCCTCATGGACGGATCTCGCTGCTCCCTTGCGGCTGCGGTGGCCAGGAAGAGCCTGGAAGTGAAGCTGAGCATCCAGCCCGGGCCGGTGAGGCAGAGGGAAGCGTCGCCCCCTTCCTCCGAGAGCCTCCCCCGCTGCGGGAGCCGGACTGCGGACGGCGAGGATGCCTCGGACAGGTCTCCGAGCCCCTCCGGATCCGCGGATATCAGCGAGGCCCACAAGGCCCTGAGGATGCACGTGGCCAAGAAGAGCCTGGAAGTGAAGCTGGGAGCCCGGCCTGCTCTGGTGAGGAGCTCTCAGCAGCAAGCGGCACAGCAGGAAGGGCGCTGCTGGTGCCGGGTCTGCAGCCCCCACGGCGCTGCAGGGCGGCCACACCGGAGCACCCCACGCTCCCACTCGCAGGAGATCCTCCAGAGGCAGCGGGAGTTGGAGTTCCCCTATCTCCAGGGGGCTCCTCCAAGCAGGATTAGGCCCCTGTTGGCAGCCCAGATCCTTCTGAGGATGCTCTGTTATAAATAAACCAGCATTTCACAGCTGAGTTTGGGCTGGGATAGGCTGTAGGCAGTTTGTGGGGACTGGGAGTGGGGATGGGCTGAGGCTGATCCCCAGTGAGCTGAGCCATGGAGTGCCCAGTTACACTGACCACCCCCCAAAGGAACAGAGGGCACACAGGTGCAGTGCATGAACATGAGGGGTACATAAGATTGGATTAAAGAACAAGAAGAGTGGCTCCCTGCAGCCTTCTGATGAGGTGAGGGGTTGCTCTGTGTGGGTTGGAGCCCTCTGAAGTTGTGTGGTGATCCTCTGTGTCCCATGGCTGTCTCAGCTGTGACAGGAAGGTTCCTTTCTTCCTGGTTGCTGGCTTTGGATTCAGGATGGGAATACCATGGATCACATGTGGGTGCTTTATTTGTTTGTCCTCCTCGTGGACTTTCCATGTTTCCTCCTGGGGAAGGGTGGGATGAGTATCCAGGGTCAGTTTCTAGTATTCACTCTGGAAACAGCCCCAGGTGGGTGCAGGGGGTAGGCCCATGCCACCCAACTTCCCATGGGGACACCCGTGGCCAGCACCCTCCTCCTAAAGGTCTCAAAGCCATTGCTGGGAGAGATCCTGTCTCTTTTTCCATCCCTGTCCCCATGGAGGCTCCCAGGGGAATGAGCTCTGTGCTGTTCCCTGCAGCCCCAGCCCTGCACAGGGTGCTCTGGGTGAGGGGGTGTTTGAGTGTCCTGGCTGCCCTGCATGGGGGGAAGGACCACGGGGGTCCCCAAATCCCTGTCACAGCCCTGTGTGTGCCACTCTCTGTCACCAGCGGCCACACGTGGCTCTGTGCTGGCCACTGTCCTGGCAGCCAAGCCTGGTGTCCGGCTGTGGGGTGACCAGGGATGGGACAGGGGTGGTGACACACCTGGAGCACCCCTGCTGAGCTGGGGGCTGCCCTGCAGGTGAGGAATGGGGACACTGTGTGTCCCTGCTGGGGGTAGGGTGGCAGTGAGGGGACCCTGCCAGCCCCATGGGTTTTCTGTCACCTGCTCTGAGCTGGGTGACACCCCCAGCTCCACTTCCACTTCTTCCCACGGCTCCTCCTGGACAGCATCCAGCATGGGAATGTCCTCCACTTGGCCAGAGGGCCCGTGGCTGTGGCAGCAGGCCCTTGTCCCAGCTCCCTGTGGAATGTTACTGCTCCAGGGAAATGGGGATCCCTCCCAGCACCCCAGATTCCTCTCAGGATCCGTGGCTCTGAGTTTCCCTGCAAACCCCACAATGGGATCTCTCCATGAGGGATTCCAAGCAGGAGAATGTGGTGTTGTCCGGATCAGGATGGGGTTCAGGGACGTCCTTCATGAATTTTGGGGTGCAGGGTGGTATTGTGTGTCCCTCTCATTCCCTGTGTGTTCATTATTCCCTGATTTCAGGTTTAATCCTCTGCCTGGAGCTCTTGGCTGTTTTTCCTCGGGGCTGGACACCCCAAAAATGGGAAATGAAAATAGTTTGGGGGGAAAGTGTATGGGATCAGTGTGGGGGATCCCCTCTACTCCTTCCGTCCTGCAACAGGGAGTAAATCCAGGCTATTCCAGCCCACCCCTTCCTGGGGACGGAGATCTAGGGGAAATCAGGCCTGGGCCGTGCCCAGCTCCGTCCTGGGTGCCGCCCCTACCCCCGCCCGTGCCCCGGCTCTGCGGGGAGGAGCCGCAGGAGCCTAATGGCCCTTGATGGATTTTTCTTCCAGGAATTCGCTGCGGCGTGGTTTTGTGGGTTTTTTATTTTTGTTTTCTGTTCGTTTTTTTTCCTTTTTTTTTTTTTTTTTTTTTTGTCTTTCTCTCTATTTTTTTTTTTTCCTTTCTGTGCTCCTGTAAACGCGGCGCGGAGTTGGAAGGAGCGGGAATGAGGGGAGGGACACGCAGCTTGGGGAGGGCTGGCACCCCGATTTTCTCAACTTGCGTGTGAGTTTGGGATGAGCAGCTCTTCCCGGCGGGGGGAACACGGTGTCCTGCAGTGGGGGGGCAACACTGGGAATTGCTCCACAGAGCCAGGGGACCCCACGGAGCATCTTCCCAGCCCCACTTCCCGCCATCCCCGGGTTTTGGGGGGGCTGTCCTCAGCATCCCCGGGTTTTGGGGTGGCTGTCCCCAGCATCCCCGGGTTTTGGGGTGACTGTCCCCAGCATCCCCGGGTGTTGGGAGGGCTGTCCTCAGCATCCCCGGGTTTTGGGGGGGCTGTCCTCAGCATCCCCGGGTTTTGGGGGGGCTGTCCTCAGCATTCCCGGGTTTTGGGGGGCTGTTCCCGCCATCCCGGGTTTTGGGGTCATGATGTCCCCAGCATCCCCCCGTGTCCCCCCTGAGCTGGGCGGTGCCCCGGGGGGGGATGCCGCACCGCTGACGTCACGGCGCTCAGCCAATGGGCGCGGGCCGTGGCGGGGTGGGGCAGAAGCGGCCCCGGTGGGGACCGGGGCTGCTCCGGGGGGTCCCGGTGCCCCCCGCTCTCCTCATGCAGGGCATGGGGAGCCTCCGGCTGGGCAGCCGCGCCGTCATGTACACGGCGGAGACCCTCCCCAAGGGCAAGAATCGCGTCATGGGGGTGAGTTTGGGGGGTCGGGGGGGAGAAACGCTTGGAAAATCCCCCCTCAGCCTGTTCCCGGGGGATTCCTGCTGATCCCTCGGGGGGTGCTGTGTCTCCGGAGAGGCGCTGGGATTAAGGCGTCCCCCATCCCCAGGGTGGCTCTGTGGGCGGGGGGGTTGAGTTGACCCCGTTCCCACCCTTCCCGCTCTTCCAGACCATCCAGATTATGACGGGATTCCTGCACATCGGCTTCGGGATCGTCCTGACCACGCTGACCAATGTCTACACCTCCGTCTTCGTCATCGGAGAGATCCCCTTCCTGGGCGGCGTGTCTGTGCGTGCCGGGGGGCTGGGAAGGGATTCCCACCGGGAAAGACCGCCTGGGGTGGGGGGGTTGCCCACCAGGAAGGGAATCTCACCAGGGAACAATGCCCACAGGGAAGGGAATCCTGCTGGGGGGGATGCCAGCAGGTGGGATGCCCATTGGAAGGGATGCCTGCCGGGAATGATGCACTTGTGGCTCCCATGACCTCGGCAGCTGGGAATCAAGGGCAGGAGGGGTCACTGTGTCCCCTGTGCCACCTCTGGGCAGGTTTGGGGTGCTTGGGGTGCCCTCAGCGCCAGCTGAGCCCCATCTCTCCTGCTGCAGTTCATCATCTCCGGGTGCCTCTCCATTGGCGCTGAGAAGAGCCCCACGGAATGCGCGGTGAGTTTTCCCAGGAGCCCGCCGGGAGTGATCCCATGGGGGAGGTGGGGTGTCCCCCTGGTGTTTTGGGGAGGGGTCTGCCACCCTCCCCCCTCCCCAAAGCCCCCCGGGTGCCCACAGGTGAAGGGCAGCCAGACCATGAACGTCATCAGTGCCATCTTTGCGCTCCTGGGAATCGTAGCCTTCATCGTGGACCTCAACCTCAACGGGCTCTACCGCTCCAGCTTCAACTACTACAGCTATCTCGTCCTGGTAAAATCCCACTTGGTGGAATTCCTGCCCTTGGGAACCCCCCCAGGGCCTTTTCTCCAGCCCTCAAGGGGTGTTGTGCCCTTTCCCAAATCCCTGTTGGGGTGGCGGTTTCTCCTCTGCCGGCGCAACCTATTTTCGGCTGGTACCTTGGGAGATGAGTCACCCCCTGGAAGCATCCAGGAGCCAAAATAAAACGGTGGCATGGAGGGCTTGGAGTGAGACCTTGGAGCCAGGGATGCAGAGGGAGAGGAAGGGGGAGCCACAGAATGCTGCCCTGTGTGGGGTTCATCCTCATGGGCGCTGTTGGGGGGGTACTGATGGGGTTTTCCCCCTCCTGGAGCTCGCAGGGAATGGGATTTCCATTGTGCTGCTCATCTTCACCATCCTGGAATTCTGCATCGCCGTGGCCACCGCCAATTTCTGGTGCCGGGCCACCCGCCTCAGCTCCAACGAGGTAAGATGAGGGGGTGGCAGGGATGGATCCCAAAAAGTGCATCCCATGATCCCAGTGTCTCCCATAATCCTGGTGTTCCCCAGGCCATGCTGATCGTCCCCAGTGCCACCCGTGTGGATCTGGCCGTGCCACCGGCGGAGCTGCCTCAGCCTCCCAGCTACAGTGAGGTGACCCAAGGAGTAGCGCTCCTGGATAGGGGCAGAATCAGCATTGGGATGGCTTCTGGGATGACAGTCCCCATCCTGCTGCCATCACTGTCCCCTCCCTGGGAAAACATCCCACCCCAATCCCCAGGGAGCATCCTGAAGCATCCATCCCTTTGCTCTGGGAATGGGGAGGAGATCCCAAAGCCCCGTGGATGGTGGGTGCTGAGGGTGGGGTCCTCCCAAATCCTGCCCCCTTTCCAAAACACCTCCTGGTCTCCTTGCAGCTGGCTGCTCCTGAAGTTTGACACCGAGGATGTTGGAATGGGATCCTGCCTCCATTGCTCCTAAATCCCAGAGCTACGGCATCCTCCTCCCACTGTGCTGCCGGCTGGGATGTGCTGGTCCCCCCTTAAAAGCCAGGGACACCCCCAAATTCCCTGCCCCTCTGCCCCTGGGCCTGGTCTGAGGGGCTCCACTTGCTGGCTGCTGTGGGAAGGGGCTTCTCCAAGGGGGAAATCTTGGGCAATTCCTGCCTGTAAATCCCTAGTGGGATGCTGGGGTTTGCTCATGTTGTTGGGGTTCAGGAATTCCTGGTGGTTTGGAGTGACCCCGATGTGTGCTGGGAGCCGGGCAGGTCACCGGAGCATCTACCTCGGCTCGTCCCCTGTTGGCTTCATTTTCTCTTGGGAATAAACGCTCTCTCCGGGCTTGTGTCTCTTGAATTTGGGAATTTTCAGCGTGGGAGCTACACTTCCCCCCTCACAGAGCTGCTGCCCCTCAGGAAAGAGGCTCATCCTGCCTATTTTAGGGATACTTGCTCTCTTTCTCCTGAGGGAATTCTGCCTCCCCTGAACTCCTGATACCTGCTTGCTTTCCCTGAGAGGAACTCTGCTACCCTAAACCCCTGGCAGCATCTCCCAAGGGAGTTTTGCTCCTCTAAACTCCTGGTGCCTGCTCTCCTGAGGGAATTCTGTCCCCTTAAACCCCTTAGTGCCTGCTCTCCTGAGGGAATTCTGCCCCTCTAATCCCCTCTCCTGCTGGAACTCCACCCTCTAAACGGGGGTACCTGGTCTCCCGAGGGAGCTGTGCTCCCCAAACCCCCTCCACCCCCCCATTCCAGCAGGGTTCCACTATATTTAGCTCAGCTGGAGCAGCCGGACAGCCGGTGGCGATGCCGGTGACGCCAGCACATCCCGGTTCTTCCACCACCAGAGAAGCTGCCCCGGGGCTGGAGCTGCTCTTGGAGGTGACACGGGGACACTGGTGTCATGTGCTCCCTGTTCCCACAATCCTGGGTGGCGGGAATGGTGCTGAGGGGCGCTCCCAAACCTTATCCATGCAGCAATTCCTAAAAAATTCTTTATTTTCAGGGAAAGAAAAGGGCTCTGGGGTCATTTTGAACAGGGCCAGGTTTGTCAGCTCCTGACAAGCTCATTTAGGGCGCCACTCTTCGTTATCCTGCATCTGTGGGAATGCTGGTGGATTTAATGAAGTGCTGATGAGCATCCAGTGGCATCAAATTATTTAAGGATTATCCCAAGCTCATGGAAATAGAAAGGTGGGATGGAGGTGAGGAAAGAGACCCCAGTGCCAATTTTCCAAGGGGTGGGAACATCCTGGTGAGTTCCCAGTGCTCTGGGGGAGAATTATCTCAATTTTTGGGACAGGACTCATCCCAAATTTCCCCTTCAGTGCCAGAGTGGGATCAGTGACCTCCTCTTCGAACATTCCCTTAGGTTTTGGGGTCGCTCAAGTGTTTTTCTTCTCCTTTCCACACTCCCTGACAATGCTCCTGCTGCTCAGCCAAAGCCTCATGGATTATTCACTCCCTGTCAGTTATTTCTGTTCCCGGCTCTGAAAAAATAATGAGCCCGATCAGTAGGAAAAGCCCCAGGGATTTGGGGAGCAGGATGAACAGGCTGCCTCTGCTCAGCCCATGGCCACAGCCCATTACAGGTCCAGCTCCTCACCTGCGGCTCCGGAGCATCCCAGCCTCTCCTGGCTCCATGGGGACCACCACGAAGCCATCCTGCCTCCCATCCAAGCTCTGTGTTTTCCCAGTGTGGTGGTTTCGTGGGAAGGAGGGTTCCTCCTCTTCCCCCAGCACCAGGCTCTGTTTTCCTGCAGTATCCCAGTGTTCAGACATGGCTGTGCCTAAAAATGCTGGACTAAGTGTTTAAGGCTCGATGGGAATGTGGGGGTTTAAATATATTTTTATTTTTAGGTGGGAATTTGCAGATCTAGGGGGAGTGGAGACTTCCAGGAGTTGGGAATAGCAGGTGACAGAGGCCACAGAGTTTTGTGTCCCTGCCGCTTATGGTCCCTACAGAAAACCAAAACCCTTGGAGGAGCTGGAAAGGAGAACTGTGGGATGAACTGGGGTGTCCCAATGTCTCTTCCCCATGGGAAGAGACTGACTTTGGGCAGTCTTCCAGCACCTAAAGGTGCTCCAAGAGAGCTGGAGAGGGACTTTAGAAAAGAGCCTGGAGTGCCAGGACAAGGGGGAATGGCTTCCCACTGCCAGGGGGTGGGTTTAGATGGGATACCGGGAAGAAATTTTTCCCTGTGAGGGTGGTGAGGTTCTGGAATGGATTTTCCAAGGAAGTTGTGGCTGCCCCATCCCTGGAAGTGTTTAAGGTCCCACTCCAGGATTGCCAGTGAGGTTGATGCCGGTGAAGCCTTGGAGAAGTTTTCTGGAACTTTTCTGCAGCCTCAGGAGTCTTCCTGGGAAGGAGCAGATCAAAGGCTGGAATGTCACGTGCAGGGGTTGATGGACACATCTGGGACAGGGTTTGGGAGCAATGTCACCGTGTCCCAAATGCCAGGTATGGATCACCCCAGCAGCCAGCGATGCCCCCCCAACCTCCCACCTACTCCCTGTTCCAGATTCCCTAATCCAGGATGGACACTTGGATGTTTAAAGCCAGAAGACCTGAAACTTCTCCCAGAAAACATGACTTTCCTTCTGGAATCAGTATGGAAAGAGCCCTGCGGGAAGCAGAAACACCTGGAAGCAAAGCAAAATGTTGACTTTTGGTATTTTTATGGGGATATAAAGTTTGTCCCAGGAAGCAGCAAGTTTCTTTGGAGAGCTTTTCTCCGTTGTAATCTGTTTTCTTTGGAAAAAACCTCACAGATTTTGGGGTTGGAAAAAGAATTTTGCTTCCACCAGGCTCATAAATTTTGTTCTGTGCGGGTGGGAGGGAATTTGGGAGGGTCTCGCTGATCCCCCCTGAGCATCCAGTCAGGCTTCCCCCATCCAAAACTTGTCCTAGAAAATAGGAAAATGAACATTAAAATCCAAGGAATGTGTTGTATATATCTACAAAGCCAAACATTCCTGCAAAGCAAAGGTTGGAAAGCTCCACCACCCGGCCCTGCTGCTTCCCTGCATCTGCTTCAAAGCTTCACCTCCTCTGGAATCCGCTTCCAAAACAAATCCTGACATCCTACCTTGGGCTCCTGCCATCCCCAGCTGGACCTGGGTCTATTTAGGAAGGGGGAAAGTGCTTTTTATGTGGATCCCTTGCTTGGAAAGTGGGGTTTTGGGGGCTCAGGGCAGTCACGGCTGTTCCTGCCTGCAAGGCTGGAACTTCAGGAATGCTGTAGGAATCTGGAAAGGCGGATTTGGGAGGAAATCCACCGTGTAGGGTGGTTTTGGCTGGGAATGTGAGCCGTGGATAATGGTGGAGGATACCCTGGCTGCCTAAAGGCTAAAGAGGGGATCCCAGAATTTCCACGGAGGCTCAAGTGTTCCTTCCTGGGGCTGGAATGAGATCCCTGGGATTGTTAGGACTGGAGTGTTGAGAGGGATGAGGCACCAGCAGGAATTAAAGGCTCTGAGGCATCAAGAATGTGATGAAGAGGCTGAATCTCATCCATGTCCATGTTTTTCCTGGAAAGCTGTGTTGCCAGATGCAGCCCTTTACAAGGCCAAGTGCACGCTTCCATCAGGGATGCAGGATGGAGGAAGGTCATGGGTGGGATAGAGGAATGCCATTGGAGCTGGGATGGAGATGTGAGTTGCTGCTCTTTGCTCTCCAGGTCTGTTCTTCCAGCTCTTTTTTGGGATACGATTTGGGCTGGTTTGGAGGGGGTGTCCCATTCCCTGGTGTGTGGGAGCATGGGAAGGGCACAGAATCCTGAAATCGTTTGGGATGGAAGGAGCCTTAAGGATCACCCAGTTCCATCCCCCTGCCATGGGCAGGGACACCTCCCACTAGCCCAAGTTTTTCCAAGCCGGCTCCAGGGCTGGAAGCCACTCCTGCGCTCTGGAAGCACGGCGCTTCCAAACGCAGCCTCTCGGCTCCCTCTAGAGCCAGAGAGAAGGAAAAAACTTCCACAAGTTGCTCCACCTGCTCCTGAAATCGTCAGCTGGAGGGTCCTGTCCTTTCCCAGGCAGAGAGAGAGGTGTTGGGGTGATGCCAGAATCCTGGACCTAAACATTCCCGTTCCACCAAGAAATTCCTACGTTGCACACACCAGACACCCAGGAAACCTGGGGAGTTCTCAGGTCGGCATGGGGTATCCCAATGCTCCTGGAGAAAAGGGCATTACTGTTTTCTGGGAGGAGGGAGGGATGGAAGCAGGAAGGGGCCTCTGAATCCCTCGGGATCCCCTCACCATGTGTGGTGGCTCCATTCCCAGCCTGAGCTCCCATTTCCCATCATAAATAACAGCGTCTCCTTCCCCTCTGGCTCCCGACGGAGATGGTCAGGGACCCCTGAATCCCTTCTGTGTGTCCTCACTGGGGACAAATCCACAGGGAGGGAGAATTCCCAAAAATGGCAATAAAGGAGCTTTCTTGACAAGAGGGTTTATAAAGTTTCCTGTCTCAGTGTGAGTTTTTCCTGGCAAGTGGGCAGGGTTAGGTTATGAACACCTCCTTAGGTACCAAGCTAATTACAGGAGTGTTTCCCAAGCAAAGCATCCACAATTTGGGATGGAAAGGGGGTCTTGAAGCATCCCAAGGGAAAAGCATCCAACAATTCCCAAGGCTGCAGAGCGCAGGGAGGGGTTCCCTGTCCCTCCCTCTTCCCATGCAGGATTTTGGGAGCCTCCGTTGGCAAAGCCACCTCGTTGAGCAAGAGGGCCCTGACGAGAATTCCATGAGCGAGCTTCCCGCAGGGAGCAAAGGGCAGCGGGAGTGTGTCCCTGCCAGGCCAGCACCTCCTGGGGATTTCGGACAGCAAAGGGACTGTGGTAAGGAGGAAGAGGAGGAGGAAGGCAGCTGGGAATTCCTTCAGCTTCCTGGGCTCATTCCCAGGCCATGGCGGCCACCACGGTGACCGACACCGGCAACGTGAGGATCATCACGGAGGTGATCCCGGCCACGGATCCCCGGGCGGCCCAGCTGGCCTCAGGATCCCAGGCCCCTGCCAGGACCTCATTGCAAACACAAGGCTTCTGGAGGGCTCATCCCAGGGTGCTGGGGGTGAGACATGGCCCTCCAGGTATTGGGGATCCACAGGGGTTGTCCTGCTGGATGTTGTCCCTGGCTGGCTGGAGAGGATGTTGGGACAGGTGTCTCTCCCAGACCCTTCCCAGCACTGTAACATGGGATTGGTGTGGGATGGGTCTCACAGTAACGGGATAGGGATTCCTCTTCCTCGTCCTTCCCCAGACCATCCACATCTTCAATGGAATTGTCCACATTTGCTTCAGGATCATCCTGACACTGTCGGAGCACAGCAACCCTTCCCTCCCTGTGGCCAGTGGGATCCTCTTCTGGCTGGGGATCCTGGTAAATTGGGACGAGGACGTGGCAATCTCGGGGAATCCTGGTGGACTGGGGACAATATCCCAGGGTCACCAGGTCTCCACTGACCATCTCCCCACATTTTGGGGTGTTTGTGCATCCCTGAACCCCAGTTCCCAGCTGGAGGGACACCGGGAAGGGTGCCAGGGAAGGGTGCCTTGCTGCTGACACCAATTCCTGCTGTTTTCCAAGTAGCTCCTGGTCTCGGGCTCGTTGCTGGCGGAAAGTGAAAGGAGAGACAGCCCTGTGCTGGTAAAATCCAGGCTGGGACGGACAAGGTGTCCCCCCATTTCTTTATGTCCCTTCCAGCAGCTGCCAGGACCCCTCCACAGCCTGGATTCATCCCACAGGATCCACAGGCCAGTCTCCTGCTCGGGAAGTGCCCAGCTCTCCCACATGGAGCACAGGATGGGGGTCATTGCAGGATGAGGGGGGTAAAAGTTCCAAGGAGACCTTCATGGCTTTGGAATCACTGTGGGATAAGTAGGACAAAACTGGGTGGCTTCTCCAGGAGATCTCTGATCCCAGTTGAATAATCCCTGTGGGAAGCAGCCCTTCCCGGGGTCCGTGTCACCGGGTGCTTCCCGCAGGTCAAGACCTGCTGTGTGGTCAATGTGGGCATTGTCCTGGGCACGCTGGTGGCCACCGGGATCCATGGCACGGCCATCAGCCGGGTCCTGCCCGCCTGCGAGAAGCCCGAGCCCTTCCAGACCCGGCCGGAATGGTGCCTCAGCATGGAGAGTAAGGTAGGGACACCCGGGAAGGGAATCCCAGTCTCTGGGTGGGCTGTTCAAGGATCCAGCTCCTGTTCGGGTGGTGGATCCCGGGATATTCCCCTTCTCCTCCTCCTTACAGATGCTGAGACACGGGCTGGATTCCACCTTGGTGCTCCTCATCCTCCTGGAATTCTGCGTGGCCGTGGCGGTTCTGGCGGTCGGATACGACGCAGCAGACATACACCCAGCTGGTGAGGGAGGCGGGGATCCACGGGGATCCCTGGAAATCCCTGCAATGCTCATGCACCCCTTCCTTCCCCCGAAGGGCCGCCCCGATCCGGGCGTTCCCGTGTCCCCCGCAGAGATTTCCCTGGATTTCCCTGTTTTTGCTTTTCCAGGCGCTGTAGCCGCGGCCAAGCCCCGCACGTGCTGCCGCATCCCGGGGGGGGGTCCCGCTACCGGAGCCCCCTGCGATGCCCTCAGCGTGTTCGGTCCCCAATAAAGGCCTCTCCCCCAGCCCAGCCCGCGCGTGTCTCCGGGGGTTACTCGGGGTACGGGGGGCCTCGCCCCGGCTGTGTTTGGGGGAGTTCGGGGGGCCCCGGTACCGGCGGCCACGGTGGTGGGCGGTGCTGCCCGGCACAAAGATGGCCACCGCGCCCAATACAAAGATGGCGGCCACCGCCGTACGCGGAGGGCGTTGCCCAATACAAAAATGGCAGCCAGGGAGGCGCTCTGGCTTCGCGCTTCCGCGGGGAGCGCTGCTCTGACGTCATCTCTCTGCGACGCCGCGGGGCCGCGTGGATCATGGATGGGGAGAACGGGGGGACCCCGGGATCGGGACCGGGACCGGGAGCCACCCCCGAGGGGCCCGGCGCGGCCGCCTCGGCTCCGGCCGCGGCTCGGCGGCGGCGGAAAGGCGTCAAGAAGCGGCAGGAGGCGGTGGTGACCATCCCGCGGGGCAAGCCCAAGTCGGGACGGGTGTGGAAGGATCCCGGGAAGAAGAGGTGGGAAGCGAGGCGGGGATCTGGGGGGCTCTGGGCTCCAGAAGGACCGTTTGAGGGGTCATGAGGTCTGGGGGAACTTTGAGGGCCTCTCGGGGGCTTGTGAGGGTGTTCCGGAGGTATCCATAAACTTTAGGAAGGATCCAGAGGTGACAGGGATGACTTGGAGGGGCTGTAGAGGAGCTGAGGATGCCGTGGGATGCTCCGAGGTTGGCGGAGTCTCATGGAATTCTGGAGAGTGGCCCTGGCTACATCCCGGCGTTTTTGAGGATCCAACACCTCCCGTGTGCCCGCGCAGGTTCTCCCACATGATCCAGGACAAGGCGCTCCGCAGCTCCTGGGCACGGAAAATGAAGGAGAGGCAGGAGAGGAAGCTGGTCCGGGATCTGGCACGGCAGCTGGAGGAAGCCAAGCAGAGGGAGAAAGAGGTAATGGGACTCGGGAGCTGGAGAATTCCCATCTTTCCCAAGCACAATCCCATGTCTCTGCCCTCTTCCCGGCCCTTAGAGCTGTGGCAGAGCCCGGGAAAAGGGCAGCTGGATGGAGAATGGAGAATTCCCTGTCCTGGTGCCAAATCCAGTCGCTGACGGTCACATGCCCCAAGTCACTGACTCGGAATAAACTCCCTGGGTCAATTCCAGCCTCAGCCGGGGTGGAAAAGCTGCTGGAATGACGGATTTCACACTTGGCTGGGCATTGGCTGGTTTGGGTTTAATCCCAGGGGAAGGGGCCCGCAGGGAATGTTGTGGTGCTGCTCCCACAGGAAAAGAAGCGGCGGCGGGAGGAAAACCTGAAGCGGCGCCTGGAAAACGAGCGGAAAGCTGAGATTGTCCAAGTGGTGAGTCCCCTGTGCCAGCTGGGAACAGTCCTGGGAGCACCCCACAGCCTCCAGCCCCCCATGGATCAGCCTCCAATTTGCTCCAGTTCCTCTCCCTGTCTCTGTCTCTGGAGGATCCTGGGAGCACTGGGCGATTCCCAGTAAAGCTGGGCATGCTGGAAGCGTGTCGCCCGTGTTCTCCCAAACTTGGGAACAGCAAACTGAGGGATGATGGGGTGGTGGAGCGAGGAAAATGCTGCACTGGTGGGGATCCATGTGGGGAAAACATGGCTTTTCCATTGGGAAGAGAGCTGGGAGCTCGGGGTGGGTGTGGTGAAGACCTCACCTGTGGGTGAGGAGGGGTGGGTTTTGGGATAAATTCCCTCCTAGATCCTGAATCCTTGGTGGTGGGAGGCTGGGAGCCATCCATGCCCATCCTGCCTCATTCCCACACTCTGCTCCATTCCTGGAAATGCTCCAGGACAGGGCTTGGAGCCACCTGCACTAGTGGAAAGTGTCCCTGCCCATGGCCGGGGGGGAACTGGGTCATCCCTAAGGTCCCTTCCAACCCAAACCATTCCAGGACCTGATGATTCCATGAAATCTCCTCTCTTTTCCCATTTCCCAGATCCGGAACCCCCTGAAGCTCAAGAGGGCCAAGAAGAAGCAGCTGAGGCGGGTGGAAAAGCGGGATACACTGGCCCTGCTCCAGAAGACTCCCGTGAAGCGCAGCACGGCCACGGAATGAGGCAGGATTTGGGATACTGCCACCAGGATCCTGCTCCTTCCCAGGGCTTTTTCCTCAGCTTGCCAGGCAGGAATGGCTGGCAGGACCCTCAGTGTTGGACAAGCAACAGGACAGAGCTGAGGGGGTGTATTCCACAGGCATTCCTGCTGCTGGATCCCCCAGTCCCTGTGGAATCAGGATGTGGCAGAGGCTGGAACAGAACTTTGCTTTCCCAAATTTGCCTTTTCCTTATAAAAATTAATAGAAACTGAGACACATTTGCTTCCAGTGGCTCTGGGAACTGGTGGCTCCAGCTGGGGCCTTCCCTAATGCATTCCTAGGATTGGAATGTGCCGTGGCCCCTCATTCCTTGCAGTTCCCCTTTCACCAAAAAGGGAATTCCCCTTGGGAATGAGCCCTGGAACCCATCAGCAAGGAAGGGGGCATGTTGTCACACACCCTCCTGTGGGGGGCAATGCTGGGAATTCGCTGGGGGCTGGAAGTTGGAAATCCACATGGATTTCTTAACATTCCTGGGTTTTTTTTGGTCTGTGAACACCCCTTTCTGCATTCCTGGGGGAGGGATGTGTGGCTGTGAGCTGGGATGGAGGGAATGGGGGAACAAAGGGGTGCACCGGGTGGAAAATGGGACTGCAGGAATCAGTGTGAAACCCTGGGATGGGAATGTGGGGCTCTGGAGCTTCATCCTGGGGTGACAGTTTTGGGGGGGAATTGGAACGGGGTGTGTCCCATCCGTGTCCAGGATGGGGGCGTGCCACAGGGAAAGTAGGGACTGGCAGGAATTTCAGGGTGCGGCCGGGACCAGGCGGGCACGGGGTCATGGGGCAGGAGGGCTCTGCCCTCGACATTCCCGGGTTAATGATTTCCAAGGACTCCTCGAGCCTCTCCCTCTGCAGAGCCCACGGCCCAGGCTTTGCCCAGCGGGGTAAGAGAGGGGGAAGCTCGGGCCCTGGGGGGCCGATTTCCTGGTGGGACGGATGTGGGAGAAGCCGTGTCTCCTCCCAGGGCTGGACTGGGGCCAACATCCCTGTTCCCAGCCTGCCGTGCTGCACGGAGGGGAGCGGGGTGCACGCGGGATTGGGGTGCTCGGAGCCTCTGGATCCCCACCCTGCTCCGGCTCCGGGGTGGGGAGGAGGAGAAGGAGGGGGGAGCGTGGGTGCTGGGAATGCCAGGGCTGGGAGACACATGGAAAAGGGGTGTCCCGGCTGCTGGGTGAGTTTTGGAGCAGAGGTTTGGAGTCAGGGGGGGAGGTGGTGAGGAAGGGAGGGGATGGGGATAGCGAAACAGAGGACTAGGATCAGGGAAGGAGGGGGCAAGGACCAGGAAAGAAGGGACAAGGGACCATGAGGGGATGGGGACATGGGAGAGGGATAGGCACAGGGAAGGAGGGATGCCAGCAGAACTATCTGGACCACAAACTCCACCCTGGGGGTCTCCCATGAGGATCCCTGGGTCCAGGACCCTGCCACCAGCCCCCTCCTGCGTGTGGCAATCCCTGTGGGACGCTCAGGATGATTCCCATTCCCAGGTGCACCATGGTGGAGGTGACAGTGACACCGCAGTCCTCACTGGCCGACCGGCCAGTGCAGATCCGAGTGCGGGGACTGTCCCCATCCCAACTTGTCACCCTCCGGGCCTGGCTGAAGGACGAGCAGGGCGAGTGCTTCCAATCCCGCGCCTTTTTCCGCGCTGACGAAGCCGGAGAGGTGGATCCCGGGCTCCATGCCGCCCTTGGGGGCAGCTACTCTGGGGTCTGGCCCATGGGGCTCTTCTGGTTCCTGCAGCCCGACACCCTTTTCCGACGGCTGGTCAAGCGGGATGTGGCCGGCAGCCCCTTCCGCGTCCGGCTGGAAGTGTTTGACGGGCTCAGCATGGGCACGGATCCCCGGGAGCAGCCGCTGGCATCCTGCGAGGCCGAGCGGTGGTACGTGGGCCCCGGCGTGCAGCGGGTGCCCATCCGTGAGGGAAGGGTCCGTGGCGCCCTGTTCCTGCCTCCTGGTGAGCACTGGGGAGCGGGGAATTCCGGGATATCCAACCTTGGGACTTGCAGGATGCTGCTTCTTGGGAGCCCTTTGGTGCCCAACCTTGGGCTACCCAGCCAGTATTCCCTTGGGATATTGAATTTTGGGATCCTGGGGATGCCAAACATCGGGACCCCTGGGAAATAACGCTGGGACTCCTGGGATGCTAAACCATAAAATTCCTGGGTTTTCCAGCCCTGGGATAATAAACCTCAGGGCCCCTGGGCTACCCGAAGTTGGGATTCTTTGGTTGTCCAGCCTTGGGATCCTTGAGATATCAAACCTTAGGATGCTGGGATGCTCAGCCTCAGGACTCCCAGGATATTGGACCCTGTGCCCCCTGGGATGCCCAGCCATGGAACCTCCGGGATGCAGGACAGCGCTGGTGGCTCCCCATACCTGACATTCTCCCTGTGTTCCCACAGGTCCGGGCCCCTTTCCCGGAGTCATCGACCTGTTTGGGGGTGCGGGGGGGCTGATCGAGTTCCGGGCAGGGCTCTTGGCCAGCCAGGGCTTTGCCGTGCTGGCCCTCGCCTTCTTCGCCTACGACGACCTGCCCCGAGTCCTGGCCCAGCTGGACCTGGAATATTTCAAGGAAGCGGCAGAGCTGCTCCTCCGGCATCCCAAGGTGAGTCCTGGAGTGTCATCCTGGTGAGCAGGATGTCCAGATGACCAGGAGTAATGTCCTAGGGTTGTCCCCAGGGGCTGGGGGATATCCCATGAGGACATCCTTGTCCTGGCATTCAGGGCTGTCCCAGTAAATGTATTATCCCTGTGTATTATCCCAGCTGGCTCCATTTCCTCTTGCTTCAGGTCCGAGGCCCCGGCCTGGGCGTGGTGGGCGTCTCCAAAGGTGCGGAGGTGGCCTTGGCCATGGCCACCTTCCTGCCACAGGTGGTGGCCACGGTGTGGATCAACGGTACGAGCTTCCTGTATGGAAACCCGCTGCTCTACAAGGAGCTCCGCATCCCTGCCATCCCCTACTACACCGAGCGCGTCCTGTTCACCGAGGTGGGAGCCATGGACAACTCGGCCATCTTCACCGACCCCCGGGATCCCGCCCACCGCGCCTCGGCCATCCCGGTGGAGAAGATCCGGGGAAAGGTATTATTTGTGGTGGGAGAGGCCGACCGGAGCTTCAACAGCAAGCTCTTCGCCGAGCTGGCCCTGGCGCGGATGCCGCCGGAGAGCGGCCGGCTCCTCTCCTATCCCGGCGCCGGGCACCTGATCGAGCCCCCCGGATCCCCCCTGTGCAGCAACTCCAGCATCCGGGGCACTCCCAGGCCGGTGGCGTGGGGGGGAGAGCCCCAGCCCCATGCCCGGGCCCAGGAGCATTCCTGGCAGGAGATCCTGCAGTTCTTGGAGCTCCATCTGGGGTCGGTGGCCGCCATGAAGCTGTGAGGGGTGGGGAAAAGGGCTTGGGATCACCGGGGTTGTCACTGCGGGAAATAAAGTGTCACTGGTGGCTCCTGCCTGTGCTCCTGGGAGATGATGTGTGGGGAAAAAGGTTGGAAGTAGATTTAGGGGATATATTGGAGATATTTGGGAGATACATCAGATATATATAGTGGATACATGTGGGATATATATGGGGTATATATATGTGGGATAGATCTATTGGATATATATCAGATATATATTGGACACATATAAAGGATATATATTGGATACATATGGAACATATATAGGATGCAGAACAGACAGCTCAGACATGTATTGGACATATACAGCACAATTATAAAACATATATTAGACATATATATATGTATCTAGGACACATATGGGGCACATATGGCCAATACCAGCCCAGCTGTGGCTCTGGGGACAGACTGCTCTCTGCAGCTGCCTTCACTTCCAGAGGAGATTTGAAGGAATCACATCCAGCCCCCGGCTCTTCACGCCCTCCCACCGGGATCCCTGTGCTCCTGGGAGCTGGCGTGACCCCATTCCCACACCCAGGGCATGGGACAGGGAGTGGCCGTGACCGTCACTGCGGGAAGGGTGGGGAGGGGCGTTGCCGTTTAATCCGCAGTAAAGATAAATCCCAGAAGGGAAACATGGGGCAAGGTAGGCAGAGGGAAGGCACGTGGAGGACTTTGGATTGCCCTGTTGCACTGTCAGCAGGGCACAACCAGGGTGCAGCAGGGATTTGGGGTAACTGGCTGATTCCTTGTCCCTCAGACGTCACTGGGGCCATGCCAATGTATCCCCTGGTCCCGTGGCTATTCCAGGAGTGGTGTGGCCAGAGGTCACCAGTGTCCCCACTAGCTCTGGGGAGGTGGGCACACACCAGCCTCCTCCTTTCCCCCTGGATAACTTGATCCAGCTGGGCATCCTGCCTGGCACCAGTTCCATTCCCTGTTCACTGGGACAGCCTCCAAGTGTGGGATAAGCTTGGCTTGTCCCTGGTCACCGTGACACAGCCACAGGAGGTGACCACAGGGCTGGGGCACTGAGGTCACCGGCAGCACGGGAGCGAGGAGCCCCGGGCAGGGCTCATCCCATGGGATCAGCTGATCCTGATCCCCCCTCCTCCCTGCATCCCAGCCATCCGGATATAAATCCACACCGCAGGGCCCTGTGCTCCGTCTGTGTCACCGCCATGGGATGGAGCTGCTCCTTCCTCCTGCTCCTCTTCCTCCTGTCCCCGTGGCCCAGAGCCACCGTGGCACTCCTGCAGTACCGCTATGACTGCGGAGAGTTGGGAATGCAGCTCCTGGTCTTCCCATCCCACGGCCGTACTGTCCGCTTCAAGGTTCTGGGTGAGTGAGGGGACTCCCTGGATCCCCTTGGGGTGCTGGATTTCCCTGGGATTCCCCTCAGTCCCGAAGTGTTCCCTGGTGATGGTATCCCAATGGGATGAGCCCAATGGCTTGGATGAGCTGTTGCTGCTGCCTGGGGGGTTTCCATGCATGTGTCACTTGCCCGTGTCCATGGTGTCCCCCCAGATGAGTTTGGCTCCCACTTTGACGTGGCCAACTGCTCCATCTGCCTCCACTGGCTGAATTCCAGGGAGGATGGCTCCGTCATCTTCTCCTCTGGCTATAAGGGCTGCCATGTCCTGTTCAAGGTGACGCTCCCGTCCCCTCTGCAGTCCCCTCCAGCAGGATGGGGGTGACTGTCCCTCGTGTTCCCCCACAGGAGAACCGCTACATCCTGCGGGTGCAGCTGGAGGAGCTGCTGTCCAGCGGGATCTCGGTCACCTCCTACGAGATCAACATGACCTGCCCCAAGCCAGGTGGCTCTGAGATGCTCCCAGATGGAAACCGGGAGAAGAGCCGGGACAGCGGAGTCCTGATCTCCCACACTGGCCTGCACCAGGTCTCCGAGTCCT
Organism: Taeniopygia guttata; assembly: GCF_048771995.1. Lineage (NCBI taxonomy): Eukaryota > Metazoa > Chordata > Aves > Passeriformes > Estrildidae > Taeniopygia > Taeniopygia guttata. Next base: position 11,467,450 of record NC_133030.1, read on the forward strand.
CCCTTACCCTTACGGGATCCCACTTCTCATCCCAAGATCACGTGGAGCAGGTTCACACCGTGGGACAGTACCAGCCCAGCTCAGTGCTTCCTGCCATCCAGCACCATTCCAGTCCAGCCCACTCGGGGCTTCTGTCCCAGCCTGGTGGGGCTCCTCCTGTCACCCAAATCCAGGGAAGCTTCTTCCGCCCAGCAGTGCAGCCCTCCCAACCTGGGGGGCAGAGCCAGCCAGGGATCCTTCGCCCAGTGCTTGTATCCCAAAACCATCCCAGCTTGGCGCATCACGGGAGTCAGACCCAGCCAGGGCACCTGCGTCCAGGGTCTGTATCCCAAAACCAGCCTGGGATGGTGCATCCTGTGGGTCAAAACCAACCAGGGACTCGCCCAGGGTCTGTATCCCAAAACCATCCTGTGGGTCAAAACCAACCAGGGATTCGCCCAGGATCTGTATCCCAAAACCAGCCTGGGGGTCAAAACCAACCGGGGCAACTTCGCCCACCATTTGTATACCAAAATCATCCTGGGGGTCAAAACCAACCAGGGACTCGCCCAGGGTCTGTATCCCAAAACCAGCCTGGGATGATGCATCATGGGGGCCAAAACCAACCAGGGACTCGCCCAGGGTCTGTATCCCAAAACCATCCTGGGGGTCAAAACCAACCGGGGCAACTCCACCCAGGGTTTATATACCAAAATCATCCTGGGGGTCAAAATCAACCAGGGATTCGCCCAGGGTCTGTATCCCAAAACCAGCCTGGGGGTCAAAACCAACCGGGGCAACTTCGCCCACCGTTTGCATACCAAAACCACCCTGGGGGTCAAAACCAACCAGGGTTTCGCCCAGGGTCTGTATCCCACAACCAGCCTGGCGTGACCTCCAGCGGTGCCCAGACTCCAGCAGGATTCCTGCACCCAGGACCTCAGCCTCTAAACCAGCCAGGAATATCTCGTCCCAGTCATCACTCCAATTCCCAAACCGGGCTCCCAGGCCACACTGGGCTGCTCCATCCCGGCCATCCCAACCCGGCTTTGGTGCACCCAGGACTCTCATCCTGGCCAGGGTTCATCAGCTCTGGACTCCAGGCTGAGCCGCAGCCAGGCCTGGGCCGCCCCGGGCTGCAGCCCCAGCCTGGATTGCTGCATCCTGGGATTCACTCCCAGCCCAGCCTGCTGCAGTCCACAGCGCTCTTCTACCCCTCGCCAGGGGCAGGTAAGGCAGGAAGATGGGATGCTGGGACAAAGGGAAACGGCCTCAAGGTGCTTTTCCAACCCACATTCCGTGCTATGTCCCCTCTCTGCTTCCCCCCAGGAACGCAGCTGACGCGGGAGCAGTGCCAGGTGCCGGCGGGCCGGATGCCGTGCGTGGCTCCACAGGGACGGGATGCATGCCTGCAGGCAGGATGCTGCTACGACGACATGGACCGGACCACACCCTGCTATTATGGGAATACCGGTAGGACACCCGGAGGCACGTCCCAAAATCCCTCCCTGGCGCCCGGAGAGGGTGTTCAAGGTGATGGAGCCCCTCCGTGGTATCGCAGCCACCGTGCAGTGCTTGCTGGAGGGACACTTTGTCCTGGTGGTCCCACGGGGAATGGTGACCCTGCCGTACAACCTGGACAGCGTGCGGCTGGCCAGCAGCCAGGCGGGATGTGAGCCCGTCCGCGTGTCCGAGGCCTTCGTCATGTTCCGCTTCCCGGTCACCCACTGCGGCACCACCGTCCAGGTAGGGCGGGAAAACCCCGGAGGTGGGCACGGTGGGGTCACTTCAGGATAGTGATGCTCCAGTCACTCCAAAACTTCAGGATAAAGAACTCACCCCCATGCTCCCTCCTGCCTCAAATCCTGATCCGTGCCTCCCCCAGGATGTTTCCCATTCCAGTGTTCCCTACACAGGTGATTGAGGACATGCTGGTCTATGAGAACCAGCTGATCTCCACCATCGATGTCCAGGGATCCTCCCGTGGCTCCATCACTCGGGACAGCGTCTACATGTAAGGGAAGAGGGTGGAAAAATGGAGGCAGAGAGCCTGGATTCCCCCTTGGATCAAACCAACCCTCACGCCTGCCACGTCCCTGGTGACGTCCCCACAACCTGGGCTGAGAGGGCTGATGGAGGACTTGGGAGTCTCCCATCTTTCTCTCCCTCCTTTCCCCAGTCTCCGAGCTCGGTGCATCTACAACTCCAGTGACCTCCTTCCCCTGGGAGTGGAGGTGGCTGTGCCCCCCACAGCCGCCCCCCTGGCCATGCCGGGCCCGCTGGGGCTCCAGCTGCGGATTGCTACCGGTGAGTGCTCCCCATCCCGCTCTCCATCCTGCTCTCCATCCCGCTCAACCTCTCCCAACATTCCCACAGACGAATCCTACAGCTCCTACCACACTGTGGGTGACTTCCCCCTGGTGAGGGTGCTCCGGGACCCCATCTACGTGGAAGTCCGGCTGCTCGAGAAGACGGATCCCAACTTGGTGCTGGTGCTGCACCACTGCTGGGCCTCCCCTGGCTCCCACGCCACATCCCAGCCCCAGTGGCCCATCCTGGTGGAGGGGTGAGCGGAAAAGGACGGGAGGATGGAAGTGAGGGGATGTCACTGTGCTGACTGTCGTTGTTTCCTGCCCAGGTGTCCCTTCCAAGGGGACAACTACAGGACACGGCTGATTCCAATGGGTCCGGCCTCTCCGGAGCTGCCCTTCCCGAGCCACTACCAGCGCTTTGTCATCTCCACCTTTGCCTTCGTGGAGCCCCCTGGAATGGCTGTGCTGGAGGGGGAGGTGAGGGGGATCCCCTTGAATCCATGTGTTGGGAATCTCTCATCCCAACATCCCCAAACCCACCCCAGCACTGACCTTGCTTCCAGCTGTCCACAGTGTCTTCCTGTTGGGCAGCTCACGCTGCTTTTGGGAGATTCCTCAAAGCTTGGGGATGCTTTTTGTGGGTCTCTTCATGCCTGGGGACCCTTTTTGGGGATCCCCAGGTGACACTGGCATTCCTGTGGCTCCCAGATGTACATCTCCTGCAGCGCTTCTGTGTGCCACCTGGCCCAGCCGGAGCCCTGCCGGCCCTCCTGCCAGCTGGGAGTGCCCTCACGTGAGTCTGGGAGCCTCCAGGGATTTGGAAGGCCTCTGCATGTCCCCCTCTTCCCAAGCCAACCTGCTATTCCCCACAGGAGCGCGGAGGTCTCCGGGGGACAGGAGGACAGGTGACAGCATGGGGACAGTCACGTCTCAGGGATGCCTTGTCTTTCCTGAGGTTCCCAAGAGAGGGGGAACTCAGCAGAGAGGCTGAAGGGTGAGTGCCTTCTGCTCCCTAAAAACCCCTTCATCCCAAACACCCCTTCATCCCTCTAAGTTACCTCCTCCCCCTCTTCCTCCTCACAGCTCCAGCCTCTACCTGGATGCTGTTGGATGTCTCTGGGAAAGCTGGAAAAATAAAACCAGTGCAAAGCACAGCTCTAAGGGTGTTTTGTCCTCGGCAGGGGTGGAAAGAGGGTCTCTCATCCCCATTCCCAAGCTGGCAGCAGCCACAGACACCCCCCCCCCCCCCCCCCCAGCTCAAAATCCCACCCTGCTACACCCCAGCCCTTCACAGCAGCCTTTTCCAGCTGGGATGACAGGGAATAATTCTTTATTTCCATACTGAAACTAAGTAACTGCTTACAAAACTGCACAGTTCTCCCTTCCCTCCCTCCTTCCACACATCCTGGCCTCAAACTTCCACCAGCACCGGGATTGGGGTTTTTTGTCAGACCAGTTACAAGCACAAAACAATCTAAAGGCGGAAAACACACAGAACTGGGGGAAAAAAACTAAACAATAAATTCATGGAGCACAGGGAACACAATGCCTGACTTCCCTTGTGCCAACACCTACAACAGGGGAGCTTGATAATCCCACCTGGATAATCCCACATTGGATAGTCCCACCCACCCTCCCACCCCGAATCCCAAAAAAATCCCAGCCCCACTTCCAGGGCTACAGGCTGTAGAATTTGAGGCTCCGATCCATGCCTGTGGAAGCGATGAACTTGGCATGGTGGCCAAAGGCCACTCCTGTGGTCAGACCACTGTGCTCTGGGGATGGAAAACAATTCATGGTCACAATTCCGAGTGGATTTGACCCATTCCCGCCCCTGCCACTTCCATGATTGCCACAATCCCTCACCTGTGAAGTGGAGGATCTCTGTCCACTGCTTGCAGATGTAGATCTGGACATCGGTCCCGCCCAGCGCCAGATAGGTCCCGCTCTGGTCGAAAATCAGGGATTTCACCTGCGGAGAAGAATCACAACAAGGTGCTGAAAAAAGCTCCAAATGGCCTTTTTGGGATGCCACAACCCCTGGAGCAGAGACGCTGTGGGGAATAAAGGGACATGACGCACCTCAAAGTTGTTATCCAACTGCAATGTCTTGAAGTTCTTGAGCTTCCTCAAATCCCAGAGCTTGACCGAGGAGTCGTCGGCCGCCGTGGCCAGGTAGTATCCGTTCTCGGAAAAGGCGATGCTGGTGATGGGGCCGGAGTGTCCCGGGAAGTTGGCCACATTGGTGCGTTCCTGGGGACAAGGCGGTCAGAGGGAATCACAGCGCTGGGCTGTGGCATTGTTCCCAACCGCCCCGCGCGGTCACGGTGTCACCAGCGGCTGCTCTGGAGCTGGAATCTTGGGATTTTTGGAGAAACCTCCAAAAACATTCCTCAAAGTCCTGCTCCTTGGACTGATCCCCAAGCCAAGCTCAGACAACCCCAAACCCCTGTTCCCACACATTCCCATCAGCCCTTACCTTCAGATCCCAGATCTTGATTTGGGAATCCATCGTTCCCGTCCCAAAAATGAGCCCGTCCGGATGGAACTGGGCACAGGTGAGAGCTGCGGAGACAGCAGGAGAATCAGATGCTTGGGAAGACTCACAGGGCTGGGAAAACTCCCAATAGGGTTGGGAAGATACAGGGAGTTGGGAATATTTTGAGAGCTGGTAACACTCAAGAAGGTTGATGAAATTGGAAGGGTTGGGAAGACTCGGGAAGGTTGGGAAGGCTACCAAGACTCCCCCAAAGGAGCTCCCATGAACTCCAGGAGCGAAGGGATGCCTGGAATGGGAATAATCAACTCCAAAGCTTACCACATCCAGAGCTCTCATCCGTCACCTTGGTGAGGACACGGCCCGTCTGGATATCCGAGAAAGCCCAGTACTGGGAGAGAGGAAAAGTGTTGGATACGGGAAGGGCAGGAAGCAAAGGTGGGATCTGTGGGATGGGGAGGGATTCACCTGGTCATCCGAGGAGCTGAGCAGGTAATCACCCGTGGCGTGGAGGCTGAGCCCGGTCACGGAGCCCTCGTGGGCACGGACCACCTGGACACAGGAGGCGTTGGGAACGGACCAGATCCGGATCGTGGCGTCGGGAGAAGCCGAGAACACCAAGTCCTACACAAGGAGAACACCAGAAGGTTCACACGGGAAGAATTCACCTCTGCGAGAGCTCCCAGCAGGAGATTCCACCAGAGGAGGGTCCTGATACCCAGATCTGAGGAATCCTGGAAGTGAGGAAAGAACCAGACGTACCTGGGATGGGTGGAAGACGACGCTGGTGACTTTCTTGGTGTGGCCCTTGAGCGTGGCCAGGATCTGCTCCGAGCTCTTGTCGAACACGATGACGTTTTTGTCGGCTCCACCTGGAAAACCAAGCGGGAAGCGCTGGGATGGGAGTGTGGGGCCTAGCAACTCCAAATCCGTCTGCCTTATGTCCCTTGTCCCCCTTCAAACTCCCAAAAACATAGAGAAGGAGACCTACTCCCAGGTGGAAAACCCCCAGGAAAGCTCCCTTACCAGTGAGGATCTTGTTGGTGTCGGAAGGACACAGATCCAAGGCAAGAATTCCTGGGATGCTGGCACTGTGCAGCCCCTATGTGAGAGGAGAACCCCAAATTAATGCCACAAGCAGCAAAACCCTCCCACGAGGAATCAAAAAGCGATTCCCAGCTCCATGTGGGAGCTTCCCAGTCCTTTCCCATCCCGGCACTCACCACGTGTGAGGCCACCTGCCGGTACTTGCTGAGCTCCTCTGGCTTCACCAGCTCCTCCGGGACCGTCTTGCCCCTCTGGAAAAAACAGGGATAAACATAAGCCTTGGTTGGAGCACGGTACATCCCAGCTCCCTCCAAATCCTTGGATAAGTCCACTCACCTTCTTACGCTCCGTGGTCAGCACCGTGGCCTTGTCTTGGAGCTGGAAAACAAGAGGAGGGTGGGCACAGACCGGAAATTCTGCGATGGGAAGACGGAGAGGGCAACACACGGAATGCTGTCCCTACCTTCTGGATGATCTCCGGCGTCATCCCCGCCAGCTCTCCCAGATCCATGGCCTCGCCAGCGCCCTGTGTGAAGAGAGAAGAGACATGCAGAGAGGGAATGCAGGAGCAGTGAGTGGGAAAAGGGTTGGGAATGAGAGGGAAAAGGACCAGGACGGGGAGCAGGGACTCACGGCCACATTGGGCTGCGCTGACGGCACCGCCTGGGGCACGATGAGCCCGGCCTGAGGCTTCAGCGTGGCCAGAGCTGCAAAAACACAACTGCTTTAAAGGAAAACCGGGATACAGCACTTTCCAGCACCCCTTCCCGGGAATGCCACGCGTCTGTGTCACCTTCTCTGGCGGCAGTGACCTCCTTGGTGAGGCGGGCGATGACCCTGCAGGCGGCATCGTGCTGGTACAGGGCGTGGGACAGCTCCTGGCGCGTGGTCTGCAGCTGCTGCCGCAGCGTGAAGCTGTGCAGCATCACGGCGTCCTGCCGGGGAGCGCCCGAGTCAGCCGGGGAGCGGTGGGACCCCAGCCCCGGCAGCCCCCCCGGCACTCACCCACTCGTCCTGCAGGGCTTTCAGGATGGCCGGGATGCTGGTGGCCGAGGGGGGTTTGGGCCGGATCGGGTGGGCGACTGGAAGAAAGACGGACACATCACCCGCGTCCCCGATATCCCTATGGATCGCCGCGCTCCCATCCCTCACCTTTCCCGTTTCACCATCCCTCCTTTACCCTCTCCTTCCCAGCCTCCACAGCCGAGTTTGGCATCTCAGCCCCAGCTCAGCAAAACCCAAAGCGCCTCGGGCACCGCCATTCCCGCCCCCGGGAGAGCCGCTTTTCCCGGGAGAGCCTTTCCCACGCCCGTTCCCGATCCCGGCACCTTTGATGTCGATGAGCTGCTCCTCGGACAGCGGCTGGTTGTTGACAGGGTCGGTGCCGTTCTCCGCGATGTACTTCTCGATCAGCCGCCGCTCGTACACGTGGTTGGACACCGGCGAAACACACGGGTGCTCCGGGACCTCGTTGGAAACTGCGGGCGAAAGGGAAGGGCAGGATGGGACGGGAACGGGGGCTCGGGAACTCCCAGCCCGGTGATCCCCCGGTTACCCCGGCTGGGATCCCCCATTCGGTAACTCTCGCCCCGCCACACTCACTGGAGCAGATGAGCGCCATGGCGGAGGCCGGGCGGTCGCGGCGCTCCGGTTACAGCCCCGCTGCCCTTCCGAGGCTGTTTCCGGTTCTCCTTTCCGGTCCGGGGCCCCGGTTCCGGTTCCGGTTGGCGCGCGCGGGCCCCGCGCCGCTCCCGAGCGCTCACGCGGGCGCCGCCGCCGCCGCCGGAACCGGAAGCGCTCCCGGCATCCCCCGCGCTCCCCCCCGCCGGCGGGAACGGCGCTTCCCGGCGTGCACCGCGCGCCGCCGCCCGCCTGCGGCTGTTGCCATGGTGACGTCGTTCCCGGCACGCCCCGCGGCGGCCCCGGGGACTACAGCTCCCGGCGTGCCCCGCGGCGGAGCCCAGGGAAGCCCCGGTGAGGGGGGGTCGGGGGGGACCCCGGGGTGGGGGCTGGAATTCGGGGAAAATTGAGGGAAATTCGGGCAAAGTCGGGAGGAAATGGAGGGGAAATGGGCGGGGGGGGCTTCAGGGGGGGATAGGCGGGATGAGGGAGCCGCGGTGGGGGTTCCTGGGGGGATCCCGGGGGGATCCTGAGAGGTTGGGGGGGACAGTGGGAGGTGGGTACAGAGGGGCCTGGGGGGATCCTGGGGGGATCCCGGTGGGATCCCGGAGACCGCGGAGATGTGGGTGGGGTGCGCGCAGAGGGATTTGGGGAGCCAGTGGGCACTGGGGAGAGCCAGGGAGGATTGGGGGGATTTTGGGGATCGCGAAGGGTGGAGGGCCCTGGGGGGGGGCGGGCACAGGGGCGATCGGGGGTTCCAGGGGAATGGGGGAACTGGGCAGGGCTGGGCACACTGGGACTGGGGGGATCCCAGGGGGATTGGGGAGAAGTGGGGAGCATGGGGGTCCCATGAGTGGCAATGGTGGTGGTGTCCCATCCCGGAGCACTCCGCTCCCTCCTTTGGGGAGGGGTGCCCCCCCTTCCCAGCCAGGCCTGGTGCCCTTGGCTGTGTCCCGCTGACTTGTCAATCCCAAAAATAGCTGGGACACCCAGGCCTGTGCTGGGGGGGGGCATGGAACTGGGCTCTGGGGCCTCCAGCCTTCCCTTCTGCCTGGGGAACCCCAAAACCAGCAAGTGGACCCCAAAACCAGCAGGGTTTCCCCCTCCCAGCACTCCCACATCTCTCTTTCCCCACAGATCCCAGGTTCCAGGATGGGGAGTGCCGTGGGGCACCGGGCCCTACTGGCCTTGCTGCTGTGGATCCCATTCCTCATGGAATCAGCGGGGGATGGAGCCAAGGATGGCCAGGAGGGATTCCGGGGACACGTCACCACCTCTGATGACCTGCTGCTCCGGCTGGGAAGATCCACCTGGGACACCCTGGAGAGCTGGGTGGGACGCCAGCCCCTGCAGATGGTGGCGGAGGTGGGATCCTGATTCCCAACCCTTCCCTGGAGTTCCTTGTGCAGGGACATGGAGGAGGTCTACATTCTCTTTTCCTGCTTCCTTATCCCACCCTCCTTCCCCACAGAGCCTCTCCACCGCCCTCTGGATCGTTTCCTCTGGGATCTCGGCAGCCCTGACCACGCTCTGTGGGATCCTGGGGGATCTCCTGGCCACTTCCAGCATCAGTGGTGAGTAGGACTCACCCTGTGGGACGGCTCTGGCCCCCATTCCTGGTGCCACCGCCACCGCTGACTCCCAGCTCCCATTCCCAGGCCACCGGCTGGTGCGAACGGCAGCGCTGGCTCCCGGGGAAGTCCAGAGGGTGCTGCTGTGGGCAATGGTCGCCCTGGTGGGATCCTGGCTGCTCGCCCGGCTTCGAAGGCTGCTGCTCCCACTGCTTCATGGGTTGAAGCTTTTATTTTTCCTCGGTGCCTTCCTGCACGTGGCCGCTTCCCAGGAGAGCCCCACGGTGCAGGCGGGAATGCTGGTGGGCCTGTGGGTGCTCTACACCTTCCTGGGCAGCCTGGTGGCATCCCCAGATCCCAGCACCCGGCTGGATGCAGCCGTCAAGAGCCTGGAGTGGAAGGTGGAGGAGCTGCGGCGGCGCCAGAAGTTCGGGGGGCCCCGGAACCGGGAGGATTGAGCCCCCCTAAAGCTTGCTCAGAGCTTGGCTCCGTCATCCCAAGCATCCCAAGCGTGTGTCCCCCCGCTCCACTGAGCCCCCCGCGCCCCCTCCTCTGCTTCCTGGTTCTCCCAGGGGTCCTGGGAGCCCCCCATCCATCTGGGAGCGCCCCAAAATCAGGGTCGTGCCTTGCCACGTGTGCCACAAGTGCCTTCACCCCAAAAGCCAGCCAGCCACACGCCCCAAATGTGGGAGAGGAGCTCCCACATTCCCTGCTTGCCAGGGATGTCGTCCCAGCCGGCTTGGGGTGCAGAGGGGATCCCATTCCCCATCCCGGGGGCTCTGCTTGTTTTGGGGTCCCCCCACTGTCAGGTTTTGGGTTTTAAGCTGCTTTTTAAACGGTTTTGATAATGTGGTTTGGAATAAAGAGGGATTTATCCGGCCTGGCCTCACTGTTTTCCCATGGGAAGGGGGACAGGCTCAGAGCTGGCCCCCCAGTCCATTCGGGGTGGGAGGGGAGGAGGAGGAAGAGCAAGAGGAGGAGGAGGAGGGTGGTTTGTCCATGCCAGGATCCCACTGCCCTCCAGCTGCTCCTGCTGTGCTTCCCGCTGGCTCTGTGCCCCTCGCCATGGATGTCCTTATCCCTCCCATGTCCCCGGTATCCCTGGTGGAACGGGGAAAGATGGATGGCAGCTGAGGGAAGAATTCCCACCCTCCTGCTCTGCTCCATGGGTCCCCGTGTGCCTTGGGGTGTCCGGTACTGGGCGGGGTTGGGAATGGGATGAGGAGCAGGGATTGGCCTGGGGATGAGGAAGAGGAGCAGAGATGGGGATGGGGAGTGGGATGAGGGTCAGAATGGGGAGCAGGGATGGGAATGGGGAAGGGGGTGAGGATGCGAATGGGGAGCAGGGCTGGGAATGGGGCGTGGGATGGGATGTGGCTCGGGCTGTGGAGCAGGAGCCGGAGCACCGGGCACGGCCGGGCTTTAGGACCCGGCGGGACAAGGCGGCGCCGGTGGCGGTCCCGCCCCGGCCCCATTGTCTCGGAGCGGGGGCGGAGGGACGGGAGGCACCGGCGGAGCGACAGGAGGCACCGGCGGCACCGGCACCGGCGGCACCGGAGGACGGACCGAGCCCCCCGGCCATGGCCTCGGCGCCCCGGCTGGCGCTGCTGGCCGCCGCCCTGCTCTGTGCCCCGGGTAAGTGGGAACGGCACCGGGAATGGCATCGGGAACGGCAGCTGGCACCGGGCACCGACCCCGACCTCGCTCCGCACCGCTCCCGCCGTCCTGCCGGGATCCGCTCCCGCGTTGTTCCGCAGCCCGGGTCGAATCTCTCCTTTCCCCACGTTCGAGGTCCCTCCGTTCCGCCAGGATCCCGGGAGCCGGGGCGACCTCACCCCCTCCTCCTCCTCCGCGTTCCCCGGGATCCACGTCCCCCATTCCGCGGGGATCCGTGCCCCCTCCACCGCCTGGGATCCCGAGGGGGTCACCCAGGCAACGTGGGATCCGCTGGGATCTCGAGGGGGGAATCTCCTCCCAGTCCCCACGGGATCCCGCCGCCCGAGGGACTCCCCTTCCCCCCGGATCCCGGGATCTGCCTGGCCTCTCCCCGCACACCTGATCCCCTAGGTGGGATCGAATGCCAGCCGTGAGGAAGCCCTGCCTGGGCATCCAGGTGGGATCTGCTCCCTGTAATGAGGGATCCCTTTGATCTGGGCACCATGAGGACACCATGAACCTGGATCCCACCCTGCAGGACACGGTTCCAACCCTCTTCCCAGTGGGGAATGCATTCCCACAGGGAACAGCCAGGACTGGGGGAACCGAGTGGCCCCCCCAGTCCTGATGCAGGGATGGGATAACCCTGGGATAACCATGGCAGGGGTGACCTCAGAATGAGGTGGCCCAGGCGAGGGGTCACCCTGTGTGCTGCCGCAAAGGTGGGCACAAAGACTCCCACTTGCCACTCTTCTGCACCTCATTCCCACTTGTCCCTGCGGGATGTGACACATCCTTGTCCCTGCAGTGAGGGGTGACGGGGAGCCCCCAGATCCCGTGTTCCTGCCGGCGGAGCTGGAGGTCCTTGGGGTGCCCGAGTCCTACCGGCTGCAGAGGGTGGATCAGGATGTGGCCCCCAACTCTTCCCTGCACACCCGCTCCGAGACATTCCTGCTGCTTCGTGCTGGATCCCAGGCCCTGGTCCAGGCCACCTACGCCCCATTCAGCATCCGCCAGGTAACCAGGACTCCTGTGTCCCCTGGGCCACCCCACGGTGTCCACAGCCCCACCACCATCCTGGTGTCCTTACAGGAGGTGTCCAAGGAGAGCCCCCCCAGCTCAGCAGCTTGGGCCATCCGCGCTGTGTCCCTGGAGAGCTCTGTGTCCCCTGCTGAGCCGGTGGCACGTGTCCTCTTCCACCTGCATGGGCCCGACTGGATGGCTGGGAAGCAGGATCATGCTGGGACCCAGAATGATCCCAAGGACTGGGACCATCCTGGGGTCTGGGATCCCCCTGAAGTCCGAAACCACCCTGGGGGTCAGGGTCACCCCAGGGACTGGGATCATCCCAGGGAGCGGGACCACCCCGGGGTCCAGGATCGCGCTGGGGATCGTGACCACCCCAGGGACCAGGACCACCCTGAGCAGCAGGACCACCATGGAGTCCGGCATCACCCCAAGGACTGGCATCACCCCAAAGACCGGCACTACCCTGGGACCCATGATCACCCCAAGTACTGGGACCACCTCAAGGACCAGGACCACCATGAGCAGCAGGACCACCCTGGGAGCTGGGATTCTTCAAGGGATTGGGATCACTCCAGAGCTCAGGATCTCCCCTGTGTCACCCTCCACGCTCACCACCACGGGCGGGTGGCCCGGGGGGCATGTCGTCTGCAGGTCAGTGCCACCCTGGGGCCCCTGGGGACCCACAGCTCCCCCTCAGCCTAATCCCAGGACCCCCTCTCCCCTGCAGGCCCCACTGGGTGTGTGCGTGGTGGAGCTGGAGATCCCTCCACGCTGGTTCTCCGTGGGATCCCTCCATTCTCACCGGAGCCGCCGGCGGGATTCCGACCCCGTGGAGCCTCCGGAGCGCCCAGAACCGGCTGAGCTGCGCTACAGTGTGGGGGAGTGCGGGGGTCGGGAGCAGGAGGCTCCCAGATTCCTGGGAACGCTGGAGCTGCGGGCAGGAGAGCCGGAGCGGCGGCAGGAGGTGCGGCTGGATGAGAAGGTGCTGCTGCGTGTCCCCAATGTCCCCCTGCGGCCCGGGCAGCGCTTCACGGCCACCATCGCCCTGCACCACAACTTCACCGCCAACAGCCTGACCCTGAGGTAAGAGCGGGGATGATGGGGACAGTGGGACAGTGTGGGACACTGTGTGACACTGTGTGAAAGTGTGTGAGAGTGTGTGGAAGTGTGTGACCGTGAGTGACTGACACTGTGTGCCAGTCTGTGACACTGTGTGGCAATTTGTGGCAGTATGTGAACATTTGATACCATCGCACTGAGTGACATTGTGTGACATTGTGTGACTGTGAGTGACACTGTGTGACATTGAGTGACACCGAGTGATTGTGAGTGACTCTGTGGGACACCGTCTGACACCACCTGACATGGTGTGACACTGTTTAACAATGTGTGACATTTTGGGGCATTGTGTGACACCATCTGACACTGTGTGACACTGTGTGCTCCCACAGGATCAAGGCCAAGAAGGGCCTGCAGGTGGTCTCTGCCCATCCCACAATTCCCAGTGCCTGGAGCGTGAACCTGGAGCGTTCCCGTGGTCCCAAGCACTCCACAACCGTGGTGACCTGCCGGCGGCTTGGGGATGTCCCTGCCATCCCTGACAGCTCCAGGTAGGGAATATCCCAATACCCCCACCCCGGTGGGAATTACGGGTTGTTCCACCCTGATCCCGGTGCGGTGCTGCAGGGTGTCTGAGCCGGCCGCGTTCCTACACCTGGATGTGGCGGTGGAAAACGGGACCGGGGGGCTGGCGCCGGCGCGGCCCCTCACGTGGCAGGTGGAGTATCCCGGCCAGGATCCCGAGGCACAGAAGGACAAACTGGTCTGGGAAATCCAGGTGTCGGAGCGGGATGTCCGTGCCCTTGTCCCACTGGTGCAGGTGGGTGTCCCCATCCCATTCCGGCCCTCCATCCCGTGGGAAGCCCCGCCTCATCCCGCTGTGCTTCCAGGAGCTGGAGATCCTGAACACGGCACCACTGACCGGGATCCCCCGCGTTATCCCGGTCAAACTGGTGGCTGTGGAAGCAGGGGGTGGAGTGTCCGAGCTCACGGATCCAGTAGGATGTGAATCTGCTGACAAGCAGGTGCTGCAGGTGAGTCCTGCTATCCTCTCGTCGTCCTGCTGTCCTCTGGTCATCCCACCTCACCCTGGGAGATTCCCATGGAATTCCGCATGCCCTTGCAGGTGTCGGATTCCTGCGACCTGGTGTTCGTGGGGGGCAAGGAGAGCCGAGGGGCGCGGGGGGCCCGCGTGGATTTCTGGGTGCGCCGGCTGCGGGCAGAGCTGAGCTTCTCCGTCTGGGCTCCGCTGCTCCCGCTCCGTGTCCAGCTGGGAGATCCCATCCTGGAGCAGCTGCGTGGCTGGAGACTGCCCGGGGGACCTGACAGGTGAGGCCTACAGAATGGGATGGTGGGAAAAGGGGGAGACGGGAATGGGGCCGGGACCTGACGTGTGGGATGCATCAGTGAGTCCCTAACACACTCCTGTGTCCCAGGATTCTTGTCACCCGGTCCTGCCATCCCTGTTCCCCAGCCCCTGGGGAACCCCTCATCACTCATCCTGGGACTCTTGTCACCCTGTCCTTGTCCCCTGTCCCCAGTGCCGCGGTGGAGTCCGAGGACCCTGCAGAGGAGCCGGAGCGGCGGGCGCGCGGCTGCCGGCCCCAGTTCCAGCGCACGGGGCTCCGTGTTCTAGCACACTTTGTGGCCCATCCCCTGGATGGTGGCCGTCACCTGTCCTACCTGCCCGGCCCTGAGTGGCTCCTGGATGTCACCCATCTGGTGGCTGCCCGGACCCGTGTCCAGGACCCCCGTGTGGCCTCACTGGAAGCGGGGGCTGTGGTGGTGGGCCGGGAGCCTGGAGTCACCTCCGTGGAGGTAAATGGGGGTTGTTTGGGGGTTCCTGGGAAGATCTGGCGGTATGGGAACATTGCAGGGATGGAGCTGGGAGACTGGAAATGATCCCAGTGGCAGCTGGGCTGTGTAAAGGGAGGGAGGGAACTGAGGGGCTGGAAGGGCTGGCACAGGATGGGAAGAGGAAATAGTGGCTGTGAGGAATGTTGGGGGACTCACAAGCTGCTTCCAGGTGCGCTCCCCGCTCTCTGACTCCATCCTGGGGGAGCAGACACTGGTGGTTTCGGAGGAGAAGGTGACGGTGACAGAGCTCCATGCCCAGGTGGTGGCTGGGCTCTCCTTATCCCTGCGGACACAGCCGGATCATCCTGGCGTGATCACCGCCACCGTCCTGGGGACACCCACGCTACGGGCCCTCAAGCAGGTGAGACGGGTGGGGAGTGACCTCAGTCACCCCGGTGTCCCCCAAACCTCTGCCATCCCGCTTGTCATCCTGCCAGGAAGCGACCCTGTCCGTCTGGTTGTCCTTCTCCGACCACACGCTGGCCCCGCTGGAGCTCTACGGGTGGCACGACGTGGCCTTGACCGTGACGTCCCTCGACCGCGCCGTCGCCACCGTCAGGGGCTCCCCTGGGGTCCCCGCTGCCCACCCGTGGGTGGTGGCCGAGGGGCCGGGCCGGGGGGCCCTGCTCCAGCTCAGCCTGCACCCCCCGGATGCGTGTCGGCGTGGCCGGCACCGTGCGGCCGCCCTGGCCACCGGCAGCGCCTGGCTCGAGGTGGGGGTCCCCTCTCCCGGGAGCCCCCGGCCCTTCCCGCGGGCTGAGGGCGCCATGTCCGGGGAAGCGGTGACCGTGGGACAGAGGGACCCCGCGGGCGTGGGGCCAGCAGCCACCAAGCTCCAGGGGTCTTCCTCGGAGGAGGATGAGGAGGAAGGCTACGGACGCAACCGTGCCGGCATGGAAGAGGAGGAGGAAGAGGAGGAGGAGATGGTGAAGGCTCCGGAGCGGGTGACTGACCTGGAAATTGGGATGTACGTGCTCCTGGGAGTCTTCTGCCTCGCCATCTTCATCTTCCTCGTCAACTGCATCTTCTTCGTGCTCCGGTACCAGCAGAAGGAGCTGCCCGAGCCGGGCGGGACCCCCTCGGCCCCGCAGCCCCACAACTGGGTGTGGCTGGGCACCGACCAGGAGGAGCTGAGCCGGCAGCTGGATCGGCAGCAGCTGGATCGGCCGCAGCCGGATCGCCGGCAGCCGGAACCCCCGGCATCCCCGGGCCCCCCGTGCGGCTGCGGGGGCCCCCCGGGCTCCAGCGAGGCCGGGGCTCCCCCCGACTCCCCGGCCCCCGGCGCGCCGCCGCCCCGCAAGGAGGGGTCGGCTCCAGGCGGCGGCCGCAGGAAGCGGGTGGAGTTTGTCACCTTTGGCCCCCCCCGTGTCCCCGAGGAGCCCCCCCCGGCCACCCCCCACGTCCAGTCTATCCTGGTGGCCAGCGAGGACGACATCCGCTGGGTGTGCGAGGACATGGGGCTGCGGGATCCCGAGGAGCTCCGGAGCTACATGGAGAGGATCCGCGGCAGCTCCTGACCCCGAGGGGTGACTCCCGGACCCCCCAATTCCCGGGCAAACCAGTAAGGGCCCGACCTCCTCCCCGTGCCGTGCTGGGGGGACGCCGACCCCCCTTCCCAGCGGGATGGGCCGGGGACCACTGGTGGCCTCCTGGGACCACCCCGAGGTGCCCACAGAGGGTGAGGGGGGGGTCTCCCAGCCCTATCCTTACTGGGGCGGGATCCCGGTGGCACCGGGGAGGAATTTGGGATGCTCTTACTGCTTTGGGTCTCATTGCGACATGGTGTTCATAGTGGTGATGATGATGGTGGTGATGATTCCTGTGGTCTGATCCCGGGGGGGAACCTGTGTCCCCCCCACCTTCACCCCGGCCACGCATCTGTTTTGTACACATTTTTTATCGGGAATGCCCGGGAAGGGGCTGCCAGGGATTGGTATTTATGGAAAATTTTTAATTCTGACGTTGTTACAAAATTAAAGTATTTAAAAAAACGACTTAGATTCTCCTCCATGCCATCTCCTCTGATCCCGACACCGGGTCCCACCCTGCCCCCATGGCAGTGCCAGGCTCCTGGGAGTGGGCACATGCCCTTGACCTTGGCTCCACGTGGGAGCTGGTCACGGGATTGGATCCAAGGCTGGGCCTGGCTGTGGCCCAGCTGGGGTCACCTTGGGATAAGGGATCTCCTTCCTCCCTCTCCTGCCATCCTCCTCCTCCCCCTTTCCAACCCCAACACCAGCCTGGTACTGCATGTCCTCCCCATGGCCAGTCCCCGACATTCCCAAATGTCCCCTCAGCACCTCCCTTTATTTTGGGATGCCATGGGGATTCCCACTCTTCCAGCTTCCCAGTAAGTCCCAGCAACCCCAAGACACCTGGGTAACAGCAGGAGATCCCCCACCCCATCCCCCTGCTCCCAGCTTCCCCAAACTTCCCAAAACCCCGCTGAGATGGGGTGCCTGGAGTCCTGTCCCCCCTTCCCAGCATCCTGGGTCCCCAGGTGTTCAGCTGGACCCCAGTCCTCACCCACGGTGGGGATCAACGTCTCCTGGGATGCCCCACCTCCCATCCATGGAAATTCCAGCCTTACCCCTCCCCTAATATTCCTGGAGGCTCCTGGGGTGATCCTGATGTGCTGGAAGATGCTCAGGATGTGGAGCTGCAGGTAACATTGACTCCAAAAAACAGGGAGAAGAGGGGAATTCCTGGCTCTTCATCACCCCACAGATGTCCCACATCTCGGGAGGCCCCGAGTCCCCCCATGCCACCACCCCAAATCCACGACTCGGAGGCACAAACGAGCTGCAGATCATGATGGCTCCACCAGATCTGTGTCCCCCGGGGTGGGAGCACCAGATCCACGAGGCTCCCGTGCCCCACAGAGTCCCTGGGGTCCCTAAAACCCCGTTTCCTCCCCGCCAGGGCAGGATGGAGCCACCCCATCACCCTCCTCCACCCCACAGCACTGAGTCGGCTTCCTGCCCTCTGCCATACTCCCAGAGCTGCCGGAGCGTGGGGACACGACCCAGCCACATCCCCAAGCTGCTGAGAGAGGAGCCCCCTGAATCCCAGACCCCTGAATTCCATGGGGCTGCCCCGCTGAGGGGATGGAGGGGCTCTGCCTGCTCTTGGTGGCTCTTTCTGCCGCGGCACTTGCACAAGGTATGTCACTGTCCCCATCCTGGCCCTTGCCGTCGCTCTCTTGGGACCTTGGCGTGGTGGAGCCACACATTTGGGGACCTGCCACCTCCCTGGGATGGGGAGCACTGGAGGTCCTGGGGGGTCCCCAACAGGGGTGTCAGTGGTGGAGGATGCTGCCCTTTAACGCACTGAGATGGAGGGAAGGGGATCCCCTGAAAGGGGATCCCCTGAAAGGCTTGGGGATTTTCCTAAGGGTCAAAAGGCTCCCTTGGGTCACTCCCAAAAGCACCCTGGGATCCCCTGGAAGAGGACCTAAGCCCCTAAAGGTGCTCTCGGAGCCGTCCCACCTACAATCCCTTCGGGAATGGGGTGACTCTCATGGCCTAAAGCCTATCCTGTCTCTTATGTGTTCCCTGGATTTGGGATGTGGTGCCACCTGTCCTCCCCACCCTGGCAGGATTTGGGATTGTTTGGTTGCCAAAATGTCTGCCAGGAGCTGCTTCGAGGCCTCCAATTGATCAGGAAACGGCCCCATCACTCCATTTCCGCCCTTCTCATGCCTCCATCCCCACCTGGAGCAGCTCATTCCCACCTTCTCCCCTCATTCCTGGCCTTGTCCTTGAACATTTGAACTCCAATCCACGCCGCACCAGCTCTGGTGTCTATTCCCAGGATTCCCACCCAAGCAGCCCCCTGGATGTCTCACTTCTGGGGCTGAATCTTTCCCCCTGGAGGAGCCAAATGGGGCATTTTTAGGGATAACTGGATAATCCACTCACCTGTGGCTCTGGAATGGGTGTAGGCAGGTGGGTACAGACAGGTCCAGCCCCTCTGTGTCTTCAGGGATGAACCGGAAGGCGGGAACAACATGGATGCAGGATGACATCCCAAATTTCAGCTCTTCCACTGCTGAGACATGTTCCAGTATTCCCATGTTTAAGGCCAAATTCTCCCAGCAGATCCCACACCAGGATTTAGCCCAGAGAAACATCCTGGGGAACACAGGGATTGATTTTTGGGATGCAACAGCTCTATGACCACTTTGCCAGAGCCCGGGGGTATTCCCACCGTGCCATTCACAGCTGAGAGAATCCTCTTGGCCACATTTTGGTGGGTTTGGGATGCACTCCTCCAGACTGGGAATCCTGGTGGGCTCAGCTCCTCATCTCTCTGTCCTTTCTCCCCACAGTCCCCACAGAAACGACGGGACCTCCCAGTACTCCGACCGGGAACACCTCAGTGACACCGGGTGAGTGTGGGAGGGCGAGGGACATCCTTGCACTCACTTTTTGGGATTCTGGGATAACGCCAGGTCACCCTTCCCAGTGCATCTCCCAGGTCCCAGAGCGCTGCGGCTGGCGGGCGGCCGGAGCCGCTGCGAGGGCCGGGTGGAGCTGGAGCAGGAGGGGACATGGGGGACGGTGTGTGACGACGGCTGGGACATTCCCGACGCCGACGTCGTGTGCCGCCAGCTCCAGTGCGGCCACGCCGTGCGAGCCCGTGGCAACGCCGCCTTCGGCCGCGGGCACGGCCCCATCCTCCGGGATGAGGTGGGATGCGAGGGACACGAGCGGCACCTCTGGGAATGTCCGGCCGCGCTGAAGCACGACTGCAGCCACAAGGAGGACGCTGGCGTGGTTTGCTCAGGTGGGTTTGGAATATTCCAGAGCCGGGGATGGATGTGGGTGGCGCATCCTCATCTCTGTGCTCTCCCCGCAGAACACCAGGAGTGGCGGCTCTCCGGAGGCCGGGACGGATGTGCCGGCAGGGTGGAGGTGTTTTTCCGTGGCACTTGGAGCACGGTGTGTAACAACACCTGGTACGAGACGGAGGCCACGGTGCTGTGCCGGACTCTGGGATGCGGGGATATGCTCCAGCGGCCTGCCTTCAGACACACGCTTCCCGGGAAGATGACGTACCTGTGCGGGAGCCTGGAGCCCTCGCTGGCACAGTGCGTCTGGATCTTCAATAAATCCGCTCCCTGTTACCAGTCCTGGGCTGCCGGGGTCATCTGCAACGGTACCGCATCCTTCCCCATGGGGTTTGAGGCGCGGCCTGGGTCCTGCTCTCTCCCAAGCATCTCATTTCTGTTCCCGCCCTTTCCAGGCTCCCAGGGTTTGGACACACCAACGCCCGCGGCTGAGGTGACGCCCAGGAATGTCACTGTCCTGCACGGTGAGTGCCTGAGCCCGCGGCCATTCCCTGGGATCAGGGTAAAATTCCCGGGAGGAAATATTCATGTGGGATGAGCTGTGTCCGTTCTCTGTCCCAGCCGAGGAGAGGACCCCAACCCTGGGGACACCAGTGGACAGTCCCCTCTTTGTGGTGTGCCTGGTGCTGGCTGCACTGCTCCTGCTCTCCGTGCTGGCCTTTTCCGCTGCCCTGCTGAGGCTGAGGAAGAGAAGTGGTAAGGAATTCTGGATCCCAACAGGGAATTAGGACACAATCCCCACTTTTTGGGCTCAGATCAGCCATGGAGTGGGTGCATCCCCTTGTCCCCACAGCCATGTCCTCCTTGGGAATACCCATGCCAGTCCTGGTGACCCACAGCTCCCAGAGCCCCAACACACACTCCAGGATCCCCAACGACTACAGGGAGAATCCCACCAGTCTTCCCAAAGGATCAGGTGGGTCTGGCAGGTCCCCCCAGGGGCTGTGGGGCTAGAGGTGCTGGCTGGTGACAGATGCCACATCGCCTTGTCACTCCCCCAGACCGTCTGGTCACAGCCATTTCCAAGGATTCTGATTCCGACTCGGAATATTATGAGTTCAGCAGCAAGCCTCCCGTCGCCCTGTCCACCTTCTACAGTGAGCATCCCACTTCCTCTGGGATCCCTGATGCCCTGTCCTGAGATCCCTGTTACCCAGGATGTTCCCACCCCTCTCCCCTTCCCACAGACTCCCTGCGACACCATCCCAGGGAGGATCTTCTCCCTCTGAGACCCAGCCAGGACAGGATGGAGCCGCTCCCTGAGGATGGTAAGACACAAGAGGGGTCTGTCCCATGGATGGAAGGGTGGCCACCCCTTCTTCCAATATCTTTGTTCCCACATTTGATGTCCTTATTCCCACAGAGCCGGCCAAGCTGAGTGCCCCACTCCGCAGCTCCTCCAGCTCATCCTCATCCTCAGCCATGGAGCCCTATTGGAATGGCAGCATTCCCCCCTCTGCCCATGGCACCCCGTGGCACCCGGCAGCCACCAGCCATGGCTGCGGCACAGGTGGGAAGTGTGGGAGCAGGGATGAGAGCAGGGATGGGGAGACCCCAAGGATGGGAGAAAGGGATGCAGAAAACGCAGGGATGGGGCGGGAATGGGAGTTCAGGGACCCCAAGCAGAGGAGCAGGGATAGAGGGACCCCAAGGATGGGAAGATGGATGGGTTCAACCTCAGTGAGGAAATAGGACCCCACGGAGCGGGAGCAGGGCTGGACAGTGCCAGTCAGTGTCTCTGTTCTCCCAGCTCCCCCAGTTTCCCCGGCAGCACCTGCCCCAGTGCCCTCCCAGCCCTGGGTACCTGCAGCTCCGGCAGATCCTGATCCCGACGGCAGCTCCAGCACCTCCTCGGGGGAGTGGTACGAGAACGTGCAGGAGCCTCAGCCCGCCGGAGATCCCTCCTCACATCCAGGTGAGGATCCTGCGCTGGAGGTGGGGCACACAGGCAGTTCTGGGAATTCCCAAATCCTCCTGACGGGCTCTGTTTCTGCAGGCTGGTCAGATCCATCCTGTCCCTCGGGGGAACACGGGGAGGATCCCGACTTTTCCGAGGGCAGCGACTATGATGACATCCAGGACTCTGCCTACTGAGCCTGTCCCACCACTTCAGAGGCCAAATCTCCTGGAATTCTCTGGCTAACTCCTCCAGAATTCTCCAGCCATCTCCTCTGTGCTGCCATTAAAAGCTTTTCCCACCATGTCCTTTGTCCATAGGGGTGTCACCAGCCCCACAGTGACCCCGCTGGGCCACCAAGTGCTCCCACTTGCCCATTAAGTGACACAAAGATGGCCAAATATCCCAGTCCCAGCCCACAGGAACAGGGAAGGGGGCAGCAGGGCCCTGATCCAGCTCCATAGCAACAGGGTGGGACATTAAACTGCAGGAAGGGCGGACATGGAAATCCCACATGTCCCCCCAGAGCTTGCCTGCACCCTTCTGAGACAGTCCCCATCCTGGGAACGTGCTGTCCATAAATCCTGTCCAGAAAGGCTCCAGGGATGCTGGAAGGGAAGCCACTGAGGTGCCACCCCAAACCCACTGGATGGTGCCCTGTGAAGGGTGGGATACAGCCCCTGAACCCTTCAGTACCTCCCAGTCCATCCATATCCCAGCAGGAGCTGGAGCCAAGCAGCTTCCTGGAGCCAAGCACCGTCCCAGCTTTGGGATTTGGGGTGCTCCCAGCTGGGAGGGGGCACAGCACCCATCCATCACCCCGGGACTGGGACCCCTCTGCCCCACTCCCTGCTGCCCATCCCAAGCCGGCTGCTCCCGCCCCGGCCCCGCCGTCGGATTTCTGTCTCCCCAGGGAGGAGGTCGGGGTTCAGCTGCACCCCAAGTGGAAAATGTGGGCCCCCCCCCCCCACATCCTCCAGCTGTTTGCTGAGCGAGAGGCCCCGCATAAAGGAGCCACAACAACGGAGGAAATCCCAAAATAGCAGCAAAACCCCGACAAAGGGCACGGGGCGAGGCGAGGGCTGAGAGCGGAGCGGGCACAGGGGGTGCCCCAGCCCCGCTCCTGGCTCCGGGTGCCAGGGGGGCCTGGGAGGGAGGTGATGGTGTTGGGATGGCTGGGACTGTGGCACGGACAGGCCTGGAGGGATCGATGAATTGTGGGGGGTCCTGATGTCCTGGAGGGGTCCCAAAATTCAGGGGGTATCAATGTACTGGGTGGGATCCCAACATGAGAGGGCTGTCAGTGTCCTGATGGTGCTGATTCCCGGGAGGACACCAGTTCCCTGGGGATAACAAAGCCATGGAAGGTACCAAAGCCCTGGGGGGACACCAATTCCCTGGGGATAACAAAGCCCTGGAGGGCACCAATTCCCTGGAGATACCAAGAGCCTGGGGGCACCGGTTCCCTGGAGATACCAGTGCCCTTGGAGCATGACAACCCAGCCAAGGTGTCACCTCCATCCCTACACAGCCACATCAGTGCCAACCCTTCCTCCGAGCTGCTCCCGCCCGGAAAATCCCCCTTTTCCTCATCATTATGATCCCAGCAGCGTGCCGACAGCCGACAAGCCCCTTCCCGCTCGCTCCAAAGGCAGCTCCTGCTTTTTAAAAGGCTCCTCACGGCAGACAGCGTTGTCAGCACTTCCCAGCGCCCCCCAAACTCCCCCCGGGAAGGGATTCCAATCATCCCGAGCTGCCACGGCATGCTCAGGATGCTGAGCTGACTCGCAGCGCCCGAGGCGAGGCAGATGTTCAATCCAAACCCAAATCCTATCCCTGGGATCTCATGGCCTCCAGAGGCAGTCACAGCTCTGAGGGAAGGGCTGGACCCCAGGCACCCCATCTCCATGGGGGTCACACACCCCTGGATAACAGGAGCTTTCCTAGAGGCACAGTGTGCTGGGATGTTTGAGGTGAATCCCAAATTTTAGGGGATTGCAGCATGAATCTTGTGGGAGGACTCACTACTCCCATGGGAGCAGGCCTGGGAATTGCACCCCTTTTCCAGGGAATTTTCAAAGCCAAAGTGGGTGGGGAGCAGCTCCAGGATCCCCATGTGGGATATGGGGACCTGCTCCCATCAGGATGAGCAGAAGCCCTGGGATAACTGGGATGGGAACAAGTGATGGCTACAGGGAGCACCCAGGTGCTGAGATCTGACTCCGGGGATGGGGACTGGAGCATCCACGGATGGTGGAGCAGGATGGGATGGGAAGCTCCATCCATCTCTCCTTCCAGCAGGAATACCAGGGTGTCAATGGAAATCAGCTGCCTCATTAGCATGCCTGACCTGGATTCAGAGCATTTAATTAGGGCACAATCAATTAATGCCTCTGCCCTGCCCGGGTCCAGCACCGCTGGTGCCCCATGTGCCCTTGCAGAGGTGTAGGGTGTCCCTGGATTGCCAGAACCTGGGATGTGCCTGGATAAAACCTGCCCCCATCCCATTCCTGGGGGTAATCACAGGGTTTTAGGATATGCCAGGATGGGCACCAACTCCTCTGTTACTCTGGGGGGCTCAGGCACCCCCAAACCTCCCTCGGCACTGGATATATTCATTACCTCCCTTTCCCAGAGCTGCGGAGACCCTGGGATTTGGCAGGGGCTGAACCCCAGATGTTTCTCACCCCTTTCCTCTCGTGCTTGGCGGGACCCAGGGAGGCAACGGAGTCTTCAAACGGGCCCAGAGGTGACGTCAAAAAACCACAGAGGGAGGAAAAACAGCAGGTTCCTGTCCGGGCCCCCTCCCTCGCCTGCTCCGGGCCGGGCAGCGGAGGCGGCGGAGCCCCCGGAGCCTCCCGTGCCCCCATCCCGCCAGCGGAGCCCATGGCAACCCGGCTGCCCATCCTGTGCCTCCTGCTGGGAATGTGGGGTGAGTACCAGGCACCCTGACCTCGGTGCACCGCTCCGATCTCGTGGCAGAACCTTCCCCCACGGTTTTCCCGCTCCAGGCAGGATCGGCACTTTGAGTGAGCCACAGTTTGGGGCTTGGGGTGGGAAGCACCCTGGTGACCCCGCAAACCCCCACCCACCTCACTCTGGGGGTCCCCAGGGCCCCAAGATTGAGCCAATGTTGCTGAGGGCAGCCAGGTATCCCCATATCCTCATTCCCTGCTGGCCTGCTGGCTCCCTTCCTTCCCTCCCTCTTCATGGCACCATTCCTGAACATTCCACCCAGGAGCAGGGCTAATTAGCGGTAATTTGCAGGGCCCTTGTCTTTTCTCAGCCCTAAAGATCCCCCAGCAGATGGATGGAGTGGCAGCAAACCACCTTTCTCCCCCAAAAATCCCAATTTCCCCACAAAATCCCCCTTTTCCCTAAAAGAACCATCTACAGGCCGAGCAGCGGAGCCGCTGTCCCCAACTCGGGGTCCCCAGGGCGGGATGCGGGATTGACACCCCATTTCCGCTCTTTCTTGCAGCCGTCCCTGACCATGGAGGAGCCATCTGGATCCCTGCAAGTGAGAATTTGGGGAGCAGCCCTTTGGGAATGTCTCCACAGCTCCGTGAGCCTGGCGGGTGCTGGAGTTGCATCATCCGGAAGCGGCGTCGCGGGGTCCCAGCTCAGGCCCCCACATTCCCTCGACCCCTCCATGCTCCCATTCCTTGCGCTGCTTCCCAAGGCCCCCACCAAGGGCTTTTCCATCATTCCCAGGGTGAAAACCCGCTGGGGAGGGAAGGAAAGCCCCTAGTGATGGTGTTTTCCCGGTGTTTTCCCACAGGACCTATCCTGAGACTCACCAGAGGCGGCTGCCGCTGCACTGGGATACTGGAGGTGAACTTGGAAAATCAATGGAGACCGATTTGCTGGGAGAGCGTGAGCGTGAGTGACCTGGACTGGGTCTGCCAGCAGCTGGAGTGCGGCCCCCTGACCTCTGAGCCCTTGGAGCTCATCATTCCTGGTGGGAAAGGGCCACAGAGTCAGCCCACGAGGTGCAGACACTCACTGGGATGCCACTGGGAGCTGGAAAACTGCACCGAGCACGTCATTGTTGCCTGTAGAGGTGAGCCTGCACCCCCAGCCCGGCCACCTCAATCCCTAGGGATCATCCATGCTCACGTTGTCCCTCTCTTCTCATTCCAGAGCCAGTGAAAACCACTCCCAAGCCCCCACCGACACCCCCGGCCACCAGCCCGGAGCCCACGGGTAAGCACCTCATCCCGAGGAATCCATAGCCTCAAATTTGGGAACTTCTCGGTAAATAATGGAAAAAAAGCCATCCCAATCCATAACACTTCCTCTTTAATCACCAATCCCTCTCCAGGACCCCCCAGGCTGCGGCTGGTGGACGGGAATTTCAGCTGCTCCGGCTTCCTGGAGCTGCACAAGCAGGGGCTGTGGGGGGCCGTGGCGAGCATCCCGCACAGCTGGACACATCTGGTCACCGCCATCTGCCGGGAATTGCGCTGTGGCACTGCTGGGAGCAGCCACGGCGAGCCGGATCCAGGGATCCACCTGCCGGTGCGGTGGGAGGCGGTGGATTCCTGCGGGAGCCGCTCCCTGCTGGACTGCTTCAACAGGACCAGCTCCCGGGGGAAAACGCCCGCCTTCATCACCTGCTCGGGTGAGAATGGAGCATCCATGATTTCCGGCTCCACTGGGATACCCCGGGGGGATTTTGGGGCCGGAACAGAGAACCAGCCCCATCTCAGCCTGCCCCATGGGCCCCATCCACCCACTCCTGCTCTTCCTCTCCGGGGTGCAAAGGCAAACAGGAAATCTCAGTTCCCGGCAGTGCCCAGCGTGGCAGTTCCGAGGAGGATGAGCCAGGAAGGGAGAGAGGCCATGGCAGCATCCCAAATTCCAGCTGGGTGTGGGAACACTGGCAGGCACCACGCTGTGGGCATCCTGCAGTGGGCAGCTCCCTAAGCAACGTCCACGCCTCGGGCATTTCCCTGAGCACCTTCCACAGCTTGGGCATCTCCCTGCCTCGGGAGGGAGATCCATGTCCCTGAATATCTTCCCTGCTGCAGGCATATCCCTTCTTTTCCATGACCCTCCTCCCTGCTACAGGCATGTCCCTGCCAGAGCATCTTCCCCTTGCCATGAGCATCTCCCAGCCACAGGCCTCTCCCTGTCATTTTCCATGAGTGTTTCCCTGGAAATCAGCTCGGTGCCAAGTCATGAAGCTCAGAGCAGCCTCCTTGTGGGTTCTGCCATCTGCCCCAGCTTGGAATCCTGTGGGATTTGGGGGTTTAATGGGCTTGGCAGCTGGCAGAGCCAGCTTCCATCCTGCATTTCCCATGGGAAGAGTTCAAAGCTCCTCCATGCCTGGCTCTGGTTTGGTTCAATCCCTGTGGCATGAGGGGAGATGCTGGGAACATCCCTGTGCCAGGAGCTGATGCTGGGAGAAGGAGGAGCATGTGCCAGTGGTATCCCTGTGGATATCATCCCTGTCTGCCTGTGGGTCTGCCTCCTCCCTCCCTGTGGTTCTGGCTCTTCCTCCCACAGGTCTGACCCATCTCCATGGATCTGACTCCCTTCTCCTTGTGGCTCTGACCCCACTCCATGGATCTGACCCTTGTCTTCCCAGGGGTCTGATCTCCTCTACCCATGGATCTGCTCCCTCTCCTTGTGGATTTCACCCCTCCCCATGGGTCTGACCCCTCCCTGTGGATCTAACCCCTCTCCCACAGGTTCCCAGCCGCGGGCCCTGCGGAGGCTGGCAGCCGGCCCCACTCCATGCGAAGGGGACATCCAGGTCTTCCATGCGGGACAGTGGTGGGATCTGTGTGACTCTGGAGCAGCGCAGCGAGGAAAGCGTGGCCAGCAGATCTGCCGGGAGCTGGGCTGTGGGAATCTCACTTCCAGCACGGAAATCCGGGAGCCTCCCTCGATGGGAGTCACCTGTGGGTTGGAGCCCCTGCACCTCTGCCAGCCCAAACTTGGGGATATCCGGAGCTGCTCCCAGACCAGAGTTGTGTGTAAGCCACGTGATCCCTGCGGTGCTGGGAGCTGGAATTCCCACACCTATGGAATGGGCAGGGATGGGGGGACCAAATCCACGTGGGATTTGCGTTCCTGGAGGGGTAGTGGATATTCATGTCTCGGCACCAAGCTCCAGCTGGGCACATCTGGTGACATCCATGCTCTTCCCAGGCCAGGACTCAAAGCCGCTTCCCACTGGAACTTCTGCTGGAACCATCATGAGCATCTGCCTGGCCCTGCTGCTTTTCCTCATCCTTTTCCTGATCTGTGGCCCTCCCGCCTATCGGAAGCTGATGAAGAGAAGTAGGGGACAACCTCGGGATCCTCATCCTTTTCTTCCTTCTCCCGTTCCACCATCCCCACATCCTGGCTCAGTGCTAGCAGCTCCCTAAACTCCTTGGGGAGGGATTTGGCTGCTCAGCCTGGCAGATCCCCCTGTCCCATTATCTCCAGACCTGCCCCATTGTCCCCAAGCCTGTCCCACACGGAGCGTGGGAGCGGGAAGAGGGATTAAGCTCCAAGCAGACACAAAAGAGCAGGTGGAGGATCCTGTGGGGGATTATTCGGGATGACATATGGGGCTGGCAGGGGGGAAGCAGCTGCAGGAAGGATCGGGAAGATCCTTGGAGACACAGTTCCCCCTCTCTTTCAGTTTCCAAGAAGAAGCAGCGCCAGTGGATCGGCCCCACGGGACTCAACCAGACGGGTGAGGAGAAGCTCGCTGGGGAGCTGGGAATGGGATTTGGAGTTCCTGGGGATGGATCCGGGGTCTGGGCGGGCTGTTCCCCCCTGGATCCTAGCACAAGGGCCCTGGATCTCGCTTCCTTTTGGAATCTAACTCATCCAGGAGATGCGGGCCTGAAGCAGGGACCAATTTTACTCAGCCCCTTCCCAGGTGGGTTTGTTCCCTCCAAGCTGTTGTTTCAACCCCAAAATCCCAATCCTGCTGTTTTCTCCAGTGTC
Organism: Taeniopygia guttata; assembly: GCF_048771995.1. Classification (NCBI taxonomy): domain Eukaryota; kingdom Metazoa; phylum Chordata; class Aves; order Passeriformes; family Estrildidae; genus Taeniopygia; species Taeniopygia guttata. The sequence goes on from NC_133030.1 coordinate 11,495,777, forward strand.
TTTCCACCGCTCCAGCACTGCTCCAAGGCCTCGGGGACAGGGAGGGGACAACGACTACGCTCAGCCCCCCAAAAAGAGCTCCCAGCTCTCTGCTTACCCAGGTAAGTGCTGGAAGTGGCTCCTTCCCGTTCCTTTTCCACGGATGTGCACGCAATGAGCTGTATCCATGCTCTCCACAGCTCTGGAAGCAGCGTGCCAGCGTTCCAACCCTCCGGATAACTCCTCGGACAGCGACTACGACCTGCACTCCGCCCGCAGGTTGTGATTCCCTGCTTCCCAAAGGAGCTGATCCCACCTCCCACCTCAGCTTTGGGGGCATCCCAGCACTCCAGCACCCTTCCAGAAGCATTTCCCAGCCTCCTCATGGGGGAAAAGGAGGTTTTGGGGGTTTTTTTTAAGCTATTTATAGGAATTTAAGAGCTGGGGGGAGGTGCAAGGAGACCTTTGGAATAGTGGGATCACCAGCTTCTCCAAACCAGGGTAAAGAGTTGGGATGATGGATAAAGGATAAGGATGCAAGGGTGGGAATACTGAGAATGAGTCTGAGATATTTAATAACCAATACCTGTAATAAAATTGGGGTTTTGTACTAATTACATCTCGTCCTCTTCCTTCCATTATCCCAAGGTGATCCCAAACTCCCATCAGCAGGGAAAAGCAGGACAGGGAAACACCTTTTTCCCTGGTTTTTATCCCAGGGATAAATGCAAGAAAAGCAGGAACTGAAGCAGGCTTGAAGATGGTTCTGGGAGAGGGTGAAAGGAAGTTGGATGCCAGGAAGGGATAAAGGGATCAATCTTTATCCGGATGTTCTGTTGTTTCCCAAAGCAGGACCATGACTCCAGAGTGCAATTAATTTATCCAGTTTTATTACTCTAATTAATCCCAGGGATGGAATTGCTTCCATCAATCCCTCATCCTAGTCCATTAGTAACTGTTCCTTATAAATAACTTAAAGGGATACAGGCAGGATTTGAAGGATAAAGTGCTGAGCAAAGCAAATCCCATTTCCATCGTTTGTCATTCTCTCCAAGTGTTTCCAAGTGTTTCCTGAGAAGGGAGATGTGAGGAGCCCAAAACACCACACAGGAGGTCGGGAATACTGGAGGCTGCCCAGGCCCAGGTGGGAATCATCGACTCCCACTGACAGCCCTGGAATGGTTTGGGTGAAAAGGGATCGCAGGGATCAGCCACTTCCAATCCCTTTCTACTTGCTCCAAGCCCTGTCCAACCTGGCCTCGGACATTTCCAGGGATGGAGCTGCCATGACTTCCTTGGGGAATCCATTCCAGGGCCTCACCACCACCACAGGGAAGATTTTCTCCCCAAAATCCCATCTAAACCCACCCTTTGACAGCGTGAAGCCATTCCCCATTATCCCATCACTCCAAGTCTTTGTCCAAGTCCTTGTCCAGTTCTTTTGGAGCCCCTCTAGGCACTGGAAGGTGCTCCAAGGTTTCCCTGGAGGTTTCTCCTCTCTGGATTTCTGCTGGTCTGGCTCTGCCTCTCGCTCCGACCTCCGGAGCCGTGACTTCTCCCGTGTAATTCCTTTGCACCGACGGATCCAGGAGCAACACCCTGGAATCCCTCCTCTTCCTCAGTCCCCAAAAGAAGGAGGAATCAGCACAGGATGCTCCCCAGAAATCCTGGATTAGTATCCAGGCCAGGATGGACGCTGAGGGTTCGGAGGTGGGGGGTATCCAAAGGGTGGGGGAGGCCCGGGATAGGGAGCCTGCGTTGGGATCGGGAAATTCGGGAGAGGGGGCTGAGTGGGGTACGGACACTGCGGTCTCCCTGGTCCAGGTGGGATGTAGGGAGAGTATCCTGGTCTGGCAGGGGGAGGAGAGGGATGGGGAGCAGGATAGGGCAAGGGCTGTGGTGGGCCCCGGGATGGAGACCAGGAAAAGCCTCCCGAGGTGGATTTGGGATACCCCGGCGCAGAGTCGGCAGCGGAAGCCGCCGGATATCCGGGAGCTGGAGCAAGCGGGTAGGGAAAGGTGGACTGGGAGCTGGGCTGGGAGGAAGCCGCGTGTCCCACGGTGGCCGGAGATCCCGGGAAAGGGGCGGGAGGAAGCGCTCCGTGGGCAGTGGGGCCGGGCGGAAGGGCCGGAGCCGGGCTGTAGGGCAGAGGGAAGGCCGGAGATCCCGATGGGAAGGGTTTTGGAGGATCCGTGGGAACGTGAGGAGGAGGAGGAGGAGGAGGCTGAGAGTCCCTGGTGCACTCCTGGGATGCCTCTGACTTCCTCACGATCTCCTGCAGCTTTTCTACTCGGACCCGGCGCAGGTGGGACAACTTCCTCATCCCGGAAAACTGCTCCAGGAATGTCTCCAGGGGCACCTCGCCCTCCAAGAATTTCTCAGCCATTTTCTGGAAGAGAGCAACAGCCTCGGGCTCATTCCTGCATCCTTCTTCTCCAGCCCTGCATCCCTCTGCTCCCCTTTCCTAAAATCCTGATTTAGGTTTCTCCCAGCAACATCCCAAGGAGCAACACCCACACACAAACAAGGATGGATCTGGTTCTTTGGAGAAAACCCAACAGACTCCAAAGATAATCCATGATTTTAGGGACTGGGTTTAATTGCAAGTCTTTGAGGATGAATCACTGAAATTCCCAATGGATTTAAGCCCTAAACTCACCTCAGATTCCTCTTCAATCTTCTGGCTTTCCACCTGGAGGAGATCCAGCAAAGTCTGAGGCTGCAATGCTGCCGAGAATTTCTCTGGGAAAAACAAAGGGAGGAAAGAAAAAGCAAGGGAAAATCACTATCACAGAACAGAAACCAGGAAAAAAACAGCAAAGAGCCCACAGGAAAGGGCTTGGGAACTGCTGATGGAAGGAGGGAAATCCAAGAGGAACAACACCCTCGACCTCTCCAGCTGCTGGAAAAAAGAGGGATATCAGTTTTCCAGGAAGCAGAATCCTTCCTGGGTGAAGATGCCAGTGCTCACCCAGCTTTTCCTTCTGCTCCCTGCACCTCCCAGCCAGCTCCTGCAGCTCCTGGTATTTCTTGGAGAGGTCGCTGCGTCCCGTCTCCAGCGGCGCCTGGAATTTCAGGTTCTGCTCGGCCAAGCTCCGGTTGGCAGCCAGGGCCATCTCCCTTTCCAGCTGGAGCTCCTGAACCTATGGAATTTGGGATGGTGAGCACAAGGGGAAGGGGACAAGGACACCCCAGAGCCACCTCCTAGCACAAACCTCCTGGGATTCCAAAGCCAAGCGCTCGATCTCCTGGGAATCCTCCTGCAGCTCCTGGAGCTCCTCCACTGTCCGGTTTTTCAGCGTATCCATCCTCCCAGATTCCTGGCACGTGGAAAAAGAGGCAAATCCATTCCCAAATCCAGCTGGGAATAGGTTTCCAACTGAAATCCAGGGTTGTTAAAGCCCTCAGAGAAGCTGCACTGGGTTCCATTAATTGAGAGGGAGAAACAACATTCCCACAACTCCTGCTTGGGAAAAGACTTTTCCTCCTTTCCCCAGCCTATTTGGATGGAATTCTGTGTGTCCCAAGCTGTTTTGTCAAGGAAAAATCCACCCACAGCCCCGACATGCAAATTCCAGCTGGAAGTCTCCATCCCATTCCAGAATCCACCTCGTTCCAGTCTCCATCCCGTCCCAGCAAGGAAACTGGGATCTGACCATATCCCACCATGCCCACAGGGCTGGGAAGGACCTTAGGGATCATCTAATTCCACCCTCCTGCCACGAAATTCACTAAAATTAACAGAAAGATCAGGCAAATTATGGACTTCCTGCACCATATCCATGATTTATCCCAAATATTCCCAGCTGTCTGATATGTTTAGCAAGCATCCCGTGTGTGGTGTGTGGTGTAAATTCCAAGAGATGGGACGGAATAATGTGGGGAATGTCCTAAAAACCAAGGAAACACAACACACCTGCGCTGTCCTATTCACTCCAAGCTCTTCTACCTCTCATCCAGGTGGAACATCCCAAGGATATTACACTGGGAATGCCGCAACAGCCACGCTGAAGCTCAGGGTTGCCCAACCCACGATCCAGATAAACCTGTCCGAGGGAAAAACTGGGAATTAAATCCCGCGCTGCAGGTGTGGGGCAGAAATCATCTGCTTTGGGTCTTTTAAAGGATATTAGTTAAGTTTCACGGCGTTTAAGAGGGAGAAGCGGGATTTAACGGTGGCACTGGGGAAGCTTGGGGTGGGTCTGGGAAGCATCCACAGGCGCTCAGGAAAGTGGACGCCAAGGGCTGCCCACTTGCGGGGCTGCAGCGAACGCCGCGGCGGGAGAAACGCCATCATGCCGCCGTTATCCCGCCGTTATTCCCGTTATTCCCATTCCCGGCCCCCCCCCGGACTCACCGAGGCGCCACCGCGACCCTCCCGTCGCCGCAGCTTCCGGCTTCCGGCACAAACCGGAAGTGGGCGGGGCCACTGCCGGCGGGGCGGGGGGAGCGCCCCCCCTTCGCGAGCGTGAGGGAGATGGTTCCGCCCAGCGCCGCCATGTTGGGGGGGGCGGGAGCGCGGATCAATTTAATGGCATTTTTTAATCAATAATCGCTCTTTGGCTACCCGCGGGGCTCTCCCGAGCTGTAGCTGCTCTAGGAATTAATATCCTTCGTGTTTCCGGGGTGCCAGGGGCTCCGGGAGAGCTGGAGAAGGGATTTGGAGAAGGGCGTGGAGGGATGGGGAAAGGGGGACAGGCTTGGCATGGACACGGGGCGGGTTTAAGTTGGATATCGGGAATATATCCTAACCTGTGAAGGGGCAAAGCGAGATGCCCGGAGAAGCTGCACTTGCCCCATACCTGGAAGTGTCCAAGACCACGTTGGAAATGGTTTAGGAAGCACACACAGACCTCGGCAATATCCCAAAAATTCATAAAATGTCGGGTTCTTCCAGCCGGATCAAAGCAAATTCCTCTGGAATACCTGGTTATACCTCCCGGCATGACACAGTTATATTCCTGAGAAAGCTCCGGTCCCATCACCCGCTCCACAAATCCAACTTTTCCAAAATACACTTTTCCACCTGTAACTCCACATTCCCAAAACCCAAGCAAGGATGAGGTAGGGGAAGAGCTCCATGATTTCTGCTCCTTCGGGAGACTTTGGAAGTCTGGGCAAGGTCACCCAGCTGTTCCAGAAGTGCTGGGATCTGGGAGAGGCACCTGTGACCCCATCACTTTAGAGCTGTTGTGTAACAAACGGGAGTCATATGATCCCAAATAATTCCGGGTAAATCAAGGACAATTTGTTCCCAGTGTGGCTGATAACCCAGTGCCATGGGAAAGCAAAGGGATTTGACTTGCCAAAAGGAAAAAACATTTTCCAATCTTCTTTCAGAGCAGTTTCCACAGACCTGGAAAAGCTGGAAAATGTTTAATTAACATTTTCTATTAAAACATAAGGTTTGAGGAGGGGGAAAATTGTGTTCGGATTTGCATGGAAGAAATGGAAAAATACCCACTTAAAAGTGTTATCCAGAAATAAATTTGGGATAAACAGGTGGTTTTGGAAGAATATTCCCATTAGCTGCTCATTAATGTCCTTAATTTCCACAAAAGATGGTTCCACATGTTTTTTTCCCTTGGATGGCATCTTAATCCCAGCCAAAATCACCCACAGCAGGTAGGAAAAGGTGACCTGAGCAGCCTGAGGTCTCGTTCTGCAAAATTCCATTCCTACAAGGATCAGCCAACATCCCTGGGCTTCCTTGATAAGTTAATTAAATATTTTTAATCCAGTCCCGGAAATTTGACACCTTGGGAGCGTCAGATTTCCCTCCTTTCATCTGACAGCTCCGATAAAGCACCCGGGTGATAAAAGCCTTTAGGGAAGGGACAAGAAAAACTGGGAACAGGGCCTGGAAAAGTTGACTTCATGAGTCCATTTCCAAGAAAAGATCTGTCTCCATAAGGGGAATTTTTTGGGAGGCTGCCGAGATAAAATTAAGGAAGTTTTGTCAGAACGAGTTTTGATGCCCCAAAAGCTTGAAAAATCCCTGTTTGATCCAGAGGGTGATTCCCATGGAAGTGAAATTCATCCCAAGGGATGTTTTCCACATCAAAATGACATTAAAAATCTGAATTTTCCCGGTAAAAGCCTAAATTCTGGGAGGGTTTTATTGTTTGGGAATCCTCACCCAGCCCTGGCTGCATCAACCAGGAGGGAAAGCTTCCAGATCCATCTTTCCAGCTGGGGGTTTTTGGGATCTCTGCACGCTGTGGTGCCCTCTGGTGCCAAGGAAAGCTGTGGCAGGGAGGCCACCTGCTCCCATCCAGTGAGCTCTCAGCACCTGGATGGATTATTCCAGGATCCAGCATCTCATGCCCTCCATTTCCCACCAAGGTTGGGAAAATCCAGGATTTTTCTCCCAGGAAGACATTTCATGCCCTAAAAGGGGCTATTTTTCCGTCCTCCCAGATTTTATTCTGGATTTAATTAGTGCTAAATAGCAATTCCCCCCTTTTTTTTTTTCCAGTCCTGAATTCCACAGCTTCTTCCTTCTGTGGATATCATCCATCCAAAAATCTATCCCTGATGGATCCATTGTTCTGCTTTGATGGAATTTACCAGCAGCACAATAAGCTTGTCCTAGAATTTCCCATAACTGGGCAAATGTGGTTTTTTACCCATTGAGAAAACGGGAATCTTTATCCCCAGGGATGGCAGTTCTGGGAATTCAATGGATAAATAGGTCTGGGAAAACTTCATGTTTTTGTTTTCCCTACTATTTTGGCCCAAAAAAAAAGGAGGAAAACTTGGTAACTACAAAATCTACAGGGTCACATTCCAGGTTGATTTCTCCAACCTGGCTTTGGACACTTCCAGGAATGGGGCAGCCACAGTTTCTCTGGGAAATCCATTCCAGGGCCTCACCAGCCTCACAGGTTAGAGGTTCTTCCCAATATCCTGCTTTCCAGTTGGGAGCCATTCCCCTTCTCCTGTCACTCCTTTCCCACATCCAAAGTCTCTGAACTGGGGGAAAACTGGGGCGAGCTGGGGCAAAGCCAAGCTCTGGATGCCTCTGGATGAAGGTCACAGGAGTGGGATTGGGTAACTTGGCTTTGGTCATGTCACCACGTGCTGGATCCATGGCTCCTGGAACGGTCACCTTGTCCTGGAGGAGATCAAAGGCTCCCTAAGGCTGGAGCTGGCATTCCTCCCTTGGAATCAGCCCCATCCCAGCTCAGAATGACAGAAGAATCTGAGGATATGATGCTAGGTTGCACCGGGGGAGTGAAATGAAGAAGAACCTGGATGGGGAATGTTGGGAGAAAAGGAATGGAGCATCAGATTATCCCTGAGGAAAAAGAAAGGAGGATGGGATGTGTTGTAGGCAACTGGAAAGGAGAAAGCCTTGGCTGATTCCCAGAATGGAAAATCTGGACCTGGCAGCCTGAAAATTCTTCATGGAGCCTTGGCAAGAGGAGAAGGATCTGGTGAGACCTTGGAGCCTCTTCCAGCACTTTAAGGAGCTCCAGGAGAGCTGCAGAGGGACTTTGGAAAAGGACCTGGAGTGACAGAACAAGGGGGAATGGCTCCTACTAGCAGAGGACAGGTTTAGATGGGATATTGGGAAGAAATTCTTCCTTGTGAGGGTGGTGAGGCACTCCTGCGAATGGAATTCCCAGGGAAGCTGTGGCTGCCCCATTCCTGGAAGCGTCTGGCTCAAACCCTCCAGCAAGGAATTAGAGGGTTCAGGGTACAAACAACCCTGCATTTCCACCAGCTTCCACAGAATAACCAGGAGTGGTGCCCACCCACCCAACATACCTGTGGCCTGAATCCCCCCAGGAATACGGGGATCCCCCAGCTTGACATTCCCACTCCCCTTCCTTAAGGACGTTTTGATAACCATCCCAGGAGCAGTTTGCCTTTCTTATCGGGGCCTCCGGCCAAACACCGGAGCCAGGATATAAGGAGCGGGGCTGGGATCGGAGGCACATTTTCCGTGAGCTCCCACCATGAAGCTGCTCCTGCTCCTCGCCCTGGTTGGCCTGGCCCAGGGCTTCCAGACCAGGTGAGCCCCAGGGGGTCCCCAAAACAGAGATGTGGGATGCGGGATGATCCCTATGGCACATCCCGGAGATGCATCCCGGTCCCTGTCCACAGGGTGCCCCTGAGGAAGATGAAGTCGCTGCGGCAGAGGCTGCAGGAGCAGGGATTGCTGGAGAGTTACCTGGAGCAGCATCCCTACAACCTGGCTGCCAAATATTTCCCAGGCATCGCTGTGGAACCTCTGGAGAACTACATGGATGTGAGGGGCTGGGATTGGGAACTGGGATCAGGGAGCACACTGGGACATTGGCTCCTTCCCCATCCCATTGGCCTGTTATCCATTACACTAGTCCCTTCCCCATCCCTGTAACTTTTTCCATTAGCCCCTTAACAGTCTCCTTTCCCCATCCAGTTAACCCCTTCCCAATCCCATTCCAACAGGATGAGTACTTTGGCACCATCTCCATTGGGACCCCACCCCAGGAATTCACCGTGGTCTTCGACACCGGTTCCTCCAACCTCTGGGTTCCCTCGGTCTTCTGCTCCAGCCCAGCCTGCAGTAGGTGTCTGGAATGAGTCTGGAATGTGTCCTTTGGGAGTCCCACATGGCTCTGCCCAGTCTTTCCCAAGAGACAAATCCCAGGCAATCCCTGTGCTTCCCACCCCCACAGGGAATCACAACCGCTTCAATCCTGCGGAATCCTCCACGTTCCTCAGCACCAATGACACCCTGTTCATCGCCTACGGCACGGGAAGCATGACCGGAGTCCTGGGATATGACACTGTCGATGTACGGCCAGGCGCTCCAGCCCCCTCATCCCATGGGATCCCAGGGGATTGTGCCAATCCACCCCTGTCTCCTTTCTCCCAGGTTGCTGGCATCAACGTCCGCCACCAGATTTTTGGGCTGGCTGAAACAGAGCCAGGGGATTTCTTCTACTACACTCCCTTTGACGGCATCCTGGGATTGGCATTCCCAAGCATTGCCTCCTCTGGGGCCACCCCTGTCTTTGACAACATGATAATGGAAGACCTCGTGGATAGGAATCTTTTTTCTGTCTACCTGAGCAGGTAAATCCCAGCCAAAGCTGCTGAGGATTTCTCCCTTTTCCCTCACACTGGCCCCATTTTCCAGTGGGAATGGAGGTGTTGGTGGGCTGGGAACCACCCTGAATGGATCTCCCTTTCCAGAGACAGCCAAGGTGGGAGCTTTGTCCTCTTCGGTGCCATTGATCCCTACTACACCACCAAAGGCATCTCCTGGATCCCGCTCTCTGCTGAAACCTACTGGCAGATCACCATGGAGAGGTATTCCCAGTATTCCCTTCCCTCAAGTTGGTGTTTTGGGGAGTCCAGGCTCACCCTGCATCCCTCTTCCCAGTGTCTCCATCAGCGAGACTCCGGTGGCCTGTTCCTCGGGATGCCAGGCCATCGTGGACACAGGAACCACTCTGTTGGCTGTTCCTATCCGGGCCTTCCGGACCCTCATGAGGCGCCTTGGTGCCAGCTCCAGTGGTGAGGTGAGGCCTCAGGATGCTCCTTAGGACATTGATCCCAGCTGGAATGGCCACTAACCTGCCATGTCCTCCTCCCTAGATCAGCTGTGAGGCCATCAGCAGCCTTCCCAACCTCATCTTCCATATCAATGGCAGAAAATTCCCAGTGCCACCTAGAGCCTACGTGTTAAGGGTGAGCATCCCACTGGGAATGGGTTTGTGGGGATAGAGGGAGGGATCCAACAGCTGGTGACCACCCCCTTCCATGTCCTTGGAGCAGAATAATGGGTACTGCACCCTGGGATTGCAAGGCATGGATGCACCCACGGAGGAAGGCGAGCTCTGGATCCTGGGGGATGTCTTTATCCGGGAGTATTACGTCATCTTTGACAGGGCCAACAACAAGGTGGGGCTGTCCCGGCTGCCCTGAGCTGGGATGGGAATCCCAGGTGTTCCCAACTCGGTGGCTGGCAGGGCTTGTCCCTTTCCCGGTGCTCCTGCCACCACCGAGGACAATAAAGGTGTGGAGAAGCCCCCCCGTGCCGTGTCTCTCTGAGAAAGGCCAACACATCCCTGGGAATGTGCTGTGTCCCTGCTGCCACCCTCAGCTGCACCCACCAAGGATGTCCCTGTGCCCCGAGGATGGGAGCCTGGACATGGCTCTGCTCATCCCTGAGGAGCTCCCAGCCTTGGGGACCTGGGGCAGGATATATCCCTCCTGTCCCCAAACCCCACTCAGGGTGAGGGGGCTGAACACCTCCAGCACTGCCCTCATCATCCTGGAAAGCCACTCATCCCAAAATTCCCAGAGAACAAGCCCCAGGGCTCCACGTGCTGGTGGGTGCAGGGATGAGGGGACAGGGAATAAATACCAGAGTGACTTTATTGGTGGCAGGGGGACAGCTGCTCCCTCCCCAGGGCCAGGCCTGCTGGTCCTGCAGACCCCCTTTTCCTCCTTTCCTTCATCCTCCTTCTCCTCCTCATGGCGTTCCAGGCACACCTGGCACCTGGAACCCGGGGCTGTCCGATGGCACCGCAGAGGGATCCTCATTCCCGGGGGATCCCTGAACCTCAGGGCTGCCCGTGGGATCGGGGGGGGCTGTGGCCTCACAGAGGGGGTCGGGGGACACAGCGGGTGCCAAGGGGTATCCAGAGGGACTTGGAGTGGTCAGAGGGGGCTTCCCAGCACCCCAAATCCCTGGAGAGGGGCTGAGGGGGAGCGTGGTGGGAAGCAGGAGCTGGGCCAGGCGGTAGCGGCGGTGTTGAGGGGTGCCAGGGGGTGAATCCTCAGGGGCTGGGGACTGGGATGAGAATGGAGGTGAGGATGGGGACTGGGATGAGGATGGGGATGAGGATGGGGACGAGGATGGGGACAGGTCACTGCCCTGCAGCAGGAGCCGGATGTCTGTGGCTGACGGAGGGAGGATTTTGGTCAGCACCCACCTCTTTCCCAGGACCCCCAGTCTGGAGAGGGCACATCCAAGTGCCTGGGGATGGATCCAGGGATCCCATTACCTGGGCAGGATGGGCAGCAACCCACAGGCAGTGTGTGGGGCTCAGAGCAGGAGTGGGGGCACGGCCTCTCCTCACAGCTCACCTCTCCAAGCTGGAAAAACAGGGATCTGCCAGCCCTTGCTGGGATCCAATGACACTGGCACAGGCACCATGGACACGGGCATCCCATGGGAATGGACAGGAGGTCTCACCTGGCAGGTGCAGCGGGTACAGGGCTGTCCCTCGGGAATGAAGCTCTGGCCGTTCTCCACCTTCCTGCCCTGGTAGTTGCAGTCTGCAGGCACCAAGGTCCAGAGGGGGTTTTAGGGGCCTCGGGGAGATTTTGGGGGGTTCAGGAGGATTTTGGGAACCCGCCTGAGCTCGTACCCTCACAGATGGGGCAGCACCGACCCTCGGGGTGGAAGGGGTAGGAGCACACGATGGCACATTCCAGAGGCGAGCAGGCCACCGAGCCCAGCTGCGAGAGACGGGAGAGACCCCCGAGGGCCGGGCATTAGGAACCCCGGAGCGCCCCCGGAGCTTTTCCCTGCAACGGAGCCAAAAACCGGGCTTCAGCCCACGGGGCAGGAGCTGCAAATCCTCTGGGAATGCCCGGCCCAGCCCTCACCAGGCAGATGCAGCTCAGGCAGGGATCCAGCGCCGACGGGAAGGTCTCGTTGTTGGAAAAGATCCTCCCCATGTAGGTGCAGCCTGTGGGGAGAGGGGCTCAGGCGGTCCCCGGGCGGCTCCGAATCCCGGAATTCCGGGCGTGCCTTACCTGCAGAGCAGTCGGGGCAGCACTGCCCGGGAATGCGGATGGGATAAGGACACGTCTCCACACAATCCGTGCGCTGGCAGCTCACGGAGCCGTCTGCCTGCAGGAGGGAACACCCTGACAGACACCTCGGGATTCCCAAACCCACCGGATTTGGGGGATTTGGGGCCTGCCAGGCCACGGGCATCCTGAGGGCAGGAATGGAGCAGGAGCCGTGCACTGGGGCAGGGATAGAGAAGAGGGAATTAAGCAGAGCAGGTTCTCATTCACCTGGCAGATGCATAACTCACAGGGATCGCCCGGAGACCAGATCTGTCCAACGGGAAACTCCACACCGTTGTCATCCAGGAAGCAACCTGGGTAGGATCCCTGTTCCCAGCTGTCCTGTAAAACCTACCCTTCCTGTCCCCAGGGGTTCCCTATATTCCACTCTTCCTGTTCCTAGGTATTCCTCATCTCCCACTCTTCCTATCATCAAGTACCCCCACATCCCACCTGTGTCCCCTACACCCCACCTTCAGTTTCCAGCTGTCCCTCCTCATCCCACCCTGCCCTTCCCTACATCCCATCCCCAAATGTCCCAAAATCCCACTTTCCCCAACCCCAAGGATCCCCCACATCCTCTGTCCTGGCTGTTCTTCCCATACCATGTCATTCCCATTTCCCCCAGCTTTTCTCCCTCTCCCTGTCCCTCCCTGCCCATTCCCAGCTGTGTCCCTCATCCCGACTCACCGGCAGGGGCTGGAGGGTCCCGGCAGGTGGAGCAGCACTGCCCGGGACCCAGGTGCCGCTGGTGCTGGGGACAATCCAGCATGGGGCAGGGAGTGAAGGAACATTCCACCTCTCCTCCCTGGGAACAGGGGAATGGGTCACCTGCCGTCCCTACCATCAGCCCTGAGCAAAGCTGGGATGCACCCAGCAGGTGCTGGGAAGCACTGGAGTATCCCTGGGGATCCTCATCCCTGGGGAACTCCCAGCTTTGGGGATCCTCATCCCTGGGGACATCCAGGACTCACCTGGCAGACACAGGTGGTGCAGTCGTCCCCATCCAGGCTGAACCGGGCTCCGTGCGCATATGTGCGGCCCCGGAAATTGCACTTTTCTGGGAAAAGGGGAAGGAGCGGTGCTGGAGAGCCAAGCACAGCTCTTCCCTAACCCCCAGCCCAGGCCGGGGGTCCTCACACCCCCAGACTAGGGGTCTTGGGATCACCTGGATTGCAGGAGCAGCAGTCAGCCGGAGAGGGGCTGAGGCAGGATCCTGGGGGGCATTCTGGGAAGAGGCAGGAGACATTCCCAGCCTGTGGAGGGGAGTGTGGGGCTGGGAAAGAGGACCCTGATTCCCCATGGAGGGATGATGGGAGGGTGTCATCCTCTCCAGGGCATCCCAAATCCATGGTTGAGCCAGGATGCAGGATGAGGGTTCCTAGGGATAAGTGTCTCCAGGGCTGGGAGGTTCCCAGGGATGAGGGGGCATTCTGCCATCCCAGTCCAGCTCACCAAGCAGATGCAGATGGTGCAATTCCCATCGGATGGGGAGAAGACATCGCCCTCAGCCCTGGCCACCCCCTCGTGCAGACACCCTGCAAGCCATGGGGGTCAGGGGCATCCCCCTGGGAATTCAAGGGGGGCCATCCTGGGAATTGGGGGCATCAAGGGGTTGGGACTCACCCGTGCAGGTGGGGCAGCAACCCCCAGCCGGAGCGGGAAGCGGGTGGGAGCAGGGAACGGAGCAGCTCACGGTGTCACAGAGGACTCGTCCCCCCTGCCAGGACACGTGGTGGCTCATCCCAGGTCGGGATGGTGCCATGGGAAGGGGTGGGAGGATGGGATGCTCACCTGGCAGGTGCAGCTCTGGCAGCCTGGTTCTGTCCAGCGACTGCCAGGCTCCCGAGAGATCCCCCGGTGCCAGCAACGATGGGATGGTGGGATGGAGGTTCCGGGGGCTCCCATGGCACGTGGGGACGGCTCAGGGGACAGGGATGGGGAGGAGGGAGGGAATTGGGTACCAGGAGCTGCCACAGGGAGGAGGGGAGAGGGGGAGCCCCTTGGGAGCAGGTGGGAACCAGGAGGAAGCAAGACAAGGGTGGGTGGATGCTGCAGGGATTGCAGGATGGGCGACGGGGCCAGGATAGATTTGGGGTACCCTAGGAAGGAAATCAGGAAGGCAGAGACATCATTTGGGCAGGCAGAGAGATGGGAGCATCCCACTCTGTTCCTCCAGCCAGGAGAAGGACACAGATACCTTCGCAGGACACCCTGTCCGCGCTGAGCCGGTATCCGGGGCGGCAGGAGCAGCGGAAGCTGCCGGGAATGTTGTGGCAGCTGTGCTGGCAGGAGCGGCGCGTGCCAGGCCGCCGGCACTCGTCCACATCTGTGGGACAAGGGAGTGAGGCCCGAGGTGCTGCACCCTGGGATGTGGCCCAAGGAGGAGCACCAGGATGTGTCCTCAGCGTGGCCCACACAGGGAGGAGGATGAGGTGGCAGCACTGTGGTCATGGGCTGATGGACACCTCCATCCCTTGGGATTCATGGTGTGGAGAGGGAAGGGGGTGTGGCACAGTGCTCAGGGTCTCACAGCCACCTCCATCCCCCGGGACTAATGGGAAGAGCCCTATCCTGGTGCTCACCCACGCAGGAATGCCGATTCCCGTGGAGGTGGTATCCGGGCCGGCAGGAGCAGCGGTAGCTGCCCACGCTGTTCTCGCAGCGGTGCTGGCACGGCGTGGCCTGGCATTCATCCGTGTCTGGGGGTTGGGATGAGGGTCAGGATCCCTCGGGAGCCCCAGCCACCCCCTGGGACCCCACGCACCCCGGCAGCTGCGGCGGTCAGCAGAGAGCTCCCGGCCAGCTCCGCACTCGCAGGCGAAGCCGCCCTCCGTGTTCACGCACGTCCCCTCGCAGGCTGCGCTCTGGCACTCATCGATGTCTAGGGGGACACAGGGAACAGTCAGATTTGGGCTGTGGGCACCACTGGGATGCCCACTCCCACCAGGATATACCAGTCCCACTCACCGGTGCAGCGGACGCCGTTGGCCGTCTCGGCCATGGAGAAGCCAACGGGACACACGCGGGCGACCTCCTGGCAGCCGCCGTGGTTACAGGACAGGTCGCAGCCGTACTCTCCGCAAGTTCCCGGCGGTTCTGGAACACGGACATGGCATCCACAGGGTACCCATGCCACCCCAGGACCACCCGCTTCCCATCCCACTCCATGGATCCCCCAGGGATGGGGACAGTGCCAGAGAGAGGTGACAAGGAGTCACGGTCACCTCCATCTGCTGGGATTTGTGGCATGGAGGGGGAAGAGGGTTGGGGAAAGTGCCCATGGGTTCCTGGCCATCTCCATCCCTCGGGATTCATGGTGTGGAAAGGGAAGGGCATCCGGCATAGCCACTTCTCTCAGTACCTGGGCAGGTGATTCCCTGCTCTCCATCCGGGCACATGCAAAGGTTGGGAGCGATGCAGGAACCACCACCGCAGCCGAAGGAGCAGAGCGCTGTGGGAATGGGAACAGGAGCTCTGGGAATGGGAACAGGAACCCCACAAGCCCCCCAGACTCCCGTACTCACGCAGGGTGCACTTCCCGCTGCCGGGGGACAGCATCCAGCCGGGACAACATCCGCTGCCGGAGCCTAGGAAGCAGACGTGGGGCCCCACGCGACGCCTGTGGGACACCAGAGCCTGAGGCCACCCTGTCCTGAGCCCCCTGCAGGGAGCAAAGGTCCCAGGAATGTGAGGAGAGGAGGAGAGGGGGACAGCCGGAGCAGTCAGGATGTGCCCGTGGAGCAGGAAGCAGAGCATGGCACGGATCAGAGGAAGGTAGGATAAGGAAGGTGGGACAGAGAGGGGACAACCACTTCCCAGCCATCCAGAACATCCCAGCACGTGGTGACGAGAGAAGCGTCCCCCGGCTGGACAGGGACACGGGGAGCAAGACAGGGATGTGGGGAGAAGGACAGGGATGGGGGAAGAAGGACAGGGATGCAGGGAGCAGTGTCACGCTCCCCTGGACCCGGGAAGAGGGAGGGAATCGTGGGGTGCCAGCCCCTCCAGCTGGGACCCCTCTGGCCAAGCCCTCCTGCAGCTGGAGGCAGGGGTAGCCGGAGCTCGGCAGGCTGTCCATCCCAGGTGTAGCTGGAAGAGGGAGAAGGAAAAGTTGGGAATCCAGCTACCTCTCCACGGCAAAGCTGGCCGGCTTCTTCCTCGTGGGATACACCCTGCCCTGGCCGCTGGAGAGGAACAGGGACACACAGGCAGCCTGGAAGAGCAGCTCCACCAACATGACAGGCGGCTCCAGCACGTCCCGGCGCCCGCCTTCCCGCCTGCCTTCCCGCTGGCCCTTGGCCCTGCTCCTCCTCCTCCCGCCGAGCCGGGAACAATGCGGGATTGGAGGGGGGCGAGAGCGGGGGGGGTCGCCAGCGGCACCTACCCACCCCCCCAAACCCACACCGGGGGCCTGGGTTCACCCCGAGGTTGTCCCGTTCAGCTGGGACGGGTGGTGGCATCCCGGCCATTCCTACCCTGGCTGCGCGTCGGGGAGCGGGGTCCCCCCTAGGTTTGGGAAGCAGCGGGAAAGGCGTCCCCCCTTCTCTCCTTTCCCACATCTGGCAAAGAGCCGGCATGGCCTCTCCCCACCCCTCCTCCTCCTCCTCCTTCTCCTGGAGGCGCTGGGCCGCCTTCCCAGCCCTGCACGGGGACCCACGCGGCGGAGAAAGGGGCCAAGGATGGTGGGATGCATCCAGGAGAGAAAGGGATGCTGCGGGACACCCCATTCCGGTGACCCCCCAGATTCCCCCCAGCCCCGTGCCCCCATCCCAGGGCAGGGAATGAAGCAAAGGTCAGAGGCAGGTAAATGATTGATCCCATGGAGCAAAAGGCACTGCAGCCTCCAGAATTCCCAATCCAGCATGGATTTCTCCCCACAAAATCCTGCCCAAAGGTTGCGATCACCCAGGCAAGACACAGCCCCCCTCCAAATGAAAACCACGGTATTGGGGGAGGGGGGGGGTCCTGCCAGTTTTTTAGGAACCCAATGCAGCCATGAGAAGCTCCTGTCCTAAGGGAATGTGATTACAAATCCCTGGGAGGCAGCTCCAGTGGCAGTGGATAAACAATGATCCAGCCCTAGCCAGCAGCAGTTTTATCCCAGAAAAAGCAGGGTGCCAACATTGCATTGGCACCACCACCCCCAGTTTTGGTGGGAAAAGGAGAGCGCTTCCAGGATCCAGGCTGTGGCGCTCCCTGGGCCTCCCACAATTTGGGAACAGGCTGCTCCAGGCAGGTAAACAGAGCCCGAGGTAACAAGAGCAGCAGCACAGAGTCCAAGGTCACTGCCTGCTCCCCCAGCTCTCAGAAGAGATGTCCAAATATAGCCTTGTCCCTGTGGTCTCCTCTGAAATATGGGATGGAAGCAGGACCCAGGGATGATTCCAGCACGAGCTGTCTCTGGGAGGGAAGGATTTGGGAAAAACCTGCATGGAATGGGACTTGGGGGGCACTTAACCAGGGGCTACAGGGGAGATCCAGGATGGGGAGAACATGGAAAGATCCAGGATAACCCCCAAATTCCATGAGAGATGTGAAGGAGGTGGGAGACCATGAGAACTATTAATAAGCAGCCAGAGGCTGGAAAATCCAGCTTTCCCAAAAAATTCCATTACAATCTGCCTCTCAAGGCACTCACAGTGACACTGGCAACCAGGCAAGGAACTAAAATTTCTTACAAATCCAAGAAAAGCCAGAAAAATGCATATGGAAAACAGGTGTCCCTAAGATCTCAGAGCCTCGGACACGGGTATCATCATTCCTCAGGACACAGGTATTTCCTCTTGGACTACTTTATTTGGTAAAACTCAGAAATCAGCAACAGCTTAAACTTCCCAGAACTTCCCTCCCTGAGCAAGGCATGGATCCTATGGTGAGAGAGTTATTCTGCTCGGCTCCAGCCTTGGCTGCTCCTAGAGCTTTGATTCCTCTCCCAAAAAACCACAAGGAATCAAAAAAAAAAAACCAAAAAAACCCCAACAAAACAGGATCAAAAGCAAAACCAAAAGCCAAAAAAAGTAACAAAATACCTAAGGACACCAGGGAAAAGGGAATCGAGGCGAGGGCATCAAATCCCAGTGGATCACCCAAGGAAAGGGACAGTTCTGGGCCCAGCCAATTCCGTAGAATCCATGAATCCCAGCAGGAGATGACTGACACCTCCCCAAATTCCTAACAATCTGCTTGCCCTGTGAGATTCCATCCCCCTCTGGCCGCTGCTGGCAGTGTTGGGCACAGCTGGGGAAGGATTCCCTTGCTCCATGTGGAGGGTAGGGGTAGGGAACAATCCCGAGTCCTGCTAATGGATCCTGGTGAGCTCCTCTACGATCTTTATCAGGTCATCCACGGTGGCTTCCCTCTTCATCCCGCTTCCATCGTCAATCTGCACAGGGAGAAAAAGGCATTGGAGACATCGGCAGGTGCCAAAAAACATTCCCAGATCATTCAGGAAGGTGTGGATTTACACTTCCCAGAGAGGCTGTGGCTTCCCCATATCTGGAAGTGCTCCAGGCCAAGTTGAACAAGGCTTGGAGCAACTTGGTCTAGTGGGAGGTGCCTTTAATTCCCTTCCAACCCAAACCATTCCATAACTACAATTCCATGGTTTACTGAGCGTGGATTGCTGAGCAAGATCCTTGAAAGATCCAAGGCCACATTCCCAAGCTCACCTGCAGGTTTGCCACCACTTCCTGCATCTTGGGCCTGCTGATGTCCAGGAAACTCTCAATCAAGTCTCCATCGATGAATCCTGTGGCTGGTTCTGTCTTCCGTTCGGTGTGGAACGATCTCCAGGTGCCACTGTCAAGGAGTCAAATCCACGGGGAATAACACCAGCCCTGGGCAGGGTTAATGGTGGGATGGCAGTGCTGGGTTAATGCTTGAACTCTGTGGTCTCAGAGAAATTTCCCATCTTTAATTCCATGTTTGCTCAGGGCAATGGAAACCCACTCCCACCCTCTCCAGCTGGTAAACTCAACCCAGCACAAGCTCCTGGCTGGAATGCTAAAGGATATAAGGAATGCTCAATCTTCCCCACGCTCTTGATGACTTTGTTGAGCCTGTTCTGCATGTCCAGGAGCAGGTTGTACCAGCTTTCCGACAGGGATGTCACCAGACCTGCACAGGAATAACGGTCATGGGAATGTGGCAGGGGGTGGAGCTGGATGAGCTTTCCAACCCAAACCACTCCAGGATTCTGCAGGGAATCCTCAGCCCTGCTCCTTACCGATCATTCCATTGACAGTGCCGAAGAGCACGGATCCCTGGGTGGGCGTGGAAGTCTCTCCCAAGTTCTGCATGACCAGGGATCCGTGGCAGAAGACATTGACGAACTCTCCCAGGTGGGATAATCCCACTTCCTGCAGGTGCTGCCGCTCCTCATCCGTTGTGGCCGCGCTAGAATCCCAAAAACTGCTCAGTCCTGGATGGGGGCACTCTAAAACTTCCCTTGCTCCCAAAAGCTGGGAATGATTCTTCAGTTTTCCTGAAGGTTCATCCCATCATCCCATCCCTCCCAGCACGTGCTGCCCCATCCCACTCCCAATCCATCCCAACCAGTTTACCTGTCCTTCTGGCACACGAACAGATTGAAAGCGTTCTCTGCTCCCAAGAAATTATCATCATCCAGGATCTCCACGGCACTCATCCAGTTTGGATTGAAATCCCGGGCAATCTGGAAGGAGCCAAGAAGGGACACGCTGTGTCCAGGTGGCCTGGCCTGCATCCTCATCCCACCCAACACCAATATTCAGGAGCAAGGTGGGATCCAGCATGTCCCTCTCTGCTCCAGGAAGCAGCTGAGCAGGAAAGGCACTTCTGGAGATGGTTCTAGTCCAAGTGGCACTTGGATAACATCCTGGGAAAGTGCGGAGCAGCCTGTGCCAAAGCCACTCCAGCAATTTAAACCTCCATTCCAAGTGGACATCAGGCATCCCAGATGGCATCTCCCACCCACCAGGCACCAGCTGCTCTTCCCACAGCCAGTTCCCTAGAAACTGAGGGATCCATCCCTCCAGAAACCACAGGGATCCATGTCAAACCTTATCCAATCAAGCCAAACTCCTTTTATCCCCTCCAACACCATTCCCTGTGCCCAGAGCGGTCAGAATTGATTCCTGGCACCGCTTCCATACCTCCTCAAAATTCCCTTCCATGGGTTTGTAGGCCAGGAGCAGCACGGAGCGCATGAGGTCTCCCACCAGGATGAAATCCCCCTTGGTTTTCAGGTACAGGGCCATGATGTTGTTGTAGTGGTTGCACTCCGTGCGCAATTCCTTCTCCGCTGTCCACTCGTATAGGCGGACCTGTGGGATGGGACACGGATTGGGATTCTCCACATGGGAGCTGGGATATGGTCCGCAACAGACACCTGGCTGACATCCAGATCCACAAGTACACTCCTAAAAAAAATGTCAGAGCCTTGCCTACCGTGCTGTTGATGCTGGCTAACAGCTTCCCGTTGAATTCCACCATGGAATACACAGCTCCCTTGACCTCCTTCTCAGCCAGGCTCTGCAGCTTCCCTGGAATAAAGCCAGGCATTACTTGGATTGTTTATCCAAAGAGTAGGAAGTCAAAGGGGTTCAGCTGAGCTGGCCTGAATTTTGCTTCCTAAAAAAACTGCCTCTGATGGGGACAAGCAACATGGAAAGCAAATCTCAGAATCCAGGGCTGGTGAGGGATTCTTGGGTTTCTCTAGGAGACAGGGGGAAAGGGAACACAGCACATACAGACCCCAACAACAGATTCCTTGGGAAAAACTGCCTGCTCCCGTGACACAAGCTCTCTGGGGTTTGAGGAGCTCATTCATCCCTGATCTCCCACCAAGAAAAGCTGGATTTTTCCAGGTGACAACACCATGTTCTTACCATCGGAGTAGTGGAAGACGACGATCCGGCCCTGCTTGGGCTCCGCTTCCTCAGGATACACCATGGCAGTGCCCACAATGAAGTAGGTGTTGGGATCCTTTCCCAGCTTGCAGGAGACCAGGCTGAGGGCATACTCATTTTGCAGGAATTGGTGAGCATGGAGCACTGGGAAAAAAAAAATAAGTGGGAAAGGTAGGAACAATTGGGATCCCAAAGTCCTTAAACTGAAAGCTTAAGACACACCCTAGAGATTCCCTCCCCTATTCCCCACCACCTTGTGCCATCAAAAATTGGTATTCCCTAAAGCTTATGGCTGATGTTTCTCCAGGAAAATGCTTTGGCTGAAGCTCCCCTGGGCTTCTCCAGGATGGGAAAATCTGGATTTTGGGATGGGACAGGTACCTTCAAAAGTGTGCTGGTCTATGATTAACAGGTTGTGCACTTCCACCTCCTCTCCGAAGGATGTCTCGTGCGGAGCTGTGCTGCTGGAAAACAGCTTGCTGGTGCTCACACTGCTGGACAAGGCCTGGAAAACAGGAAAATCTGTCACATCCCAGTGCTACCTGGGATATCTGCACAGCCTCAGGTAGCCAGTGAGTGGGAAAAGGGATGGGAGAACAGCTGGAGGAAAGAATAAGTAAAGCCCTGCTCCTGCAGGACTGAGTGATGGTGTTAATCTGAGTTTACACAGAGCTGCGGCTTCCAGAGCTGAATCCTTGGGAAAAGGAAAACCTTGGAGACTACACAGAAGCCTGTATGGGATATGGAAGAAGCAGCACCCAAAAATAAAGGAGATCAGGTGGTACAGTGGCTGTATCACCCCCTTGGAGAGATCCCACCATCCCATTCTTCCGCAGCTAAGGAACAGGACTGGATTCACAGCTTTGGAAATGAGGATCATCAAGGAAAACCTGGATCAGGAATTCTGATCCCCACAGCATAGGGGTGACCCAGCCTGGGATCTCACCTGGGTGCTGGCACTGGGTCTGAGTGCTGTGGTGCCCCCACTGGCATCCTGTACCTCGATCCGGCTGGAGAGCACCCCGAAACACTGGGATACCTCTTGGTAGCAGATTTTCCTGTGGGATCAACAGAGCCGTGTCAGTGGGAGAGCCAGGAAAGGCCATTCCAAAAGCTCTGGAAGTAACAAGAGCTGTCTGTTTGCTCCTGGGATGGTAACATTACCCCAACCCTTATCCTGTGTAGCAGAGCACCCTGATCCCAGGAATCTTCATCCCAGGAATCCTCACCTGGGTGACTCATAGAGGGGAACAGTGCGGATGTGCAGCTTCTGGATCTCATCAATGGTGCCAATGGTCAGGGTGCTGTTGTTGGCCAAGGCCAAACTTGTGGGGAAAAAATAATGGAAAACTGGGTGAAACAGCAAGTACCTCCCTCTCCTCCATATCCCTTAGGATCAGGAACTCGTGGCAGGCTCACCTGTCGGGATATCCATCGGAATTGAGGGGGCACATGTAGTTGACCTCCTTGAGGTTGACGTTGGAGAAGACCAGCTTGTGGTTGCTGCTGTAGATGACGGTGGGGCGGTCGGAGCAGGCAAACACGTTGGTGGTGGACAAGGAGCGGAATGTCCTCAACACTGTGGGCTGTGTGCCCAGGGTCACCTTCTTCCTGTCACTCAGCAAGCCTGGATTCGAAGGGAAAAGGGATTGGGATATGCCACAGCACCTCAGGGAAAAAAAGATTGCGGGTAAGCGCACCCCTGATTTAAGAATCTATCTCCTTCCTCCAGTGTGCTGGAGAAATCCCCCAGCCCACAGCCAATCCCACCTGAGCATGAGGCTGAGAAAGCAAGGGGGATCTTTCCCAAAAAACTGGAAAGGAAGGGAAAAGGTCACCTGTCTCAAGGCTGAGGCCGAAGTAGAAGAGAGCTCCATCCCCAAGGGCACACAGGAGGTAGTGGCTGCTCTCAAAGGTTGTCATCAGGATGGAGCGAGGGATAATCTCTGTGGGAAGAAGGGAAAGGGGTGGATGAGGTCACTCAGGACATGGACAGTGACCACTGCCACTCTTGGGAGGCTCCTACCTCCTCCCAGCATCTCCTTGTGCAGCAGCTCGAAGGACGGGAGCTTCAGGATGCGGGCAGAGATGTCAGTCCAGAGCCCGATGGCACAGAGCGGGGACATCCCGTTGGAGTCTCCCAGGGGGGTGATGTCCAGGCAGGCCACCTCGTGCTCCATCTCCGTGCAACTGGGAGGAAGAAGGGAGGACAGGTGTCCACCTGGATCCCAAATCCCAGCATCCCAAGAGCCCTCAGGATGTGGGCTCACCTGATCTGCCGGAGCTCCTGGGGCCGGATTTCCAGGTAGTACAAGGCTCTTCCCACGGCCACCACCACCTGGTTGCTGTTGCAGGAAGCAACGCTGATGTTCTTCCCATTGGGCTCTTTCCACTCGCTCACCAGGGATTTGGGCTCTTGGCTGACCAGTCGCACCGATGCAGACGTGATCTGGGAAGAGAGACAGGAAAAATCATGGAAAACAGTGTTTCCAAGGTAGATGGCACAAGAAAGAACCTCCTTCTTTCCATATCCCTTAGAAACATGAACCCAGGATCCTGTTTGCTGAGCCCATCAGCTCAGGGAAGCACTCCAACTTCTACTCTGGATATGTCACGATCCATATGGCACCAGGAGACCATATCCATGTTTTCCTCACGCTGGATTTACCTGGATCAGCTGCTGATGCGCCACGTTGCCACAGAAGAACGTCTGCTGGTCATCCACAAATCCTGTGAGCTCTGTTTCTTCCACTTCCTCTCCGTTCAACATCAGCACCCTGAGCAGGGAAGGGAATTCCCATTAATTCCTGCTCCAACATGAGGCTGAGAGCCTGGATCGGCTCATCCCACCTTTACCTGGTCTGGCCAACAAATGACAGCACCAAGGTGTTGTCCGTCTCCCGGTGTGGATCCGACCTCAATGGCCACAATCCTGCAACAAGGAGGCCACAGTTCCTCACAATTCCACATCTCAACTTCATCTGTGCCCACCATGCCACCCCTCAGGCTGTGGAACACCTCCCACACCTTTAATTCCCGGCAGGTCGATGCTGGCATGCTCATGGATCCCGATGCCATTCCGGATGATCCGCAGCGATCCCTCTTTGAAGGCCCCAGAGCAGGTGACCAGCTGGAGGAAAAGCAGATGGGCGTTACCAGCTGTGGCTGGGAAGCTCTCCCACTCTGCTCTGGGAGGTCCCATTTCTCATGAAAATGGGGAAGCCATTCTTAAATCATGGAATCCTGGAATGGTTTGGGTTGGAAGGGACCTGAAAGATCCACCAAGGCCAAGCTGGACAGGGTTTAGAGCAACCTGGTCTAGTGGAAAGTGTCCCTGCCCATGGAATGAGATGATCCTTTAGGTCCCTCCCAACCCAAACCATTCTGGGATTCTATGATTTTATAGACGCACTCAGCCAAAAATTCCCAGCAGTGAGGAGGGAAAAGCAGGAATGTTACCTGGCCTTGGCCTTGCCTCTCCAGGTCCACCACGCACATGTCCACGATGGGCCCGAGGTTGGTGAAGGTCTCCATAGCCACCACGTAGGATCCCTGCTCGTTGCTGTCCACGTTGAGCTGGGAATAAATACTGGAATCAATTTTTGTCTTTCCAGAGGCAGGACAGGGAAGGGGCAGGCAAGGAGACAGGAAAATGTATCCACACTTCCAGGTTTTGATGGAAATTGAGTCCTGTGGGAACACGCAACCAGGAGCTGCCACATACCTTCACGAGCTGGGAATCTCCAAGCCTGGAGCCAACAAACACCACTCCGTTATCCAGGTAGGTCAGGCACTCGGCAATGGATGTCTGGGAAATGGGAAGAGGCAGGTGACCCACCAGTAGCATGGAAAGGTCCTGGCACACACACACACCTTCCACCACTAAATTGTTATCCAACAGAAAAACCCTGGGCATGGAAGGGGATATAATCCCTTTGCAGACCCCACAGACTCCAAGCTCCTCCCAGTACAAGTACCAGGAGAAAAAAATTGGAAGGAGGTGAACGTTTGAGTGCCCACAGGGAATTTTCCAAACAGTTCAGGGCTGTGACAAATGCAAAGCATCAACACCTCCAGCTCCCAAAATTCCCACTCATTCCTGAACGGAGCCTTTCCAGACTTGGGAGAATCCCAGGCAAGTGCCAGGGATGGCCCAGGCGATTCCTACCTCTCCCAGCAGCTCCACACGCAGATCCTTCAGGGTGACAGTGCCATCCATCTGCTCCTCCTTCTCCAGCAGCAGCATGAAGAGCCGCCCTTCCATGTCTCCCAGCAAATACCGCGATCCGTTGGGATCCACGCGGTTGTGGCACACGATGGTGCTTTGCTGCAGGGAAAGCAGGGAATTCTCAGATTCCGCTGGAACAACCCCAAACTGGTCCCTAAAAGGTCTGTGTGGGTGATGTGGTCCCAGTTCCAGTATCCCACCCATTCCAGAGCTCCAGGAGCGAACTGAGACCTTCAGGCACCAATATTCCCATTTCTTCCCCCAAGATTTCTAGCCTGTGCTTATTTCCATCTTAAAAGGACCTTTGGATGGCAATTCCAGCCCTCTTTCAGCTTGGAGCAGGACCTCAACCATGCCACTGGAGCTTCCTCCTCCAATTAAATGTGGGAAGTGGCCTGTTATTCCCACAAAACCCACAAGTCCAATTGCTGTCCCAAAATCTTTCAGCCTTTTCTCCTCTGAACAAGTCTCCAAGGGGCTCATCCATGTTTTCCACTGCCTGAAATGAAACCAGGCTCTGCCCTGGAACGTGCCCAGACCATGCACTAATTCCTAATTAATCCCATTCCCTGGGGCCCAAACAAAATTCCAAGAGCTCTACAGAAAGAGGAGGCACACAGGGATCATGGATGTCCCTCGGTCCCCAGGAACAGTGACCAGAAAGCCAAAGCTCAAGAAGTCCAAGTAAGTGGCACTGTTAGCCCACACCTGGGACAACAGGGGCTTGAATTCCTGGCTGGAAGGCCTGGAATAGGAGAGATTTTTTAGGATGCAGTCCTGGATCCCCTCACCTTGATGATGGGAGGAGCGATAGCCAGATATTTATCCCCATTGTGGTAGGTGATGGATTCCTGCCCGATGATAATGGCGCCTCCGAAGGGCTCCGGCACTGCAGGACGCACAACAAACATGAGACAACCTGCCTGGAAAAAAGGAGCCATCCAGCCTGGAAAAACATGGGAAGATCTTTTACAAAAAAGGCCCAACCTGCGATGACCATGGAGGCTTCGGCCTCCACATTTTCCTGCTTCCAAGGGCCTTTGTTGAATTCCTTCTCCCGCAGGGACACCTCGTATGTCTTCACGTGGCGGCCCTGGGGGTCCTGGAAGAGAAGCAAAAGTGGATGAGATTCCAGAAGTGGGGAGATTCCACCTCACCTCCTGCAAAAACATCATTCCAGGGAGCCTCTGAGGCTTCCCACCTCCTCATCCTCCCCCACATCCACATGCCACCATTCTCCCAGATTTTTCCATATATAATTTCCCCCTGAGGAAATCCCTGTGCTGGAAAACACTGAGAAGTATTTTTCCATTGTTTTACAACTGATATTCTGGAATCTGTGTTCCTCTGACAACCTGTGAACAAGGGGCATAATGGAGTATCACCCCCTCCTCCAGCTCTTGCAAACATTCAGGAATTCAGGGGCTTTTATCATATTTCCCTGTAGTTTCAGAACTTCCCAAAAATTATCCCAGCCGCTGCAATCCTATTCAGACCAGTCCTGGGATAATGGGTAATAAATTGAGAAAGAATCGAGGAAACAGCTTGGAAACATTCTCCTCTCCATAGGCAGGGATTGCAACAATCCAGAGGTTTATGATTCAGAACTGACACCCTGCTCCTGCTCCAAGGGTTCAAGTTGTTTTGACATGGATCGTGGAACCCTAAAGTTGGAAAAGCACTTTTCCAACTGTTCCCCCAAACTCCAGGTATGTGATGACAAAGTGGTTTCCTCCCTTCAGGAAGTTTGGGGGGATCCAGCAGTGCCCAAACAAGGAATAATGGAGCATGGGATTTCAGCTGAGCTCGGGATAGCCTGGAATTTAACAAAGGAAAGCTAATCCCTTGCTCAGTCAGAACAGCAAAGGCTCTTTGGATCAAAACAGCATCCAGAGAAGACCTGGAATGCTCCCTCCATAAGGAGCCAGGTGATGGGAGAGGTTATGAATCCTCTTTACACACCTGGAATCACCTCCCAAAAATACCAAGCAGGCCACTGCCTTGTTTTTTAAGGAAAGGCTCAAGTCTCGCTATGGGAAACAATTGGTTGTGGATCTTGCTGGAGAGATCCCTAACAAGGAAAATTCCCATCCAAGGCAGAGCTGCCCAAGAATCCTGTGGGAAAGTGTGGGAAAGCATTGCTTCCTCCCTCCCAGAGTTGGAAAAAGGCAGTATGGAAGAACAAGGACCTGGAGGAACTGGAATCATCCCTCATTCTGCCTTCCAAAAAGCCTTTGAAAAACCTTGGGAGCCCTTGGCTCCACCTGGGCTATCCATGGATAAGCAGGCACCTGGTAGACGAAGCAGATGGTGGGAGCTTGGCAGCCGTAAAGGAATTTCACGTCGATGACCTGGAGCTCTTCCAGGCGGATGTTGAAGGCCTTTAATTCCTTGTTATCCCGATCCAGGGGGATGACCTTGAAGAGGCCATCATAGAGCCGCAGCCCGATCATCCGGCACTCAGGATCGATGATGCCGATGATCCCGGTCTCCGAGGGGCGCCCGATGCGATCCTGAGGGAGAATTCCAGAGAGAGAGGAAAGAAAAAAGTGATTAGTGCCAGGACAATATTCCTGAAAAACAGGACCAGGAGTAAGTAAGTAAGCCCTTAGGTGAGGAATGGCTCCTTGCACACTTCCCAACAGGCTTGAGAATTCCAGCTGGGAAGCCACCAAGCCTAAGAAGGAGATGCCTTTCCAACTGCCCCACCTGGCAGAGCTCCCACACAAATTCCCACAGGACTCATTTTCCAGGTAAAATTCAGCCTTACAATGAGTTTAGGCTTTAATTTTTCTTAAATTTGTTATTCCACAAGGTCTCCCAAGAATATATTGAATCCACATGGACACAAATTGAAGCATCCTGGTCTAGTGGAGGGTGTCCATGGCAAGAGGTGGAATGAGATGATCTATAAGTTCTGTCCATCCCACACCATTCCAGGATTCCATGTGCTGATTTAGATGAGATATTGGGAAGAAATCCTTCTCTGTGAGGGTAATGAGGCCCTGGGATGGATTTCCCTGAGAAATGGTGGCTGCCCCATCCCTGGAAGTGTTCAGGCCAGGATGGATGGGTCTTGGAGCAACCAAGGATAGCACAAGGTGTCCCTGCCCATAGAAGGGAACTGGATGAGCTTTAATGTCTCTTTTCCAACCCGAACCAGAATTTCCAACCCATTCCCAGAATTCCATGAATCGTTCCAGAGACCAAGACTAACTCTGGAAACATCCTGTGACCCATCCCAAATCCAGCAGCCGGCAAGGAACCACCAACAGAACAACAGAAGTCCAACACCCTGCTGCACCAGGAAGGCAAAACCATCCCTAGGGAAGGGAATTCCCATCCCAGGTGCTGCACTCCCTCTCACCTGCACGTTTCCATGGGCCCGGGTGATGATGTCGATGCTATCCCCGTTCTGCTTGTATTCCAGGATGCAGGCGTTGTACTTGGCCGTCAGGATGAACAGCAAATCCTTGCTCTCCCCCTGCCCGAAAAAAACCCGGTCAATGCAAAATTCCAGGGGTGGACGTTCCCATGCCACCCCGCCCAGGTGGGCACAGCTGCATCCCTGCTCTGCCAGCACCCACCTTGGGGCGGAAGAGCTCCATGACGGCGGTTTTTCCATACATTCCCACTTCCTTGACGGGCCGGAGCCCCTCGGCTGTCACGACGTAAATCTCCAGCCGGGTGTTTTTGGCAATCAGTAGGTTCAGGTCCTCCGCAGAGGTGAAATGTCCTGGGAAAAGAGGGAAGGAATCCCAGAGGAGGGATCAGCTGGCACCTCGGGGTGCCAGGCTGCACTTCCACAGCCTCCCTGGAGCATCCCAAAATCCCAGCAGCTTCCTTCCACGGTGCTAAACGCTCTCAGCAAGTGCTTTCCCTCAGCCTGCCCTCCTTGTTTTTCTGCAGAAATGCTCTTCCCACTGTCTTTCTTCAAGAATCCTCATTCCTGGAGTCTCTTCCCACCATGCCCAGCACTCCCAGGGCTCTTGGGGCTCCCGTAGCTTCCCCAAGTCCCACTTCTTCTCACTCCTGTTATGGATTTCAGGAGCACTTCGATCCTTCCTTTACCCTAAAATCCCTCAGTATCCCCAAACCCTCCGGTACCCCAAAACCCCGCGGTAAACCAAAACCCCGGTACCCCCAAACCCACTCGTACTCCAAAACACACTCGTGAACTCCAAAACCCTCCCGGTACTCCCGATCCCTTCTCTGTGCCCCAAAACCCCCCCGGGGACCCCCAGCTCCCCCCGGCACCTCCATCCCCCCGTGCCCGCCGTACCCCCAGCCCCCCGGTACCCCACAATCGCCCTCCCACGCTCCCCTAAACACGGCGCTCCCGTCACCGCCCGCCCCGCGGTACCGGTGACGCAGCCATTGACGGCCGTCGGCTTCTGCGCCGTCACCACGTAGTTGTAGGACATGCTGGGGGCACCGGGAGGTCCCGGGGGGGGCGCGGGGGAAACCGGGGGGGAACGGAGAGCGCGGCCTCTCCGCCGCCGCCGCCGCCACTTCCGGGAAGTGGGCACGCAGGGCCGCTCTGGCCCGCCGGGAGGCCATGGGGAGCAGACGAGAGAAGCCGCTCTAGCCGCCTGGGAGGACCGCGAAGAGCAGACGAGAGGAGGCGCTCCAGCGCGCTGGGAGGACCGTGAGGAGCAGCTGGGAAGGGCGGCTGGAGGACCCCGCTGAGGGCAGGTGTGGAGGGGGATGCGCGGGGGGTGTCCCCCAAAAGCCGCGGGACCCGCGCTGATCCCACTCTGATCCCACGCCGTGTCCCGAAGGGCGGGCCCCACATGGGACGGTGCAGCTCTGTGCCCCCCGAAACCTGGGGTAGGGGTCCCCGCTGTGAGGGGGGAGTGTGGATCCAGCCAGGGCCTGCACTGAGAGGAGATCCCTGAACGTGGGAGTCCCCCCGTCACAAAAAACAAAGGGGTCTCTGCTTGGGGGTGGTCCCATCCTGATTTCCCACCTCAAAAGGTGGTCCCTCTTTGAGGGGAGAGCCGTCACTGTTTTCTCTCATCCCAAAAAGGGGTCTCTGTTTAGCGATTATCCCATCCTGGCGCTTCATCCCAAAAGGAGCTCCCTGCCTGAGGAGGTGTCCCCGTCTGGGGACAACTCCAATGCCAGCCCCATTCCCACCAGACACTCCCCATAGCATCACCATCACACCAGACACCATCCCATCCCGCCCCCTTCCCAGCCCCCACGCTCCGGACCGCTGTCCATTTCAGACTGGACCTTGCCCTCTTTCCGGACAGATTCCATCTTCGGATCCGAGTGCTGCACTCCGCTCCCATGGAGGTGAGCCCGGAGCAGGTTGGCATTCCTGTGGGGTTGGCATTCCTCCTTTTCCCATGCCACTGCTCCCCATTTTCCCCACAGGTCCCCAAAAAACTGGTGACAACGGTTTCCGGCTGTGCCGATGACGCTCTGGCCGGGCTGGTGGCCTGCAATTCTGGGCTCCAGCTGCTCCAGGGACACCGGGTGGTCCTTCGGCATGACCTGCAGGCCATCCGTGGCCGCGTGGCCCTGCTGTCCGGGGGGGGCTCCGGCCACGAGCCCGCCCACGCAGGTGAGACCCCCGTGTCCCACCTGTACCCCCCACCCACGGACACGGTGACGAGCCCCCTTCCCTCTCCACAGGCTACGTGGGGAAGGGAATGCTGACCGGAGTGGTGGCCGGAGCCATGTTCGCATCCCCGTCCGTGGGCAGTATCCTGGCGGCCATCCGGGCCGTGGCACAGGCCGGAGCAGGTTGGGAACACACCGAGCTGGAATTTTGGGGTTCCTCCCTCCAGTGCTGGATCATTCCTGTTGTCTCTACATCCATCCTGCAGCCGGGATCCTCCTGATCGTGATGAACTACACCGGGGACCGGCTGAATTTCGGGATGGCCCTGGAGCGGGCGCAGGCTGAGGGGGCTGACGTGCGCATGGTGGTGGTGGGCGACGACTGTGCCTTCGCCACGCCAGGGAAAGCCGGGCGCCGCGGGATCTGTGGCACCATCCTCCTCCACAAGGTTCTTCTGGGACCCTTCATGGGGATTTGGGGGATTCCGGGGGGTCGCTCACTCGCTCTGCCTGGGACAGGTGGCGGGAGCTCTGGCCGAGGCGGGAGCGAGCTTGGATGAGATTGAGAAGAAGGTGACGGCGGCTGCCAAAGTCATGGGTGCGTTGTGTCATCCCATGGGAGTGCTGTCCTGTGTCCCTCAGCCCCTGAATCCCAAAAATCCCTCCAGTTTTAACAGAACATTCCCACCTGCACAGGTACCCTGGGTCTCAGCCTGTCTCCCTGCAGCATCCCAGGATCCAAGCTCTCGTTCCAGCTGGCTGAGGACGAGATGGAGCTGGGGCTGGGTGAGGAGCGGCCCCTTGGTGTCCCTCTGGGGTCCCTGGAGGGTCCGAATGTCCCTGCCCCCCCAGGCAGGCGTCACCAGGGCTGGGATGTGACACGGCCCCATCTCCGTAGGGATCCACGGCGAGGCTGGAGTGCGCAGGATGAAAGTGAGAAGGAAATTCTGCTGCTTCCTCCCCATTCCCAGATCCCCTTATTCCCAGACCTCCCCACTCTGCTCTTCCCTTCCTCCGTGTCCCCTCCAGATGCTGCCGGCAGATAAGGCTGTGGAGACGATGCTGAAGCACATGACGGATCCATCTAATGCTTCCCACCTGTCCCTGACCCCTGGTGAGCTTACCAGGACCCTCTATACTCCTCCTAATCCCCTGGATCCCAGTCTCATCCTGCTCCCCATCCTGCAGGATCCTCTGTGCTGCTCGTGGTGAACAACCTGGGTGGATTGTCCTGCCTGGAGCTGGGAATTGTGGCTGGAGCTGCTGTGCGCTGCCTGGGTGAGTGCAGAGGGGAGCTTGGGATCCCAGTCCCTGGCTCCAGCCGCTCTGGAATGACCCGGTCTCCATCCCAAATCCCGCAGAGAACAGAGGGATCCGCATCACCCGGGCCATGGTGGGAACCTTCATGACATCGATGGAAATGGCTGGAGTCTCCCTCACCATCATGCTGGTGGATGAGGAGCTGGTCAATTTGATTGGTGAGTTCCTGGTGGGAATGTGACCTGGGATTGGGGCACAGAGGTTTCCACATACTGAGTGATGGGACACAAGGTCAGGGGATGTCTGGGCATGGAATTCCTGGCTGCTGGGTGCGCCAGTGAGGATCCAATGGGATCCTGAGCCACCGCACACCTCTGGCTTCTCCAGATGCCAAGACCATGGCCGTGGCGTGGCCCAACATTCTCGCGGGACCGGCAACCACCCGGAGGGAGGAGGTGCCAGCACCGATAGAGGCACCCAGGAAGCTGCAGGATGATACTGGAATTGGTACAGGGCTCCCGTCCCTTGTCACACCCCTCCGTGCCTCAGTTTCCCTCCGGGATGTGCAGGGATGCATCTCCTCTCCGCAGGGCCCAGCACGGCACGGGTGGAGCGGGTCCTGCAGCGGGTGTGCAGCACCTTGCTGGATATGCGGGATAAGCTCAACGAGCTGGATCGGGGAGCAGGTGACGGAGACTGCGGCCACACCCACGCCCAGGCGGCCCAAGGTGGGTGTGGAGACCGTTATCCAGGGAATTGTGGGGAATGCTACCCCAATGGCACCTCCCAGGAGCAGGGAGTTCCCCAGGTCATCCCTTCTTGGAAGTAAGGAAACCTAGGGTGTCCCTTCCTATAATTGTATCCTGGAATGTCTCTGCATCTGGTGGCAGTTTCCCTATGGAATTGAGGGCTATCCCTACTGATCCCCACGAGGGACAGGGGACTGCAGGGCCACCCCCATCCTGTTGTCTCTTCTATTCCCACAGCCATCCAAGAATGGATGCGGTCCCGGCCACCTCCGTCTGCCCCTGCCCAGCTGCTCTCTGCCCTGGCTGATGTGGTGCTGGAGCAGATGGGAGGTTCCTCTGGAGTGGTGAGTGGGAATGGGAATGGAAATGGGAATGGGGGAACACACCTGGCCGTGTTTCCAGCACGGGATTGATGGTACTCCCAAAGCTCTACGGGCTCTTCCTGACGGCGGCTGCCCGGAGCCTGCATGGCCACAACGGTTCCCCGGCGTGGGCTGACGCCATGGACGCCGGGATTGAGGCCATGCAGAGGTCAGTGCCGGGGATGTGGAAT
The DNA here is from genome assembly GCF_048771995.1 of Taeniopygia guttata. Lineage (NCBI taxonomy): Eukaryota > Metazoa > Chordata > Aves > Passeriformes > Estrildidae > Taeniopygia > Taeniopygia guttata. The sequence continues at coordinate 11,528,812 of NC_133030.1, forward strand.
CCCTGTGCCCCCTGGGAATCCCAGTCCCCCCTGAATTTCCCTGCGTCCCGCACAGGTACGGAGGAGCCGCGCCAGGAGACCGGACAATGGTGAGTGCTGGCAGAGCCCAGGAGCCAGGAAGGCTTCCCAGGAGGATGTCAGGGAGTTCCCACCTGGCCTCAGCCCTGGCTCCCAGACTAATTCCTATTTTTTGCAGCTGGATTCGCTGTTTGCAGCCGCACAGGCTCTGCGTTCCCTGCGCAATCCCGGTGCCGACCCGCTCCAAGTGCTGGCGGCAGCTGTCCAGGTATGGAGAGCTGGGAGCTGGGATGGTGGGAAAATTGGATGGGAATCCCTGCTGTTACCCTGGAAAACACCCTGCTTTCCCTGGCAGAGCGCGGAGGCGGCGGCGGAGGCCACCAGGCACATGGAGGCTGGGGCAGGCAGAGCCAGCTATGTCCATTCATCCCAGCTGGGGCAGCCTGATCCCGGCGCTGTGGCAGTGGCAGCAGTGCTGGGAGCGGTGCTGCAGGGGCTGCGGGAGCCCCTGGGCACCCGCCAGTAATAACAGGGATGCGTATCCCCAAAAATCTGTGTCCCCTTGTAGTGATAGAGACATGTATCCCAATAAACCCTTGTGTCCCAATAACCCCCTCTATTCCTTCAAGGATGTCTTTCCCAATAAATGTTAGGACATGGCCCCCAGTAACCCTCTGTGTCCCCCATGCTAGCTTGGAGGGGTGGGATGGTGGAATCTGGGGGTGTGAAGGTGCCCTTCATTGCTCCAGGCTGGGAAGGAAGATGGGAACAGGGATCCTGTGACTGGGGGAGGAAGGAAACCCAACGTGTGGAGGGGAAACCACAGAGCTCACATGGCTCTGGGCACGGGGTCTGGGGGTGATTCTGGGAAAGTGGCAAAGGAGAAGTGGGGACAGGGCAGAGTATGATCCCAAATCCTGTGGGGTGACCACGGGGAGCTGTCCCATGTCTCCAGGGAGCCAGCAAGGACAAGCCCTTGGAAGGGACAGCTTGGCTTAGCAAGGGCCTACTCCCAAGCTCCCACCTCTCCCACTCCAGCTCCCAGGCCCTCCCTTGTCCCCAGGGATTTGAGTGCTGGAGCCCTGCAGAAGCCAATGTTTTATTCCATGTCCATGAGGTCCCTGAGCGGCTCCACCCTGAGCCGGATCCTCTGGAGTGGGAGTGATAGGGACGTTCCTTTTTGTTCCAGCGAGGCTGTGGCAGCTCCAGCTGCAGCATTGAGGGATGGCACCGGCAAGTGCTGGGGTTTGGCGTGGCCGGGGATCCAGCAGGAGCTGGCACGTGGAGGCACACGGATGCAGCTTGGGAGTGCTGGGAGATCCCTGGGATCAGCGCTCGGCAGCGAGCAGGGGCTGTGGGAGAGACAGGGATGAGCCGGGATCCCTCAATCCTTCCCCCACCCTTGGAACTGTGCTGGGGCTTCCCAAATCCACCCAGCGTGTCCTGTACCTGCCGGGAGTCCGGGGAGTCGGAATCTGGGCGCTTCCAGCTGGGCCTGGCCAGGGCAGCTACCACCAGCACTCCAAAAATGAGGATGAGGAGCCCCAGGGTGTTGGCAAACACAGCCTCAGCTGGCAGGAGCTTGTACTGCATTGTCCCGTTCTTCCTGGAGCGGGGGAACAGAGGCTGGGAATGTTCTGGATGTTCCTGAAACCCCTCCCAAACCTTGCAGGGAACTGTGCAGGGAGCCACACACCTGAGGAAGTGCTCAGTTCCCTTTGCTCTGCACTGGTCACTCCCAAATCCACCCCCTATCCCTGTGAGGGATCTTCCCAAGCCACCCCCACCACAACTCTCACAGGCTGAAGAAAAGCTTCTCGTTGATTCCTGACACGCAGGAAGCCACGGACAACAAGAGGATGGTGGAGCCGAAGAAAACGTGGATGGGCTTGTAGAGTACCCGCAGCCAGGCGGGAGCCCAGGGAAGCAGGAATGCTCCAAAACCCGCCGCCCACTGTGGGAAGAAAAGGTGAGGGTGGAAAATTCGGGATGCTGGAGGAATGGGGGGATCCAGGAGGGATTCCCACCTGGCAGGAGAAGAGCAGAACAGTTCCCAGCCCCATCCAGCTGTGCAGCGAGTACATGTTGGGCGTCCCTTGGGAGTTATGGAAGTAGAACACGGCCAACAGCCCCAGCACGGTCAGGATGAACGCTCCCAAAGCCAAGCTGCCATGCAGCACCTTCCAGGGAAGCTTGGGGCCGCTCCACGTGTAGGGAATGCGGTAAACCAGGGCAGCTGTGAGGGGGAGAACAACGTCAGGAAGGAGCCGTGGTGGGATCCCCGCGCTCCCTTTGCTCACCTGCACCGTAGAGCACCACCAATCCCGTCACCATCAGCACTGGGTGCCAGTTGAATGTCCGGGAGCTGCCGTCCAGGGAAAAGCCCCCGCGCCAGTGCTGGCACCAGGAGCCCACCATGGCCACGCAGAGCAATCCCAGCGTTCCCAGGAAGGCACAGAAGGGCAGGAAGGGCACGTCCAGCATGGCCGTGGAGCGCTGGTGGTACCTGTGGGCGAGCGAGGAGCCGGCTCAGGCTCCGGATGCGGTCCCAGGGAGGAGCCACGGAAAGGGGAACTGGGAGTCCCGAAGGGCGTGGGGGGGCAGCTGTTTGCCAGCCTGGGGAAGGTGACAGGGATGGAGCTGCTTCCCAGCCACAGATGGTCACCCAGCCGCTTCCCAGCCTGGGTATGGTGGCAGGGATGGATCCGGGATGGTGGCGCCTCGGGATGATTGAGGTGCCTTTTGGAGCTCTCCGACATCACCAGGAGGAACAATGGAAAGGGGAACTGGGAACCCTGAGGGGTGACCAGAGTCCAGCTGTGCCCTGGACTGAGAAGGAGGCTGGGGATGGAACAGGACATGCAGAGCAGGGCACGGCACCCCAGGGAATGGCAGCGAGGAGCTCCTGGTGTCAGCTGTCATGGTCCCCTTGGCAGGAACCCGATCGCTCTCATTTGCATGTGATTTGCATGTGCCCCCAGAATTGGGTATTTCTGTCCCCTCTGGGGACCGGGGCTGTCCCGACACCCTCAAATCAGCTGCCTCACGGGACACAGAGGCAGGAAAAGGGTGGAGACACACGGCCCTATGGTTCCCGAAAATCTGTGATATCTCTGAGACACAGAGACTCATGGATTTCCCAAATCTGGCATACCCGGTGCCACGGCTCCCCGAAATCTGGGAACACGTGGCTCCACAGCCCCGCCTAAACCTGAGGCTCCCCTGGACCTGGACCAAACCGCCCGGCCCTGACACCACCCAAAGCCCAGACCACGAGGTCCCTCGGCCCCTCCCAGCCGCGGAGCCGCCCACCAGCGCTCCCAGCCCCGGGGCTGTACCTGCGCCCCACCGCCCCCTCCTCCTCACTGGGCGCCGCCATCTTGGCGGGCGCCGCTCTGCCTGCTCATCTCTATGGTTTTCCCGCCCACCCCAATGGAGCGCCACAGAGAGGCGCGGCGGCCAGAGCGGCCCCGCGGTCCTCCAGCCGCCACTTCCGCCTTCACTTCCGGCTCTGGCGGCCGTTTCCATGGGGACCAAGATGGCGGCGGCGGGTGAGCGCCCGGGGCGGGGGCACGGCGAGGACCCGGCGGCACCCCCGGCACCGGGACCTCCGCACCCAGAGGGCTTTGGGCGTGTCGGGGGGCGGATCCCGGAGCGGGGAGGGGGCCAAGAACGGGGGGAGAGGGCGGTGAGAGGGGGCGCGGGGGATCCGCGATGGTGGCTGTGAGGAGGGGCGGAGTGACGCGGATCTGGAGGGGCAGAGAGTGATTTCTTAATCCCCATATCCAACTCTTTCCCCTCTCATGTCCATCAGTTTCTCGCTCCCATGTCCAGCCTTTCTTCCCCCGCATTTCCAGCCACTTTCCGTCCCTTAACAGCCCCTTCACCCCCGTCTGTCACCATGTCTCCCCCTCAGGGAATTCAGCCCCCAGCAGAGCCCTTTTCCTGCCAGGACACGGGGGATCCCTGTCCCCTCCGTTCCTCTGCAGCCAGGATGATCCCTGAGGGGGCTGTTCCCGTGGGATATGTGTCCCACAAGGACTGTACCTGCTCCGGTGTCCAAAACTTCCCGTCTGGCTCCTCACTCCTCTCCCCGTGCCCAGAGTGGGACATGCCCAAACCTGCTTAGAACTGCCCATGGAGCTGAGAACAGCCAGAAACAACCTGCTTGGACACTGCTTCTTGGGACTGCACGTCTCCCTCATCCCTGGATTTCCTCACATGGGGATGGGGGTGGATTTCAAGGGGAAGGAATACACCAGAGGATAGAGAGGACACAGCTCATTGGGTTTCCCTGGTTTCTGGCATCCATCCCAATCCCCGTCTTCCCCCTCCAGGTTTGGGATGTCAGGAGAGGCCCTGCTGAGCCCCCTCAGCGCCATGATCCATTGGGAATGCTGGGGCTGAGGGCTCCAAGCCCCAGGAAGGAGGATGCTCCAGCCCAGCAACTACAGCCTGGTGCTGTTCCTGCAGTTCCTGCTGCTTTCCTACGACCTCTTTGTGAATTCCTTCTCGGAGCTGCTGCGCACGGCTCCGGCCGTGCAGCTCGTGCTCTTCATGTGAGTACGGGCAAGGCGGGGCGGCAGATCCAGGAGGCCCAGGAGCCCACGGTCCCTCTGTTCCCCCGGCAGCATCCAGGACATCGCCATCGTCTTCAACGTCATCATCGTCTTCCTCATGTTCTTCAACACCTACGTTTTCCAGGCGGGATTGGTCAACCTCCTCTTCCATAAATTCAAGGGAACCATCCTGCTCTCCGCAGCCTACCTGGCGCTCAGCATCTCCTTCCACATCTGGATTATGGTAGGGTGGCGTGGGCACAGCTGCTGGATTCTCCCAAGGGATTTTTCCATGACCCCCAGCTTCCCACAGTCCTTTCTCACGGTCTCTCCCTGGAAGGTGTCCCATGGAAGATGTCCCATTCCATGACCCTGTGGTTGGTATCAGGCTGGAAGTGTCCTGCCCAATCCCAGCCCCATCCCAGCTCATTCCCTAAGGGCTGCAACCCATCAGAAATTCCTCTTTCTCCAGGGAAAGCCTGTGCTAACAGCTCCTGGTTTTTCTGGGATCAATCCCTATACCTGGGGGCAGCCCACTCCCTTCCCACAGCTCCTGGATCTGTCCTGGCAGCACCTTCCCCTTTTCTTTCCTGAATAAACTCCTTCCTAGCTCCTTCTCAATGGAGCAGTTCCCATTCCCTGGACACTTCCTGATGTTCCCTCCATCCTGCTGCCCCGGAGCAAAGGGAATGTTCTGGGGGGTCAGGAGCCACAGCAGCTGCTCCAGTGCTGCCCACGCCATCCAGGAAAGGGATTTGCAGGGATTTGCAGTCTGAAGCCAGAATAGGTCCAGGCTCAATGCCTAAATCCCCTGAGCTGCTTAACCTTTAGAGTAGAGGGATTCCCAAACTTCTCCAGGTGTTACTCCTGGCTTGATGTCCCTCCATCCCGCTCAGAACCTTTGGAATGGGGTGAGGGGTCTGGGAGGGCTCAACAAAACTGCTCCAGGGGTTATTCCCAGTTTCCCAACCCCCTCAGAACCTGCGCTGGCGTGACTCCAGCCGCTTCATCTGGACTGAAGGCCTTCAGACCCTGTTCGTTTTCCAGAGGCTGGGTAAGGACTCCAGGGATCAGGGTGGGATCCCACATCCTTTGGGGGTGCTGGGGGCCCTCTCTCATCCTGAAATTCCCTGCAGCGGCCGTGCTTTACTGCTACTTCTACAAGCGGACAGCTGTGCACCTGGGAGATCCCCTCTTCTACCAGGATTCACTCTGGCTTCGCAAGGAATTTGCTCACTTCCGTGGCTGATGGATCCCCAGGATCCCCTGGACTCTCCTTGCACTCCACAGGCTCTGCCGGGGTCGGTTCTGGCTCATCCTTTCTTTAGGGAGCAGTCCTTGGGATTTTGGGAGTCAGCAGGAGGCTTGTGGGGCGCCCGTGCCTGTCAGGGCCACAGCCTTGGTTGGCACTGGAATGTTTCTGGAAACCCTAAAGGAATAAATCGGATGTGTTTTCCAGAGGCTGCCGGGTGTGTGTGCCCACCCGGTGTCACGGCTGCACTCCTTACATTGAAACCCGGCTCGGCGCTGCGCTTGCGGGCGGAGAACGGGGCCATTCCCGCGTTCCGGTGTGGGATTCTGCTCCCAATGGATACGAGGGGGCGGGTTTAGGAGGGAGGGGACGCGAGCCCGCGCGGTCCTCCGAGCACGGAGAGGAGCGGGTGGAGCGGCGCGCGAACCACCGGGAGCGGCGGGGGAAGGAGCGGCCGCGCCCGCCCGCCCCGCGGCCCGCCCGCAGCGCCCCCGCGCGGCCAGCGCGGCGGTTCCCATGGAGATGGAAGATGGCGCCCAGGGGTGGGAGCAGGACTGGGGGGGAAACGGGGGATTACCGGGGGCTACCGGCAGGAACTCGGGCTGGGAGCAGCGCTGGGAATGGGCTAGGGGGGCGGGCAAGGCGCTGCAGGGCTCCGGGGGCCGCGCTGCCATGACCGCCCCGTGCTCCCCCCTCACGGCCGCCCTATGTCCCCTCAGGCCGCCATCGCTCCTCGGCTCCGCTGCAGGTCCTGCTCTTCCTCAACGGCTGGTACTGCGCCACGTATTTTCTCCTGGAAGCGTTCGTGTTCGTGTACAAAGGTGAGTGCTTCGCTCCAGAGCTGTTCCCCATCCCGCCGGGGTGGGCAGGAATGTGATGCTGAGGGCGGTGCTTTTCCGGCAGCGCTGCTCCTGCCCTATCCCGTCTCCAACTTGGTGCTGGACGTGGTGCTGCTCCTCCTCTACCTCGGCATTGAGGCCACACGCATCTTCTTCGGTGAGTGCCCCTGAATGCCAGAGGCTCCACAGGGAGTACAGGGTCCTGGGACACCCCCGAAGATGTCCCTGGAGGTTCAGGTTGGATGGGGCATGCAGCAGCCTGGGCTAGAGGAAGGTGTTCCTGCCCACGGGAACGGGACATTTAATTCCCCACCCAAAACCCTCCCATGATGTCCATTATCTGATCCCAGCTCTGTGTTCCACAGGCTCCAAGGGGAACCTGTGCCAGCGGAAGGTGCCGCTGTCCCTCAGCCTGGCGCTTACAGTGCCGGCGGCTGTGCTGGCTGTGTACTACCTGCTGCTCCAGACATATTCCCTGCGCCTGGAAGCGTTCCTGAGCGCCATCCTGCTCCTCTTCTACGGCCTGGAGCTGCTCCTGGGCTTCCTGGCGCTGCTCTCCTTCTCCAGGTGCCGCATGCCGGGAACTGGGGGAGCTGGCATGGGAGCTGCCAGGTTGGTTTGGGACCCACACATCCCTGTCTCTGTCTTTTCCACAGCACGGATCCCTACTGAGGACTCGGCCCAGGAACACAGGGAAGCATCACCCGTGCCAGCTCCACTTCCCAGCCCCGGGAATGGGGAGGATCCCACCCTTCCCACTGCCCATTTCATCTGGTGCCACCTGGACACATCTCTCCCATTTTTCCTACTTCCCACTTCACCAGGGACCTGCTGCCACACGGATTCATTCCTCCCTTTTCCCACTTCCCACTTCACTCACTCCCCCCTGGACCTATCCTTCCCACCTTTCTCACTCTCCAATCCACTTGGACTCCTCAGAGCTTGAGCCAGCTCAAGGTATGAAGAATCCTTTTTTTTTTCTACAACCTTCCAGAATAATTCACTATTTTCCAATAAATATTTATTTTTACTCGGTGCCTGGGAATGTGGGCCCCCCGGGAATGCTCAGGTGCTCCCAGCACCTCAGAGCCAGTTTGGGAAGCACAGGAGCCCATTGGAGGAGGAAGAGGGTGAGGGAGAACGGGTGCACAGACCTCCCCAAATCCCTCCCATTCCCTCATTATCCCAAATCCCACCGTAGGAAGGCAACAGGAGCGCTGTATAAAAGACTGACAACGTCATCTGAGTTTATTACACAATTCCAACCTATCCAAAGACAAATCTAATCACTGCGAGCAGGAGGGGCGGCGCCTCGCCGGGGCTTCCAGGGATTTGCTCTGCAATTTGGGGGAGAATCTTTTCCCCCCTCCACTATTTGGAAAGAAACTAAAAATCTGTGGCGGTAAGTAAAAAAAAAACCCGGAGCTCTCCTGCCAAGTGCTCCCACCTCGTGGGGCTTGGGAAAATCGGGGTGGTTTCTCCTGAATTTGGGTTATTTCAACTTAAAAAGACTTCCAGGGCCTGGGTTTTCCCATCCGAGTGTGATTCCAGCCCTGGAAATCACCCAGTGTGTCCTGGCTCATTCGACCCTCCTGGGCTCTCCCTCCCTCTCCTTCTTGGGATTCTGAGGGGACACGAGGGGGTCACAGCCTGCCCTGCCTCTTCCGCTTCCTCTAAAACAAGGAAGGCTCTGCGGGAGAGGCCGGAGCTGCCATTTGGGTGGGAATGCTGCTGTGGGGAATGTCGGGATAGACAGGATGACCCCCAACCCAGCTCCAGCCCCTTTTTCCCAGCTCCTGGAGGGTGAAGGGGCAAAGGAGGAGCGTGGCACAGTGTCCCACCAGGGTGATGGGGACGGGAGTGTCCCCAGACAATCCAGAGGATGGCACATGGCTCCTGATCCCAGGATCGGGAGCTGTGCCTCTCTAAGCCCCCAAGCTGCACAGGGAGGGCTCCGTCTCCTCCGTTCCCCCCCGGACTGGGAAGGGCTCACAAACCTCCCTCCATGGAATAAAAGCACCATTTCTCTTTGGGTCCGAGTATCCACGGAGCAGACTGGGATGGCCCCAGGAAGCAGCAGCAGTGGTGGGGGGGATTCCCAAGGCCACGAGGTGTGGGCGGGGGTCCCGCCCAGAGGGGGCTGTGGTGGCGAGGAAGGGACCGGGATGGGGCGGAGCAGCCTCGGGCACGGCATCCTGGTCGAGGTGAGGAGATATGAGTCCATTAAAAACCACTTCCTGCAAATTCCTGCTGGGAGAGAGGAGACGAATGGCGGGAGTGCCTTTCCCTCATCCTTCACGCTTCCAGGGGATTCCTGAGCTTCCCACCTGTCTCAGTGGTGCCGGTCCCTGTCTCTGTCCCTGTCCCGATGCCGCTCATGCTCCCGGCTCCGCTCCTGGAAATAATCCTCGTGCCGATCATCGCCGTGGAGCAGATCCCGGTGCCGCCGGCTGCTCTCGCGGGACCGGCTGGGAGAGCGCTCCCGAGATCGGTGTCTTTTCCTTCAGGAAAAGAGGAGACAAAACCCGAAGAGTGATTTTTTTAGTCACTCACCTGCAGGGAGGATCCCGTCCTCTGGATCCAGGGGGATACCTGGAGCTGCTGCTGGAGCTGCTGCTGTAGGATTTGGCCTCAATTCCATGCAGGCAATCCTTGAGGGAAGAGAGGAGGACGCGGCACCGCTCGTCGCTGGCCACGCGCGACTGCTTGATGACAGCGATGGCTGTGAGCAGAGTCTCGATGGCATTGCTGTAATCCCCTGGGGGAGCGGAGCAGGGGGTCAGGAGCGGGAATCCATCCCGGGATGGGGGACATGAGGGACACGGGAAGTACCTGCGCTAGCGCCGGACACCGCCTTGGAAATGGCGCTGCTGGAGATGGCGCGGTTGCGGTTCATGATTTCCTCAAACTCGCCTTCGCTCACGGCCGGGATCGGCGGGCCCAGCTCCCGGCTGTCGGCACAGCGGGAACAGGGGTTCAGCAGGATCCTCCACGAGCATCCCAACCCCATTCCCGCCCGGCTCACCTGCTGTGGTTGTAGGGAGCCATGGCCTTGCCGTAGGTGTCTGGAGGGGGTCCCAGGGCGGCGGTGGGTGGCGGGAAGAAGGCGGGATTGAGGTGCAGGGCGGGGGGCACAGCCCCTGGCGGGGGCACGGCCAGGGGCGGGGGCAGCCGGGGCGGCGGTGGCAGCAGGTGCTGGTAGGGAATTCCAGGAGGAGGAGGAGGGACTCCGAAAGCGGAGGACAGGGGAGGCGGAGGGGGCATGGGAGGTGGGGGTAGCCCCATGAGGGGCAGCGCAGGGGGGCGGCTGAAGAAGGGCAGGACCGAGGGAGGCTTCTCCAGGCGGGCAGGGGGCAGCGCGTTCTCCGTCGGCGTCGCCCGGCCGTCCACTGCATCCACGGAATCCCGGGAGTGGGCCCGCGGCGGCACACCTGGAAGTGGCACGGGGAAAGGGCTGTGAGGTGCAGCTGGAGGGTGTCCGGGTCTCCGAGACCTCCTGCTCCTCCTCTTCCTCCCACCCCTGGAGGGCTGGAGGTGCCCAGAGAGAGATCCAGCCGGCCACACATAGCCTCCACTTCCATGTGTTTTTCCAAGAGGAGCCCAGCTTTCCAGCAAGACCCCACACAGTGCTCTGGGGACAGGCAGGTCACAGGGACAGGAGCCAAAAGCCACAAGGAATGGTGAGAGATCCCCAAAGACATCCAAAGACCCGGAGAGCCTGAGATCCACACATGGATTTGGAGAGGTCCAAGCATGGAGGAGCACGAGGGGACAGAACCCAAGTGCTGACAGCAACGGAACTGCTGCTAGAGGAAGGAAAACTCAGCATTCCAAGAGGGTGAAGAAGCCTTGCTCTATCCAAAGAGGCTTTGAGGATGAGACAGAAGGGGTGTGACAGGAGCCACGGCTCCCAGTGGTGCCAAAGGGTGCACAGGAGCTCCACTCTGCCCTGGGGGCAGCCGGAACTCGGCCCAGAGAACACTCCCTGCTCCACCAAAACTGCAGGGCAAGTTGGGACACAGCCTAAGCACCAAGCAGCCGATCCCCTTGGGCACCTGAGCCAAAGGAAAGGAGCGAAGCAACTCTGCTGGGAAGGGGGAAATTTTCCTTGCACAAAACATGCCAAGGGATCTACAACGACCAGAGCTGGCCAAGACCTCCTCGGACACGCTCCTGCCAGGACAATCCCTGCGGATCCCGTCGCATCGCTGCGGAGTGAGGCCAGGACCATCTATTGCCATTGAGGGACGCCCACGGCCAGGCCCCAGCTGGAATATTCCTCCAGTGTTGGGCACCTTACCTCCGCAGGGATGGAAAAATTCTGGAGCAGATCCAGAGAGGAGCTACTAATAGATATGGAGGGTCTTAGCTATGCTGAGAGCCTGAAGAGCTTAAGCCCATTCAGTTTGGAGAGGAGGAGGAGGAGGCTACGAGGGATCTTCGCAGTGTGGGAGCACCTAAAAGGGGATCATAAAGACTCGGGTCAGGAGCTAATCCGGCTCAGGAATAGGAAAAACAACCCCCAGACGCTCCTGGCAGGGTCTCCCCCCATCCCGAGGGCTCGCTGGGCTGGGCCTGGCAGCTGATCCGGGGGGAATTTGGGATGTGTGTGAGATGGAACCCCCCACCCACCTCACCGGCGCCGCACTCACGTTTGCGAGCCTGAGCCTCGAACTGCGACAGGTTCTGCCGGGTCGCCAGCCTCACCTCCACCTTGTCTCCATTCAGGATCTTTCCGGGAAGCAGCTCCAGCAGTTTATGGACTGAGTTCTCGGAGGCGACCACCACCTCCGCGTACCTGCGTGGGAGAGAGGGAGGTTGAGCCCTGAACCTGCTGCAGAGACACCCCCCAGACCCTCCTTCTGATCCCATCCTGCTGTTCCACACCCCCTCCTCACTTTTCCATGCTTTTTGGGATGCTCCATGAATTCCCTGTGCCAGGCCGGAGAAGTGCCAGCTGCTCTCTTACCCTCCACAAAACAATGGATGTGGCAATTCGGGCCTGGCTCCCGCCATTCCCACCTGAAATTCCATTGGCTCTTACCCCTTGGATTGGCCATTGGCTCGGTTCTCCGCGAATTTCAGCTCCACCATGTCGTAGACTCCAACGGAGCGGATGGTCTGGATCAGCTGCTGGTCAGTAGTCCACTGAGGGCATAGGGAACAGGCTGGTATCCATGTCTGTCCCCAGTGTCCCCCACCCACCTGATGAATGTCACCCCCAGACTTCCTCAGGGACCTTAAAATCACCCGGAACAAGCTTTGGGAATGGATAACAGCGACAAGTTCTCTGGACAAGACAGAGCCTTCCCAAAAACATTCCTGCATCCCTGAACAGGAGAAGGTGACCCAGGAGCAGCAGCCCAAAGTCACAGCTTCAAAGGGACATCAGCAGATGCCCCAGCGCTGAAGATCCTCAGGGATACAAATTCCTTTTCCTTGAGGATCACAAACCCAAGCCCAGCTCAGGAGACCAGCTGAAGACTGAGGAGGAGCAGGCCCTTCAAAATCCCTGCCACTCCCCTAGAGAGCCCAGCAGCCCCTCAAAGGTTCGCCAGGAATCCCGAATTTCCCAGGACGATGAACTCACCCAGGAGAAGCTCCCGATGTAGACTGCAGCCCTCTTGTTCCGGAGCCCGCTGTAGGTGTACAGGATGGCCGGGGGTTTGCTGTTGGGCTTGGGAGACGGCTCCTGACGGATCTCCGGAGGCGCTTCCGAGCTGCTGGAACGCTTTTCCTGGGGCTGGGAGCTGGCTGCTAACACGTCGTCGTAGAGATCCATCTGGTCAGCATTACTGAACTCCGGGTCCTGCTGGGAAAACGTCATGAGATCCTGGCTTGGGAAGGGCTTGGGAAGCCTTCTTTGCTGTTTGCAAACCTGCTGTTCCAATTCCCAAGTGGAATTTCCAAGCCGAGTCCAAAGGTTTAAGGCCCAAATCACTTGGTTTGGGTCTGTGCACAGTTGGGAATTACAGCCATCCCTTGCCTGGACAATCCCAAAAAACAGGATGATGGCTCTGTTTTCATGCCCGTTTTCATGGAATCATGAAAACAGAATTTGGGGTTGGAATTGTTGGGTTTGGAATAAGAACCTTAAGGATCATCCCATCCCACCCCCTGCCATGGGACACCTTCCACTATCCCAAGTTGCTCCAAGCTCTGTCCAGCCTGGCCTGGATCACTTCCAGGGATGGAGCAGCCACAGTTTCCCTAGGAAATCTATTCCAGGGCTTCACCATCGTCACAGGGAAGAAATTCTTCCCAATATCTCATCTAAACTCCCACTGAGCACCAGCACATTCCAAAGACCACCTGCTTGGATCCCACACAACAGGACAAGACCCTATTGCTGCCACCAGGAAAAAATTCCCAATTTGGAGGGCAAGAATTCAGTGGTAGAAAACCAAATGTCCTCCAGGGCTGAGCCTATCACTCCTTGGCAACACATTCTTCCCAAAAATCCAACTTGGGAATTGCACAACCCCCTCAAACTATGCCCAGCCCCCCAAACTTCCTTATTTTTGGGAAAAAAAGCCCTTTTTAGGGTAGGAGCTCCCACACATTGGATCTGTCCCTTTGGCAGAGGAACTCAGGAAGTTCCAGAGCTGGGAATTCCAGCATGTCCTAGATCTGCCTCCCAATTCCCACTCTGTCCCAGGCTACATTTAATTTGGATTGTCCAGCAAGTGCTGTGTTTACTATGGATCCCAGTTCCTTGTTCAGATTGTGCCAAGTGTTTCATCCCACAAAATCACTCCATGAGGATCCACCCCACAGGAGCTGGTGTACCATAAAAAACAGAGGTTTTGCTCCCAGATTTTCAATTCCAGGCAGTGTGGACAATATTTTCTGCTGGAGACAGTCTGAGGGTCAGGGAATTTCAAACATCCTCTTGGGAGCTGGACAGAGAAGGATGCTCAGCACGCAGCTTTCCAAGGATTGTGGAAACCCAGGAATCCAAAAATCCAACCATTTTCCCTCTCCCTGAACTTTTGCATCCAGTTCTTTCCCTGGAGCTGATAAAAGAATGATTTGAAAAGGGAGCTGTAGTTTTGTGTTCATTTCCCAAAAAAGCTCAAGTGTTTGGTTAATCCAACTCCCACACTCCCACCTCCACCAGGAGCCTCTGGACACAGCCCAAGGCTGGAAGATTCCCGCCTGGAAGTTTCAGAAAGTCAAGACCAAAAATAGGAAGGAGGGCCTAGAGAAAGAATCCCTTGGAATCCCTCAGTTGTGCTACTTTTATGGGATTCAGCTTGGGAGATTTTAGGGATTCTCCTGCTCCCCATCCATGCACACTGAGTTGAAGTGCACAGGGATGAAGCTGGGCACTGTTAGTAGGAATCACCACGTGGGAATGTGGGATTTGGAATTACACTGGTGTCCCTGGAGTGCCCCAGGGACATCACAGCACTTCCCTGCTGCTTTGATCCTGGCACGGATTAATTCCAGGTGTTCTCCTGCCACACATCCCAAAAGGAGGAACATGCCAGAGTCATTGGCCTGGATCATCATTCCAGCTTTGAGGATCCTCTGTCCACTTGGTCCTTGCAGGAGATTCCATGGGATATTCTCACCCAACAACCAGAAGAAGCTTCTCTTGATCACTCCAGGAGTTTACAGGAATTCCTTTCTCCATGGTGATTCCTTCTTCCGGGTGCTTTGCTTCCAGTTTCCATGACTTCTCCTCTTGCCTCCACAAGCTTTCCACGGCAGTTTTGAATTTTCCAACATCTGCCTTCGCACTTGCTTTCCCATAACCATGAACTCCCTAAAATCTGCTTCTCCAACACCCCCTTCCTTCATCATTTCCTCCCGTAAATCCCAGATATTCCTGGGATGAGACAAGCAGCACAGGAACAGCGAGCTCCTGCACAGATTCCCAGCCTAGGTGATCCCATGGATTTGGCTCCTGGTATCCCCTCACAGCGAAATTCCCTAGAAGTGCCTCTTCCAGCTGGGATTTCTCATTTTTCCAACCAGGACACAGCTAAGCTCTTAAATCCTAAACATTCCGTGTGACAACCCACAGGGAAACCCTTTAATCACAGCTGGAGGTGGCAGCCACGGAGACTTGGGAATGATCCTTCCCTTTTCCCGGCCACACCAGTTGCATCTTCCACCGGGATGAGCTGCAGGACACTGGGATCTCTTCCCAAAAGAAAGGGGGGGATCTGCCCCCCCATCTCAGCCCTCACCTGGGTGAACTCCTCGTCGGCGTAGATGTCAATCAGATCCACTCCCTCGGACATATTTCCAGAGGCGGGAAAAGCGGGAGCCCGGGCTGGGACCGGGCGGAGCCAGGACACGGAAGGTGCTCTGGGGAGGGGAGCGGGGGGGCAGGGGGTCACTGAGGCCTTGGGGACCCGCTGGGGGCGTCCCCCCAAATCCCTGTGTGCCCCAAATCCCATTTCTCCACCCCAGTCCCTGTGTCCCCCTAAATCCCCTCTTCCCTCCAAATCCCTTCTACCCCCTAAATCCGCTCTGCCTCGCAAATCCCCTCTTCCCCCTAAATCCCTGTGTCCCCCCAAATCTCATTTCCCTCCAAATCCCGTGTCCCCCCAGATCCTTCTGTCCCTGCATATCCTGTCCCCCCCCCAAATTCCTGATTCTTCCCAAATTCCCTGTGCCCCCCACGATCCCCCACTGCCCCCCCCCCTTTTCGCGCCGCCCCGTCCCCGCCATATGCGGCCCTGCGGAGCGGCAGGGCCCGGGCAGGGGGGTTTGTGGGCAGGGGGGATGTGAGGGGAGGGGGCGGCGGGTCGCGATATGTCGCGATAGGTCGCGCCCCCCGCCCCGGGCCCCCCCCTCCCCCGATCCCAGCCCCGCGCGCGCCGCCCGCGCTCACCGCCAGCGCCGCCGCGCCCACTTCCGGGCGGGGCCACGCCCACTTCCGGCACGCCCCGCCCCATAAGCCGGGAGGGGGCGTGGCCACGGCGGCGCGCGGCAAGATGGCGGCGGCCAGGGTGGGGAGGGGGGGGGGAAGGGGGGAAAGCTGTGAGGGCTGAAGGAAGGGAGAGGGGTACAAAGGGAGAGAGCGGAAAAAACAGGTTAAAATGGGAGGAAAAGGGTAAATAGGGGGTAGAAGGTGAAGGAGAGGGGAAAAGCGTTGGGAAAGGGGGAAAAGAAAGGGGAAATGGGAAAAGGAAAAAAGGGAGGGAAAAGGGGGAAAAGGGGAGAGAGGGGAAAGGAAAAGTTGGGGAAAGGGGTGAGTTTGGGAGAAGGGCAGGACGGGAGGAAAATTAGCGTATTGTGGGAAGAGGGGAGAAAAAAAGGAGAAGAGTCTGAAGAGACAGAAGGGGATTTTGGGGGGAAAAAGGGAGGTCTGGGGGATTTATGGTGTCTGGGCAGCGGGGTTTTGATGGGTGGGATTGGGAATCGTGTTCAGCAGGATTTGGAGAGGTCCCTGTGTGTAGGCACACCCAGCCCTGATATCCCTGTGCTTTCCCTGTTCCCTCCAGCTCTGCTCCCTGCGCCGGCATCTCCTGTGGCCGCTGATCCCGCAGCGCGGCTACCGGGGGGATTCCCCCACGGATTCCGGGAAGGACGTGCTGGAGATCCCGCTGCCCCCCTGGCAGGAGCGTCTGGACGAACCACTGGATATCAAGAGAGCACGGCTGCTGTACGAGAGCAGGAAAAGGGGCATGCTGGAAAACTGCATCCTGCTCAGGTGGGCTTGGCTCTGAGTATTCCAGGTCCTTTCATTAACAGGGAAGAGTTCATTGCAGTACTGCAAAAATCTTTGGGATAAATTGCTCCAAGATCTTGCTGGTCCAGGATGCAATGACAGAGTAGAGCTGGGAGAGCTCAGTGAGCCAAAATCCTTTGGGAAGGATGTATGTAAATCCTGGGACATGTGAATGCAAGGCCAGTTGGATTTTGGGATTGAAGGAGAGATTAGACACATAGAATTGTGGAATTCTGGAATGATTTGAGTGGGAAAGGACCTCAAGGACACCTTACACTATCCCTGGTTGTGCCAAGCAACACTATCCCTGGTTGCTGTCCAACCTGGCTTGGACACTTGCAGGGTAGGCAAGACACTTCCAGGTAGCCACAGATTCTCTGGGAAGTCCATTCCAGGGCCTTGCCACCCTCTCAAGGAAAGAATCTCTTCCCAATATCTCATGTGAACTAGCCCATGGAATCCTGGAATGGTTCGGGATGGAAGGGACTTAAGGATCATCCCGTTTCACCCCCTGCCATGGGCAGGGACATCTTCCACCAGAGCAGGCTGGATAAGGGGATTCCAGGGGTGGAGATTCCACAGCTCCTCTGATGGTGTTTTCCCACCTGCTGAGGTGAGGGAGAGCAAGCTGGGGGTCTGTGTTTTCCAGGTTCTTATATCCCAGCTCTTCCTTCATCTCCCGCTCACCCTGATCCACCCCTCTCCAGCCTCTTTGCCAAGGAAAACCTGGCGCGCATGAGCGAGGAGCAGCTGAACCGCTATGACCGCCTCATCAACGAGCCCAGTAACGACTGGGACATTTATTACTGGGCCACTGGTACGTGTGGCCACGCCCTGGGACACCGGCATGGCGCCGTGGGACAGCAGACAGCTGATTTTTCCCTGTTTCCCCTCCAGAAGCGAAGCCCACGCCGACGGAGTTCGACACGGACGTGATGGCCATGCTGAGGGAATTTGCCAAAAACAGGAACAGGGAGCAGAGGCTCCGGCAGCCGGACCTGGAATATCTGTTTGAGCCACCACGCTGAGGGAGGGGATGCCTCTGTCCCCGTTCCCTGGAGTAGCACAGGGACATGGGGCTCTGGACTGGCGTTTCCACCTTCCCTGAGATTTTCCTCCTCTCCCAGCAGCCTTTGGACACTCGTGGAATGCTGAATAAAGCCCTGGCTACCGGCTTTGCCTGGCTGCTGGCCCTGCCCCTCTCCTGCTTTGTGACATTGGGGTCAGGCCCTCGGGGACATTCCCAGGTCGATCTGGCACATGCCACCTCACTGATACTCCCAGTTCCCACCTGCCCCTTTTCCCAGGACCCCCTGGAGGTGAGCCCACCCCAGTGTGGAGCTGGAGTGGGACATTCCCGGTGCCCTCCAGGACACCCAGGAGGTTGTCTGACTTCCTGCCCTCCAGTGACAACCTCCCGGGAGGCCCCCCGCAACGTTACCCGGGAGATAGAGTGCATTCCACGGGCACATTCCACAGCCTCCGGGTCTGCTGGGCAGGCCCCGCACCTCCAGGCACCTCCAGCCATGGCGTAGGGCCGTACCTTGGGCCGTTCCCAGCTCCAGGGGCCCATTCCCAGAGCCAGGATGCCGTCCCTGCCGCAGGACTCACCCGCCGCGGGGTTGGGGACAGGGTTCCCCATGGTGAGGGGTCCCCCCTCCGAGCTCATGGGCTTCTACATCACCTCCTACGAGGTGGCCTTCGGGAAGAGGCCCACGGGGTGGCCCCAAAAGTTGGAGAAGGGGCGCGTTTTGGGGATTGAGCCCCCCGGTGACAGGAGCGTGCACCCCCTCCTCGGCGTCCACACCGACTCGGGATATGTCACCAACAACTACTCGGCACTGGGATCCCTGATCTCCCCGCACGTGGAGCGGTAGGTCCCTGCTGCAGGAGTCTGGGGGGCACGTTTTGGGATCACTCCATCACAGCCATTCCCACCGCAGCCAGGACACCGACGTGTCCACCACCTCCGAGGACTTCAAGGTCTTCGGGCGCCCGGAATACCAAAGGATGTTGCCCGAGCACGTGCATGAGCCGGAGTGTCGGTGTCCCACTGACTTCTCCTTTTCCCGCCTCCGTTTCGGGGAGGTGATAGCCCCAAAAGCATCCGGGGAATATGGCACCCAGAGCCACTGCGCCAGTCCTGCCAAGCCAGGTATGATTCCGGGGTCTTGGGAATCCCAGGGAAAGCTCCAGCCTTAGTAGGAGGGTTTTGGGGTGTTGAGATCCTGGTGAAAGCTCCATTCCCAGGAGATTCTGGGGTCTTGGTGATCCCAGAGAAAGCTCTGTCTTTATGAGGATTTTGGGGTGTTAGGATTCCTAGGAAACCTCCAACTACAGGAGGATTTGGGGCCCTGAGGGTTCCCGGTCCAGCTCTAACATCAGGAAGGTTTTGGGATTATTGATGGTCCCAGAGCCACAGCCAGCTCTAGGGATTTTGGGGTGTCAGTGTTCCTGGAGCCAGGTCAGACCTCAGGAGGTTTTGGGAGTGTTGGAGACCCCATGCTTCCCCACCAAACACAGTAGGACAGGTGTATCCAGGTAATGCCAGGCCTGGGGACACAGGGGACATCCCTGCTCCATCTGCTCCCCACAGATGTCCCACCGAGGGCAACGGAACTGTCGGTCTGCACCAGGACCACCCAGAGGAGCGACCTCATCGTGCCAGAGCAGCCCGTGAGCCCCGTGCCCATCATGTCCCCTGTCCCCCCCACCCCTCAGCACCCCAGGACACACTTTTCCTCTCCCACAGCTTGATGTTGGTGATGGTCGGATGGATTCCGTTCCTGCCAAATGCAGCATTGTAAGCAAAGGGACAGGGTGGCAAGGGCAGGGGACATCCTGTCCTGGTGCTCCCAGTGGGAGCAGCTGCCTGGGCATGGGAATGAGCAGGATCATCCCTGTGTTCCCACACAGCCCCAGCCTGCCATGGGCCATCCCGCCCCCTTCGCCCCGCCGGAGCTCCAAGTGGGACCCAAGGGAGTCACTACCTGGAAGGTGGGTGCAGCCATGTCCCCTGCCCCCATCCCTTTTCCCAAGGAGCCACGCTCCCAACCCGCTGCATCCCTCAGGAGCCGTTGGCATACAGCACTGTCCACAACCAGTACCTGACCAATCTCTCACCGCTGGCCCCCGTAGCACCAGGTGAGTCTGGGGGGGATCACAGCCCCCAGGAGGAGTGGACACCCCCTTCACCAATCCCACCTGGATTTTCCAGGCTGGTGGGCACAGCCTCCAATCACCTGGGCCCCGAGATCTGTGGAGGGCATCCAGATCCCAAGTCCTAGTGGCTTCAGCACCAACAACCAGCCCACCAACCTGTGGCGCATCGACGACCCCCTGACATGACCCCCCACAAAAAGTGCTGCTGCATCCTGGGAGTCCCATCCTCGGCTTTTCACAAATCTCCCTAGGAGGAATAAAGACCCTGCGCAATGCCATTGAATTGTTCCCTCATTTGGGGGTTTCCTGCATCCCAAAAGCTGGCAGGAGGGGTTTGGATGGTTGGGGGCTGTCACCTGGCCAGCTGCCGCTGGAGGGCTGTAGGAGCTCGGCTTTCCAGCTTTCCCAGCCGGCTTTGGGATGACACAGCTGATTTGCGGCAGGAAAATCCAGGCAGGGCTGTGGTGGGAAGCAGGAGGATGAGGAGAAGGAAGGACCTCACAGGGTGGGCAGCCATGGCACGGGGGGCACCTGGAGAGGCTTCATCCATATCTTCCCTGGCCATAGGGAAGGGGATCTGTGCCCTAAGGAGTGGCTCCCGGCAGGGTGCCAGGGGATCTGAGGAATCACAGAGGGATTCTGCACCAGTTATTTCAAGGACCCCCAACCAGTCAAAGCATCCACACACAGCTCGGGGAGCTGTGGATTCCCACCCAGCCCAGGGACCCCACACTCAGTTTAGGGCCCCACACCCAGTTCAGGGTGAGGGCGCTGATGCCAAGCTGCTGGAAAAGGGGCTGGGAATGCTGGGGTGCGAGGCAATCCTGCCTGGTTTGGGGACAGAGCCGGGACAAGCGGGACGGGAACGGGGCCGGGCAGGCGTGGGAATGGTGGGGCGGGGCATGAATGGAGCAGGTGGGCGTGGCCTAAATGGGCGCGAACGGCGGGGCGGGGCGTGAATGGAGCGGGTGGGCGTGGCCTGAATGGGCGCGAACGGCGGGGCGGGGCATGAATGGAGCGGGTGGGCGTGGCCTGAATGGGCGCGAACGGCGGGGCGGGGCATGAATGGGTCGGGGGCGTGGCCTCCGCCCCGGTGGCGCGGCTCCCATTGGCCGCGGCGCGTTGCCATGGCCACGGCGTCGCCCTCCCCCCGCCGGGTCCGGCGCAGGTCCCGGTGCAGGTCCCGGTGCAGTCCCGGTGAGCGATGGGCAGCGGCGGCTCCGCGGGGCGAGGGGCCCGGCTGGCGGCAGCCGAGGGGCCCGACGGCGTCGAGCAGCGGCTGGAGGTGCGGGGCCGGCAGGTCCCGGCCGAGCTGTGGGCTCAGCAGGGGCTGCGGAAGCTCTACCTGAGCGACGCGGGGCTGCGGGAGGTCCCGGACGAGCTGGCGGAGCTGCAGCACCTGCGGACCCTCGCTCTGGACGGCAACGAGCTGATGGAGGTGCCCGAGGCCGTGTGCGACCTGCCCCACTTGGCGCACCTGTACCTGGGCCGCAACGGGCTGCAGGGGCTGCCGCCCTCCTTCGCCCAGCTCCAGAGCCTGCGCTGCCTCTGGATCGAGGGGAACTTCTTGGCGCACTTCCCCCGCGCCCTCCTGCAGCTGCCGGAGCTGCGCAGTCTCCAGCTGGGGGACAACCGGCTGTGCCGGCTGCCCGCGGCGCTGCCCCGCATGGCCGGCCTGCGGGGGCTCTGGCTCTACGGGAACCGCTTCCAGGAGTTCCCGTCCGTGCTGCTCCGCATGGATCACATCCGCGTCCTCGACCTGGATCGCAACCGCATCGCCAGCTTCCCGGACCTCACCGGCCTCGCTGCCCTGCGCCTCCTGTCCTACGACCACAATCCCGTCCGGCAGCCGCCCCGCGTCGGGGATGAAGTGCAGCTGGTGGGGGACGGGGCGCAGGAATACATGGAAGCGCGGCAGGAGAGGCTGCAGAGCCTGCAGCGCCAGGAGGAGGAGGAGGAGGAGGGCACCGAGGCCGCCCCGGTATCTCCCGAGGATGGGCCGGAGGATGGGGAGGGGGAATTTGCAGCCCTGACGGGATCTCCTGAGGAAACGTGAGCTGCTGTCCCCCTCAAGGGGTGCAGAGCCTCCATCTATCTTCCAAGAAATTCCCATCTAGGGCTGGGAAAGGAGGAAGTTCGCAGCCTCCACAAAGGAAAACCAATGGTCTAAGGATCAGCCTTATCCAGCTGGGGCAGCAGTGTTGTGTCCTGGATCAACAGGGCTCATGGATCCTAATGGTTATCCCACCTGAGAGTATCCCACCTACTGCAGGGTGCCTTGGACTGGGATACAACCCCCTACCCTTCAACCCCCTACCCTTAAGGGTGATCCCCCATTTCCACCCCACAAGAACAGGAACATTTCCACTCCTCCACCTCTGAAAATCCTTTACTCCTGTCCCAACGGGCAGCACAGGAAAAAGCGATGCTGGTTGCATCCATTCCATGGATCCCATCATCCTGGAGAGCTCCGAGGTTTGGGAACAGGGTCACAGACCCTGAGAACCCCATCTTGCTGCTGGAACTGGGCCGGGGGAGAGAATTTTCCACCAGGCTCCTCCTGGCCATCAGGCTTGGGAAGGAGCCAATGGAAATTCCACCTGGGTCAATGCACTGCCTGTCTCCAACTTGAACAGGGTTTTGCCTCTGTGGGAAGAGGAGGCCCATCCCTGGCACTGTCTGTTCCAAAACGGACACCAGATGCAGTTTTGACTGGTTGACACCTTATCCTTCCTCTTCCTCTCTCCAAGTGCCTCTTGGACCAAACACAAGCAATAAAAAGCACAAATCCAAGGAATTTGTTGTGAGAGAATAGTGGTGGGGACCAGCCTCAGGGAAGGGTTTATTTGGGATCCCCTAAAACCAAGTGACCTATCCTGGTGTGCAACCACCAGCTCCTCTTATTTTGGACATCCAAGGAATCCTGATTCCCTCCGCCCATCCCCGAACTGAGCCAGTGTGGTGGAAAGCTTGGGGATCCGAGGTCTGCAGCTCATTGGAGGTTTCAAACCACACATCCGCTTTTAACGGCCATGGATTTGGGGTTGGGGCTGGGAGGCAGCCAGAG
The DNA here is from genome assembly GCF_048771995.1 of Taeniopygia guttata. NCBI lineage: Eukaryota > Metazoa > Chordata > Aves > Passeriformes > Estrildidae > Taeniopygia > Taeniopygia guttata. Next base: position 11,551,397 of record NC_133030.1, read on the forward strand.
CTCCGGCCACATCCGCTCCGGCACTGGCAGGGCGGGATGCTGCCAGCTTTTCCCTCCGCTTCCTATTCCGCAGCAGGAACCACGGCTATTTTGGACACTGGAGCTTCCTCAGCCGCGGGATGTGCAGGAGCTGTCAGTGCCAGGGATTTGGGGCTTAGCAGGAGCTTTGAATCAGGTCTTCCCAATAGGTACAGGCTGTCGATCACTTTTCCCACTCAGGTACCCATCACTGTAGGGCAGAGTATCCCAGGATCCCACAACATCCCAGGAACACGCTCCTGGAATTCTGGGTGTCTCCCATCCCTTCATGCCATCAATCCAGGGTGCTGCTGTTTTATCTGGGAAGACACTGCTGCTAATTAGCAAGGAATTATCCATGATCCCGAGGGTGCTGACCCTGGCAGAGACCCTCAGCATTCCAAAGTCCTGATGTAGGCAAGATCTGATGCCACCAGCTCCATGCCAGCCCACTCGTTCGGCAGGAATTGTGATGCAGGTGGCTCTGGATGCCACCAGCCTGTCCCCATGGCCAGGATCAGATCCAGGAGCTCTGACACCTGGGATAGGGGGGATCCTCCCTCTCTGCAGCCTTTCCTCACCACCCAGCTTTCCCAAGGAGCCGGCTTGGGATCCAGGCACTGGTGACGATGGTGGTGACACCAGGACCAGGAGCTGCTGCAATCAGTGGGAATCTGACGGATTCCGGCTCCGCTCGAGTATTTTGGGGCCGCTGGCACCGGCGAGTCCCCGCTGCCGGCAGTGCATCATCCATACGTCTGTCCCTATATATATATCCCTGCCTCCTCTCCCGGCCCCGCGTGCGACGGTTTGTGGCCTCTCTGCAGCTGGGACCACGCTGCTATTTCCATCTGCTCCCGCTGCCTGCCAGCACAAGGCAACGGGACTGGGAATCGCTGCGGATCCGTGCAACAGGAGCGCCGGGATCGCTGCGCTTTCAAGGATCTGGGAGCATGAAAGGAGCCCGGTGTTGATGTAAGAGCCCAGACAGAGCCAGGATTGGTGGCACTAATGCCATCGGCAGCTTGGGAATGCCAAAATTCCCCAGGTTTGGCTCAGCTGGAGGTGGAGCAGGGATAAGCAGCAGCCCCATCCTCTCCACCAGGGTGCAGGTGGCCAGGGGACAGTGTTGTCCCCTGCTGCCACCTCCAACACTGCACCCCGGGGCCTGAAGGGTGGATCCAGAGGGATCTTATCCTGGGCAGGGAGGACACGGATGGCCCTCCTGCCATCCCTGTGTCTGGAGTTTCATTTATTTATTCAAGACCAGCATTCTGTGAATTATTTAACAACCACCAGTGCCTTTTCCATGGCACCAGGACACAGGATATGGTTCCCTGCCTCTTCCTTCCTTTAGGAGCCACATTCCAGACCCTATCCTGTGCCAAGGAACTCAGCCCAGACCTGGATGGGATGGGAGCTCACTTGGCTCCAAGCAGGCTGCAGGGGTCACTGTTGTTTCTGAAGCCCCCGTGGGGATCCCAATCCCAGCAGGATCCCAGAGTTTTGGGGGGGATACTCAGTGGTGGATGGGATAATACTGTGGGAATGCTCAGGGTTGGGAGGGATAACGCTGAGGGGGGATGCTTGGAGCTGTGAGGGGGATGCTCAGTGGCGGGGGGATGCCCACCCAACTCAACTGTGGTGCTCACCCATGTGTGGTGCCCCCATTCCCACCCCAGGATCCACCCCCTGCATTCCCCCGATCCCACAGATGACTCATGCTGGCAGTTACTGACTGTCCTTTATTACTGAGAGCAGGGGCTGCCTCCAGAAAACGAGGGGCCCCACTCCCCAAAAATAGGATTCTTCAAAGGAGACGCCTCGACCTGTGTGCCCCATCCCTGGCATCACCAGCCGGGCACCCCCTGCTCCAGCCGCTCCTCAGCTGGGCCGGGCTCTTTATTGGATTTTTCATCTTTTTTTTTTTTTTTCTTTTTTTTTTCTTTTTTAATTTTTTTTTTGTCCTGTTTTTCTTTATTTTACACACCAGTTGGATGTTACCGTCACATGAAGAAGAGAGAACCTGAACAAGATCACGGCTACGAGCTCTAGAGTTAAAAATGAACACACAAACCCCCGGGGAGCCCGACCGCGGACGAGGAATCCAGCCTGGAAAAGCGGGGTGCCCGAGGGGCTGTGGGGGGCACCCAGCTTGGCACAGCCCTGGCTCTGCCACTTCTTCCCCAGGCATGTAAGTCTCTTCTTTTATGTAAAAAAAAGAGAGAATATGACAAAAATACAAATGTCCCTAAAAGCGTTGTTATTACTGTAATAGCAGTATTATGACTTCTCTCCAGATTGTCCAAAATCGTCTAAACTGGGGCTGTGGGAGCTGCTGGGAGCCAAGGTTGCCACGGGGGGAGCAGGAAGACTGAGGATGATCCGGCGTCTGCCACAGAGAGCCACCACCGACCCCCTTGTCACCCCTGTGGGGCTCCCAGGTGGGTCTGTCCCTGTTTTTGGGGGTCCCGGGGAGTGGGAAGGGGTCTGGCATGTGCATCCCGGGGCTCCGTGGGGATGCTGCTGCTGGCACTGATCCTGCCAGGCTGGCTGTCTCAAGGAATGCCACCAGCCCAGGGAATGTCACCTGTCCTCGATGGGGACAAGAGCTCTCGCTCCACCCTTTATCCCCAGGGGTGGGCACGGGGCTCCCGGAGCAGCCCCGGCGCCCGGGTCAGCCCGGCTGGAAGGGGACCCTGCGGAGCTCCGCATTCCCCCGAGGGGCCCTTTCCAGCCCGAGCTGGGGTGGGGAGGGCAGGGCCGGGGTCCCCGGGGCGGCTTTGGGACCCCCGCTCCCGCCGAAACCCCAGACGGAGGTAAAGCATTGAACCCGGCTGAAGGCAGTGCACGAAGGAGCCCGCTTTGGATAAGGAACTGTGTCATGGCTTCCGATCCCAGGAAAAGGGGCTGTCCCCTCCCCACGGTGTCCCCCGCCCGCCCCGGGAGACTCGAGGGGGGCGCTGGGGGAGGAGGCGGGACAGGGGGGCTCCGTGGCTCCGCTGGCGGCTCCGAGAGGTTTTATGGAGCTGAAAGGGGAGGGAGGAGGGTCCCTCTCGCACCCGCAGCCTGACCTCCTGAAATGAGGGGGGGCGAGGCCGGGGAGGGGCCAAGGGGCTGCGGGAGCGGGGCTGGAAGCACTCGCAGAAGTCCTGCCCGGTGGTGGGAATAGGGATGGGGGGACATCGCTTCTGGCACCTCCTCGGCCGGGGCTGGGGGCGGCTCCGCACCCCAGGGAGAGGGGACCCCGGGGGCTCGGGGGGCTCCGTCCCCGTCCTGCCGCAGGGTTCCCGCGAGCCAGGCCGCTGTCCCGCCGGTCCCTGGCCGGGAGCGCCACGGGAAGGGGTTGGGAGCTGGGAAAGGGGACCCCGAGCCCGCGGTCCGGGAGCGCTCAGGCCTTCAGCTGGTGCCACTGTGCCACCGCCTGCCGCGGGCGGGCGATCATGTCCTTCCAGTGCTTCACCTCGCCGGGACCGCTCTTCCAGGACAGGTAAATCTGCGGGAAACGCATCGCTGGAGCCGCCACGGCCTCCCCATCCCCACCTCCCCATCCCCATCCCGCTGCCCGGCGCTGACGCCTTCACCCCCAAACTGCTCCAGCCCCGCTTTTCCGGGCTCGGCACGGATCCGGGCTATTTTTATCCCTCGATTTTCCATATGGCGCCGCGGAAAAGCGCGTGTGCCAGCTCTCGCTGCTGCTGCTGCCACCTCGGGGAGCCGGTGCCACCGCTCCGGCTCCGCGGATCATCGCCGGAGAGCCGGGATGGAGCAGAGCTCGCTGCTAATTATGCGATCAAAAGTGATTAGCGAGCCTCAGGCCACGGGCGGGGCTTTAACGGAGAGTGGGATATCATGGTCACTGTCTGTCCATCCCTGGAATCGAGCTCTTGGATGTGCCCACACTGGGGACGCCGCCACCTCCGCCCCTGCCCGGCAGCCTGCGGCAATGATCCGGGGATTTATTTAATGGATTTATCCCAATTGCTGTGCTCTCCTGACCCCAGCGCGGCGTTTGGGGATCATGGGCGGAGATTATGGCGCTGATTTGTCATCGTTGTGCTAACGATGAGCTGGGTGATTTCATGGATAATTCTGCGGGAGTAATCCCAGGGGCTGGGATCCATCCCAGTGTGGCTCCCCACGCTCCATCCTTCCAGCCCTGCCTTTCTGGGAGGGCTCTGGCCCTCTATGGCCGTGACACCCAGCGCAAGGGGTCCGCACCACACAGCCCTGGGCCTGGCTGTCCCCAGTTCCCAGCCGGGTGTCCCTCAGGTGTGTCACCCACCTTGCCGATGACATCATTGCGGCTCAGCCTGTCCTTGTCCATGACGGTGATGACGATGGTGGTCTCGCGCAGCCGCTCCGTGGGGATGTCGAAGGCGAAGGACTCGTTGAAGACGGGGTTCAGGCACCTCTTCATCACCACCGTCTTCTTCTTCTCCACCCGCTTGTCTTTGTACATCAGCCACACCTTCACGTAGGGATCTGGCGGGAGAGGAGCTGCTCTCAGCCCCAGATGGGAGCCAGGGAATTCCGCCCGGGATCAGGGCCAGCCAATGCCGTACCTGAGGTGCCCCCGATGTCCATGGCTTTGAGGTTCCGTGCCTTGATGATGTTCACCACGATGGAATTGGCCGAGGGATTGTAGCACAGCGACAGCAGCAGCTCCCCGCGGCTTCCCTGTGGGACACACGTGTTCCCTGAGGACACCCATGCCCCCCAGACCTCCTCTGTGGGAGCAGGGTGCTGGCATGGGACCCCCTCCAGAGCAGCCCAAGGGTGGGCTTTGGGAAAGCACAGAAAATCAGGGCAGGAGGAAATGGGGCCACCCCCAGTGGGACATTTTCTGGTCTTGCTGGAGGCAGGAGAAGGAAAAAAACTTTCATTTTAGGTCTACCTGAAACAGTTTGATTTGACCCAAAATGAGACTTTGGGCTACTTAATATAAACTTTGGGAAGAGAAAAATCTCCGTCAGATGTTGAAGCAGAAAATGTTCCTGTTGGGATGGGGTGTGGTCCTTTTGGGACACTGCAGGGACAGGGAGTCACCTCCCCTCCCCAGGGGGATGGGGGGTCCAGGGCCTTACGCTGCCATCACTGCAGGGCTTCAGGTCCTTCCAGAAGGTCTGCATCTGGGTCAGGTCCACCTTGTTGAGCGGGATGGACACCTCTCCAATGGGATCATTGCGGCTGAAGCGGTCGTAGTCCAGGACCTGGAGGTACAGCACCCGCTGCACCACCTTCTCGTAGGGGAACCCTGTGACAGAGATGGAAAAGCCGAAGGAGATGAGGAGCAGTTCCAGGACTGCTCCACCCTTCCTGTCCTGGTGGCAAGACCCTGGCACCAGGCAGAGGATGGGGAGCAGCCCACGGCACAAGGAGCTGCTGCCACATTAATTCCCATATCTGCACCCACCCATGGGGGCACAGAACCTTCCAAACCTTCCCCTACATCCCCTTTATGGGATGCACATCCAGCCTGGCCTTGGTGGCTTGGCCAACCCATCACATCACCACCAGCCACCACTCTGGTGGCTTGAGCTGAGCTGAGCCCAGGAGGATCCCACGAGGCTCTGCTCCCACCCTGATCCCCTCCAGCCCATCCCAATCCATACCTTCGAAGAGGAAAGTCTCATTCCAGTGTGGGTTGAGGTTCTTCCTCTTGACCTTGGTCTCCAGCTTGTGCTTCTTGTCGGGGAGCAGGTAGATCTTGACGAAGGGGTCGCTGGTGCCGCTGAAGTCCTTGGCCGGCAGCTCCTGTGCCTTCATGATCTTCACGGTCAGGGTGGACTCCTGGAAGTTGTAGCCGACGCTGAACTGGATGCGGCCCAGGTTCTCCCGGCTGACGCCTTCGTGGCCCTCATCATCCTCGGAGCCCGGGGAGAGCTGCAGGACGGGGGAAGAGGAGGGTAATGAGCGCAGGGACGGGGACTGGCGGGGACCCGACCCCCGTCCCCCAGACCCCAGCCCCGCCAGCTGTCAGGGGACATCAGCCTCTCCCCGGCTTCCTGCTGCCCCCACCGCTTCCGACGGCTCCTGGCTCGGCGCCACTCGTCCCGCGGAACGGGAGCTCCAATTAGCCAAATTCCTCCTGACAGCGCATCCCTCACGTGTCCAGCACCGCTCGCTCCCTCGTGCCAGCCTGGGGGACTCGTCCGCGGCGCGTCGGCTCGGCCGACGGGGACTTGGCACAGCGGGCAGGGACGTGCCGGAGTGCTTATGGATGGCGCAGGGAAGAGCTGGGAGGGTTGGATACCGAGCGTGGAGACCCCCAAACCCAGCACACCCCATCCACCCACCATGAGCATCTCGCTGGTCAGGGAGTTGACCAGGTCGGAGACGGAGGAGTGCGGCTCCGTCTTGCGGTCGGACTCATCGAGCGGCGGCTGCCCCGGTGCCGGTGCTGCATTCCCAGCCTTCCCACCGGCCGGCAACCTGCAGGAAGAGAGGCCTTGGAGGAGAGGGGCCGGGAGTCGAGGGCGAGACAGCGAGGGGCTTCCCGGGCACCCTCTGCCAGCGGAGACTGAGCCCGGGCTGTGCCAGCGCCTGACGGACGCCGCAAGGACATGCGGTGGCTGCGGCCTGCCAGCATCCTGGTCCCGTTCCCGAGCCAGCTGGTGACCTGGCACCTTTAGGGCACGGCAGCAGGTCCCCCTGGCCACATCCCACGGTGATGGCAGGGACAGCGTGGTCCCCACAGCACCCGCGGCTCTGGCTGCTCCTCACACACCAACACCCTCTTATCCCAGTGGGCACCGGAGTGCTCCACGTGGGCTCGCTGCCCCCTGCCCCACTTCCTGTGCCTGAGACACCCCTGGGATCGCTGTCCTGGCTGTCCCCACACACGGTGGCTCCCGGGCACTGTCCGGACAGGGTGGGCAGCCGGGAGTGGTGGGAGGCAGACGGACAGAGCAGCGATGGAGGCAGGCGGGAATGCGCCGAGGCCACGCTGCCACGAGGCACGGGGACAACGGGACACAGGCACGTGGCGGAGGGGACAGGCAGCCTGGGATGCTCCCACCCTCCTGCCACGGCTCCTGTCCGAGCTGGGACACGGTGACAAACCACCAGACGGACCAAGAGGTGCAGGGACACACAGGAAGCCACAACATGCCACGGACACATGCCACCACACCAAGCACACGCAGACACACGGGGAGGGGATGTGGCGGGGCGATGGGGACACCCACACGCACACACGGGATGGCACCCAGAAAGGACCAGAGAGGCCGAGACAGCTGGGGAGGCAAAATTAGGTTAAAACCAGGGAAAATGAAGGTGGAGGAGCCGGTGGTGGGGCCACTGAGCGAGAAGGCGCCGGTGGAGCCGGGAATGCCGGCGGAGGTCACGGATAGCGGGAAAGAGAGCGGGAGAGAGCAAAAGAAAGGAGGAGCAGCGTCGTCCAGCGCCGGCCTGCCGGGAGGGAATGGGAGAGAGGAGCGGGGCGGGTGGACGGACAGACGGAGTCGCTGGGACAGGAGACACGCCGAGGAGCCGGGCTGGAGCCGCCGGGCACAGGCTGGAAGGAAGAAGCTGCGAAACAGGGATGGAGGAGATGTTTTGAGGAAGAAGAGCGGGTGGTCGCCAGCGTCGGGGGGCGGGAGAGAGCCGAGGCTGCCGGAGCGCGGCCTCTCCGCCGGCTGATCCCGCCACGTCCTGCGGGGTCCAGGGGACGAGGAGCGGGAGGGATGGAGGTGGGGAATGCCATGCATGCGCTGGGATGGGGTTTCGGAGCAGGGAGCTGAGGCAAGCGGGCAGCGGGGTCTTGCGGCACAGCCACCCACCCGCCGTGTCCCACGTCCCCGTCCCCACGGCACGGGGCAGCCGGCGGCCGGCACGGGCTGCCGGTGCTCCCGGCGGGGACCGGCTGCGCAGCGCGACGCCAGGGAGGGAAGTGCTAAAAAGATGGAGCGAAACCAAGCGGAGCAGGGTAAAAATAGCCGGCGGGCGAGAACGGTGCCAGTTCATCCGCACGCCGAGCACACGGGGAGGCAGCGCCCGCCGGCTTCACACCTCCTCCCCTCTCCGGAGGGGATGAACACCCGCTCCCGGCGGCGCACGGACCCTCTGCCTCTGCCAGCCAGCGCCGGTGGCCGCGGCCGGGCGCCGGTGCCCGGGCTGGATGCGCTGCCGAGCCTGCGGCACGCCGGGAATGCGGGGAGCAGCCGGAGGCGAGGGGCTGTGCCTTGCTGGAGGAGAACGGGGGGTACCACATCCTCCCGGCCTGTGGCGCTCGCTCTGCCACCCCCCGCCACCGCAGCGGTGTCCCCGGATCCCCAGGGGAGCTGCCCATCCCGCCGGGATGGAGGTGGCAGCAGCGTGTCGGGATGGAACGCGGCTCAGCCCATGCGGCATCACTTGGGGGGTACCCCCGTGTCCCCCCTGTCCCTGAGCGTGTCCCCCCGCACCCCCTCCCCGCATGCAGCCAGGGCCGGAAGGGGCAGGAGGGGAGGGAGGAGGGAGGAGGAAGGGATGGGGGTCCTCTCGGTGCCGCTGCTCCAGAGGCAGAACCGCGGGTGCCGGTGCCGGGGAGAGCTCAGACGTCCCGGTGCCCGCTGGGCCACCCTGTGCCGCTCCAACCTTCGCGCTCCACGAGGCCAGCCTCCTCCTCCTCCTCCTCCTCCACCCTGGGTGAGGCCCTCGTCTCCTCCTCCTGCGGGACTGGCCTCGTCCTCGCTCATACCTCTTGTCCCCCTGAGCGTTCGCCTGGTTCGGCTGCGTCCCAGCGGGTTGCAGGTCGGGAATATTGGCAAAGTCATCTTGCTCTGAGAGTCCCAAAACCAGGGATAGCACCACCATCCGGCCTTCCCTGCCCGGGCGGCCCCGCCGGCAGCGGGAGAAAGAGAGAAAGAGAGAGGAGAACACAGCGTCAGGCAGGGAACCGGCAGGAGCCGGCGGCGTCCCGCGGACCCCCGGCGGCGAGGGGACCCCGGTTCTCCCCGCCGGCTCCTGCGAGGTGACGGCGGCCGGAATGAGCGCACGGGGCTGTGGGGAGAAAGGAGCCGGCTCCAGGGAGCCCGCCGGGCGTGGATACCCGCGCTGTCCCTCTCCTCCACCGGTCCGGGCAGGGAGGATGCCAAAATCCTGATTAAGGGGGGAAAAGATGCCTGGAGGGGCTGGGAATGAGGGAGAGCGTGACAGCAGCGAGGTGCCAGCATCGTTCCATGGAGGAAGGGGTTGGCGGTGCCATGGCCAGGCTATTCGCCCTCTCCGGGTCCTGCCCGGGTCTGGAACTGCGTTTACGCCGCGGCGCCGGGGAGGGTGAACAGGGTGAAAGAGCGAAAGAAAAATCGATGGATGGGGAAAAGGCGGTGGGAAATGACAGCAGCTCCTCCGCTGGGAAGCGGCGCTGACTCGGCACGTCTGGGCTCTGCGGCTGCTCCCTCCCCGCCAAGTCAGGCTGGAACCAGCCCCGGCGCTGGGTAAACAGGGAGAACGTGACCCTCGGGATGGCTGGTGAGCCGCAGCTCCACATTGGGAAGCTGGGAAATGGAGCTGGAAGAAACCTGGGAGAGGGTAGAGCTGAGAGGGGATTGTGGGCAGTGCATCAGGGTGCCTGGGGGAAGGTTCAACCCTCTCACCAGAGCGGGAGGGGGTGGGATGGGCACCCAAATTTGTGTGTGTCATCTAATCCTGGTGCAGGAAGTGCTGCGTCAACTCATGGAGGGGCAGGGTCAGTTCTGCATCCCCCTCCAAGGGCCACCAGCCTGCAGAAAGCAAAGCTGGGACCTCAGCATTCCTTTTTCCAGAGTGCCAGGGGGCAAACAGCGGCCAGGGAGGAGCTGGAGAATCCAAGGGAAGATGAAGCCGGGGGGCCCGGCTCTGCAGAGGAGGGACAATGTCATGTGCCGAGATACGGTGACAACACGGGACTCGGATTAGTCCCCGGGGTTTGATGCTGGAAACCCAGCGCCGATGGAGGAGATGGGGTTAAGGCGGATTAAAGATCCCACGGCTCCTCTGGCTGGGAATGATATCGGGACCCAACTCACGGCCACCCCGGCACGGGAGACTGTGCCACCCGCACCGTGACAACCTGGGACAACGTCACTCCCTGGGGACCTCGCTGGTGGCCGTCCCTGGGGGTGGAAAGGGGTGGCCAGGGGCGTGGCAAAGCACACTGGGGAAGTGCAGGAGCCCCTTCCCCGAGCCCCCGTGAGCCGGGGGGACATGGACCTGGCCTGTCCCCAAGGAGGTGACAGATGAGCGGCTGCACCGGGGCAAATAAAGGAGCAGAGGAGAGAGGGATGGAGAGAGGAATGAGCAGAAGGAAGGAGTAGAGGAGAGAGGGATGGAGAGGGGCTTCTAGAGAGGGATGAGCAGAGGGATAGAGCAGAGCAGGGGGGATGGAGAAGGAATAGAGAGAGCAAGGGAGCGGAGGAGAGTGATGGAGAGAGGGGTGGAGAGAGCAAAGGAGCAGAAGGATAGAGCACATGAGAGGGTGATGGAGAGTGATGGTGCAGAGAGAGCAAAGGAGGGGAAGGGATGGAGGGAGGAATGGAGAGGAGAATGCAGAGGGCAGTGATGGCGAGCGCACACTTACAGGAAGGACTTCATGTCCAAGCCGCGGTTGCGGATTTGCCCCACCACGTGGTCCCAGCTGCCGGGGTTGGAGCGGCTCCTGCCCCCGGCCATCCGTTGCTTGGAGCCGGCGGCGGTGCCCTGGCGCGCCGGGCCGCCGCGGGAGCCCCGGGAGTTGGCGGCGGCGGCGGAGGAGCCGCTGTGGGCCTGGAGGTGGCCCAGGCTCTGGCTGGTGGTGGGCTGGCTGTGGTTGGCGCGCTGGTGCTGGCTCAGGGGCTGCTGCAGACTTTGCTGGCGCACGAGCGTGCGGGGCCTCTGGAATTTGGGATCGCCTGCTGAGGTGGGGATATACTCAAGGGTAGTGGCTGTGGACAGGGTGGAGTCCTCGAAACTTAGGGAGAGGAAGGGTAGAGGAGAGGAGAGAAAGGAGAAGAAGGTGAAGGGGCAAAATTGGAGGAAGGAAAAGAAGAGAGTTAGAGAGAAGATGCCCCAGCGCAGGGAGCGCTCCGGCGGGAGCCAGCGGGGGCAGCGCCCGGATCCTCCGCCTCTCGCCCGCGGCTCGGCCCTGCCGGCGGCACGGGGGGCTCGGGCCGCCACCATCCTGCCTCCCGGGGGCTCGCCAGGGCCGGATGCCCACCCGCTCCCGCGGCCGCCGCTCCGCCAGCGCCTGCCCAGCACGCCGGCCGACCTGCTCTGCGGGATAATGAGGCTGCTGCGTGAGGCGAATCCCCTGGCGCCCTCTCACGTGCTGCCAGCCAGCCCATCCCAGCGTCCCAGTCCCTCCCAGTCCAGCCCAGCACCCAGCAGCGGCGCCGCGGGGGCTCGGCGTCCCATCCCCTCCGCGCTGGACGCTGCGGGAAGGGGCGAATCCCGCAGCGCCGCGACGGGGACCGAACCCCCGTGGCGGTGACATTCCAGCGAGGCGACCCCAGGGCCAAGCCAGGCTCCAACCGGGGTGGGAGATCACGGGATTGGGGGGATACGGACGCAGCTCTGGCGGGACACGGAGAGTGGAGCAGCCCGGCCCGGGGCGGACGGGCTTCGTGCGGGCGGCGGAGCGGAGAGAGCAGCGGGATGCCCCAAGGAAGCGGCGCTGGCCATGCAGCACATGCGTGGCACAGCCCATGCAGCCGCGCCGGATTGCCCACGGCAGCCTGGGAAGCTCGTGGCCACGAGATCAGGGGAGGAAAGTCCTCCCGGGACCACCGCCTGGCACCGAGGAGTGGCCTCGAGCAGCAGCCCCCGACCCTGTTCCCGTCTCGGCGCTGCCGGCTGGGAGCGCGGGGAGAAGCTGTGACATCGTGCAGTGCCAGCAGCGGGGACAGAGAAGGAGCGGGGAGGGATAGACAGCTCCAAAAAAAACCCAAAAAAAAAAAAAAAAAAGCAGGTGAAGAAAGAGCGAAAGGTGGGAGAAAGAGAGAGAGGAGGGAAGGGAGTGGAGAGGAGCGGAGAGCTAGGATGGACGGAGCCTCACGGTCGGGACCGAAGGCACTGCCCGGACGCTGCCGCCCCCCCACTCCGCACTGCCGCCGACCTCCTTTCGTTTTCCTATCGAATCCTAAATTAGTTCAATTTACAACCTCTCAGTCACAGGAAACTAAATCTGGCTCCTGTCGGCCCCGCGCCAGCTGGAGGCGCGAGCTCCTCCAGCGCCGTGCCAGGCGGCACCGCGCCCTGCCCGTGCCCGGATGGATCCCTGGCACCGGCACAGCCAGACCTCGGCCTGGACCCCCGGGACACCCCAATCCCGGCGGCGCTGCGCCAGGATGATGCTGGAAAACAGGGTGCTCCGCCAGGTCCCCGTAACCCTGCCCTTGCCGCCTTGCTCCATCCCATCCGTCTGTCCGGATTCCCAGCGGGGGAACGGCTGAAGGCTCCCGCTTTTCCTCGCCTCTCCCTCCTGCTTCCCAGTGCCCGACTGGAGCGCAGCGGCCTCACGCCCAACGGGCGGTGTCACCGAGCTGTCCCCGAGCGCCACCGCTGCTGCCGGGACCCCCCGGCTGCCACATCCCAGCGCGGAGAACCGGAGACCAGGAGCGCCGGACAGAGCCCACAGCCGGCACACCCCCGTCATCCCCCGCCGGAGCCACGGCGCTGCCGGCAGCGAAAGGTCTCGCCGAGACCCCCACCCCGGCCTGGAGCCCCGCAGAGCCTGGCAGAGTTCGGGTTTTCCCCAAATTTGACCGGAATTTCCCCAACTTTTCTCGGCATCAGGTGGTGGTGCCGGCGCCGGGTCCGGTGGCTGTGCCGGGGGCCAAGGGAGCGCACGGAGGGAAGATGCCACACCCTGTCCCTGATTGTCCCTGAGCGATGGGAGCATGGGACAGCACCTCCTGCCTTTGGGACACCACCGAGGTGGCGCTGCCTGCCCTGAGAAGCCGAGCTGGGAATGCTGAGCCGCTTCCCACCGGGATCGGGCAGGGCAACCCTCGGCACTGGGGACAGCACCGAAAGGGGCTGCTCCTGCCCGGCTGCCTCCTCTGCTGCCCCTGAGCCAAAACACCGCTGGGAGAACGGGAAACGCCTCCTCTCCCTCGGCACGGTGGTCCTGGGGACCTGCTGGCGGCCCCGGGGACCTGTCGGTGTCCCCCATCCAAGCGCCTCCGCAGCGGGGAGCGGGCGGCCGGGCCCGCCCAGCCGGCTGCGGCTGTGGCCGTGCCGTGCCGGACCGTGCCGTGCTCACTCACTTGGACAGGCTGAGCTTCCCTGCGGCCAAGTGGCTCTGCACCGTGTGCCAGCGGCCCCGTGCCGCCTTTCCAGCTCCGGGCTCGCTGTGGGCGGACACGCTGCTCCTCATGCCATCCTCGCCGAGCCGCTGCTTGTCCCCGGGCCGGCCGTCGCGGTCCCCGGACAGCCCGGCGGCGGCCGACGCCGTCAGTTTGGCCCCTGATAACAGAGAGCCACTGGGCCGGGCCGGCCGCCGGACCCCCCCAGACAGACACGAAGGGAGCCGGACGGACACACGGATGGACGTGGAAAACGTGGGGAGCCGTCAGGGAATGAGGGGAGGGCGACAGAGCCGGAGGGGGCAGACGGACAAGAGACGGACAGACAGACAGAGAGAGAAAGAGAGACATCAGCACTGCAAAAAAAAAGGGGGTCCTGGCCGCGGGGTGCGCGGGGGCCTCGGCAAAACATCCAAGAGAAAGGGCGGAGGAGGGAGAGGGGGCGGGAAGGAGGGTCCCGCTCGCCGGCAGCCCAGCCCCGGGGGGACCCGTCCCCGCACCGAGGGGGTGCCCCCAACGCGCAACCCCGTCCTGGAGGGAGATCCCGGCCGGCCCCGGGAATGCGGGAAGGAGGGGTTGCTCGTCTCCATGGGACGGCCCATGGGGTGGCGTGCGGGGAGCCCGGGAGCAAGAGGAGGAGGAGGAGGAGGAGGAGGGAAAGGGGAAGGAAGAGGAGGAGGAAGGCGAGTGGGTGCTGCCCATATACTCACTACACGGAGCAAACTCGGTAAGGAGAGACTCACTTGAGGGAAAGGCGCGGATCACCGTACGGAGCGTAAGGAGAAATGTTTAGGATAAACTCCTTGGGAGGGTAGGAGCTCCATTTCTGCTGCACTGTGTTGTCATTGTTATTCCAAAAGTCTCTGTCTAGATCGCTACAGCGGCCGGATTCCGGGGGAGAAAGAAAAGGGAAATACAAGAGAGAGAAGCTGAATTCCTGCGAGAGAGAAGGAAAAGCAGCCCTCCGCCCCCGGAGCGCCAGGATCCTGCGGAGAGAGACAGGGAGCCCACCCCTCGGACACCAACACACACACACACACACACGGGCACGGACAGAAGGATGGATGCAAGGATGGGAAGAGCTGTGGAGAGACAGGAGCGGGCGGCTCCACCGGCTGGGAAGGAGAGAAGGATGGTGACGGAGGTGTCGGCGAGCGCGGTGCCTGCACGGCATTCCCAAATGTGTCCGTGCGCCCTCAGCACGAGTGTCCGTGTGTCCTCGCCTGCTCCTCAGCCGGGTCCTGGAAGCACTCGGTTAACCATGACACTGCTGCGTGTTGGGGACCCTTCTGGATCCCTCCCCTTGTGGATCCCTTCCCTTGTGGATCCTTTCCCTTGCAGATCCCTTCCTGCTGAACCTGTCTCCTGCCAGCAGAACCTGGATCTCCTGGCTCTGGGAAGCCACTGGAGCTGTGAGCCAGGGACTGGGGGGCTCAGCAGCTCCCCGCTGGTGCTGGGAGACTGGAAAAGTCTCCAATGCCCACCTGCAGCTCCAGGTTGATCCTGGCTGTATGGAATGTGCTGGAGTTTGGGAAAGCTGCCTGTGCCATGGCATTGGGTGGGATGTGCCTTCCCCTCCGTTCCCAGCTCATCCTGTTTGACTGGGAGCAGCCGTCCAGGTGTCCCTGCGCCCCAGTAACACCCAGGCCAGACATAGGAGGAAGTTTTCCATAGGCTTATTCCAGGCAGGAGCTTTTTCCCTCCTGGTGGTCCAGCTCCCTCCTCCCTGGAGGCCTGCAGAGGGTGTGGAGGGGCAGTGCTGGATCTGGGATGCCCAGGAGAACACCCTCAGCTTCCAGCCTCCATTTCACTCCCTACCCAGTGCCGTGGGATGTCCCAGCTCGGCTTTCCTTTCTCCATGGAATGCCTGTGGGATGCAGAGCCGCTCCAGCCCCGCCGGGCAGAGCTCAGAATCCACACACCCAAGCCTGGAGCATCCCTGGGGACACCCACACCGCTGTTCCTGTGACTCCATCATGCCCACGGCTCAGTGGGATTTATCAAGGATGCTCTCCCAGTCTCCCGGAGCCCCTCTCCCACTGGGAGAAGGGATGGCCACCTCTGTCCTTCCTCTCCCCCCCCCATCCTGGCACCTACTTGATGGTTTTCTTTTCGCTGCGGCCTCGGCTGGAATCCGGAGTTCCCACAGTCTCCAGGGAAGTCTTGTAACGCTTTCCCTGTGGAATGGAGAGGAGAGGAGGTCAGAGGGTCACAGAGGACCCCTGGAGTATCCCGGTGGAAGATGGGAGCTGCCACCACTTAGAGAGTTTGACCTGAATTTTGACCTTTCCCTTATGGTCTCCAGGCTCCATCTCACCCATCCAGGCAGCAAAATTCCCAAATGCTCCATCCCTTGGTCCTTGGGGGCTCATGCCCTGTGTCACCCCAAGGACAGCATGGCCACAGCCACCAGCATCCCATTCCATGGCCTCACTGGGAAGGAGTGGATAATTTTAAGCCTAATTGGGCCTGAATTAATTGAGTTCACCTTTCCCAGCACCAGGG
Organism: Taeniopygia guttata; assembly: GCF_048771995.1. Classification (NCBI taxonomy): domain Eukaryota; kingdom Metazoa; phylum Chordata; class Aves; order Passeriformes; family Estrildidae; genus Taeniopygia; species Taeniopygia guttata. The sequence continues at coordinate 11,567,167 of NC_133030.1, forward strand.
AAGTGCTGCCATAGGATAATGAAGCTGGAGCTGGCTCCAAACTGGGGCTGGTAATCAGGGCACTCCGGCAGGTTCCGAGCGCTGCTCTGAGCCAGAGTGGGCAGGAGCCAATTAGTGCCAATTATCCAACAATTGGGAGCGAGGATGCTCCATGCAGTGCCACGTGGATGAGGTGGGATGGGAACAGCTGCTGGAGCAGGATGGGGTGGAGAACCAGCCCTTCCATCCCACTGGTCCTGGATCTCAGGAGGCAGGCCTGACCCAGCCTGCCCATGGAATGGGAATGTTTCTCCTTTCTCTTTCTTCTCATCCTCTTGATATCCACATGGAGCCATCTCCTTGGCTTGCAGGGACACCTGGACCCTCAGCACAGTGTCCTTGGGCAGCCATGGGCTAATCCTGTTGGGAGCTGCAGGGCAACACCTGAACCTCCTTGGATGCCCGTGGACTAATCCTGCTGGGAGTTGCAGGGGAACACCTGGACCTCCTTGGATTCCCAAGGGCTAATCCTGCCAGAAGCTGCAGGGATGTTGGACCTCCTTGGATTCCCAAGGGCTAATGCTGCTGGGAGCTGCAGGGAAACACACCTGGACCTCCTTGGATTCACACTGGCTAATCCTGCCAGGAGCCACAGGGATGTTGGATCTCCTTGGATGTCCAAGGGCTGATGCTGCCAGGAGCTGTAGGGGAACACCTGGCCCTCCTTGGATGCCCATGGACTAATCCCATCAGGAGGCACGAGGGTGCCTGACCTCACTGGACGCTCACAGGCCATCCCAGAGGGAATCATCCCCCAACCCTGCACTCATCCGTGTCGGGGCTGGTGAGGGCACGGCAGCGGTGGCCGTCATTCCCACATGGCCGCTCCAGCTCCCGGTGCTGTCGAGGGCCGGTTGGGATGCGCCTTCCCGGCCAATTCACACTTGTTTGTTCCTCTGCCAGCTCCAGCCTCCTCCTTTCCAGTGCGTTTTCCTCCTCCAGCTCTCTCTCCCCATCCCCTGGGTGGCACCTGGAAGGGCCCTCCCACTGCCCCATCGCCATGCGGACCCCCTCTCCCATTCCCAAGGGAATGCTCCTTCCCACGGCTGGGGGTGGGCATCTCCCTGGAGGGAAGCGCCGCTGCCATCGCAGCGCTTGACCCAGATTCGATTCCGATGGTGAAGGAAACGTGGCCGAGCGCGTCCTGCTCCCGGGAGAGGAGGAGGAGGAGGAGGAAGGACGCGGGGTGGGAGGGAGCGCTGTCCCAAGCCCCCGGTGGCAATCAGGGAGGGCAGCAGGGATGCACAGCGGGCGGCAGGAATGGCTCACGGCACCCGGCGCTGCCAGGGATGGGCTGGCCGCCTTCCCACGGGGCTTTTCCAGGCAGGAGCGTGCCCAGCAGGACAAGGGCCAGCTCGTTCCGGCTCGTCACCAATATATATCCATATATTTGGAAACTTCCCTTTGTGCCACACAAACAGTTTCGCCCAAACATTTCATTAGCACATCCGGAAAAGCCCAAATAAAAGCTGCAGCCGGCAGCTCCGGGGAGCTGCCTCCGCTTGGCTGCTGCCCTGGAAGAGGGAATCGCCCCCTGGCCGGCGGCAGGAGGAGCACGCCGGGATGCCGGGAAGGCAGGAGGGAAGCCGGACACTCACCATTTTCCGCTGGCACCACTGGCAGATCCCGCAGAGGACGATGGTGACGCTAAGGCTGACGGTGATGATGGCTGAGACCAGGAGGACGTCGCGGGAGGGGGTCCCTGGGGGGAGCAGAGCACAAAGCGGGGGTCAGACCTGAATTCTGGGGTGTTCCTGGCGTGCGCCGGGGTACAGGGAGGGAAAACATTGGGAACGTGATCCAACAGGCTCCAGCTCCATTCTGCAGTGTCCTGTCACGGTGGCCACCCTCTTGGCTTCTGGGCTCCGGGAGAATGTGTCCTGGGGGGAATCCGGCCTGAGCACTTCCCGGGAGCTCAGGCTGGAGCTTTAATCCCCACCGGCACTGCCGCCAAAGGCCACGGCTGCTGCTTTGTGGGCCAATCCCACACGGATTCATCCCAAATGGCAGTGCAGGCCCACTCCTCCCCCACCTGGCCTTGGGGACAACCTTGGGGACCCCAAAAGCGTTGGGAAGGACCCGTCAACCTCATCCAGCACTTCTGCTCATGTCCGTGCTCCCGTATTGTGGAATGGCTGTGGTGGGATGAGAATACGGACCCAAAGCGGCTCGGAGGGGTCCAGCGGGACCCCAAACCAGCTCAGCTTTGTCTCCAGGCAGGGCCCCCACCACGGCATCCCTCTGGATGCTCCGCATCCCGCCGTGCCCGCTGGGATGGGATTGTCCGTGGCGGGAGCCCCAGCTGGTGGTGGGAGGCGGCGAGGCCGGAGCAGCGCCGGGAGCGGTGCTGCAGTATAAATATTAAACAATAAATGTTAATAATTAATTCACCCGCAGACCTTGTTATTGTAACGAAAATTCCCGGCGGCTCCGAGGCCGGGGTGAGTCAGAGTGGACCGGGAGGGGGGATCGGGGCTTTGGAATCGCCCCCAGCACGTGCCGAGGCAACCAGAGCTCCCACATCCCCTCTGGAATCAGACGAGGAAAGGGCATGGTGACCATCCAGGGGAGATTTATAAAGATCCCCTGAGGAGTAGATGAGGGTGGCATGGCGTGGGGGAGGTTTTGGGGACAGGTCCCCCCTGCAGCACCCGCGCTCTCTCCATCCAAAGGCAGCTCCTCCATCGCTCCCGGATCACGAGGAGCCTGTGTATAAAACTCACATAGCAACTGTTGCCTAGGAGGGAATTTGGGACCAGCCCTTAATTTCCAACATTTATAAACCCCGGCTGGATAAGCTGCCGGGGGAATGGGAAGCAGCCGGCACGGCCGGAGAGCGCCGGGCGCCCCTCCTCGGGTGGGACCCCGACCAGTTCAAGCGGCACCGGGGCTTACTGGGCGGGCTGGGAATTGGGATGAGCTCTCCTTGCCCCGCCGCTTGGCGCTCCCTGCTCCAGCTTGGGAACACCGTGACCGCTCTGCCTTAGCCCGGAGCTTCAACAGATCCTCTTCGGTCCTTGCGGGGTCAAACTCATCCTCAAATTAGTCTGGAGAGAGGGAATCAAAGGAGAGGGCGAGGGAAGGGGTGGGCACTGCGGAGGCCACCACGGCCGTGGCAGTGTCCGGAGAGGGACATCAGTGAGCGCCGGTTCCCGGGGCCAAATTCCCCGTGCCAAGGTGCCACCGCACCCCCAAACCCAGCGTCAGCCCATGATCCTGATGGATTCACCAGCGGGATCCTGCCTGGGGGGCTCCAGGGGGTGTCCCTGCGTACGGGGTGCGTCCGGCCCTTCCCGCTGGGGTCACGCCGTGTCCCCAGGGCGAGGGGAGCGATTCCGGCCCCCAGGCTGCGCCGCCCTCAGCATGACTTAAATGACTCGTTTTCCAGGCAATTAGCGCTCGATTAATTAAAGACTCGGAGCCGCTCGGAGTTCCCGGCGCGTCCCCAACCCCGGGGCGCGGTGTGGGGGTCCCTGTGCCGGTTGGGATGCGCGGCACGGGATGCCCCGGGGCGGGTGGATCCAGGGGGGACGCGGGGAGCTGCGTGGCACCGGGACACAGCCCTGGGAGCGGGTGACAAGGCGAAAACACGACGCTTGTTTACGCCGCCGCTGGCCCTCCTTCCCCGCCGCTTTCCATAAATCTCTGCGGCTGCCAGCGCGGATCCAGGCGGGAGCACGGAGACGGCTGGGTGGGACTTGAGGGTCCACGGCCATGGGGTCCCTGCGGCCATGGCCCAAATCCCAGCAGTCTTTCGCTGGTCCTGCCTCATCCTGAGGGCGCAGTGAGGGGGGGCCACGAGGCGGAGGCCACACGTCCCCCCTCGGAGGGATCGAGGTCCCAATCCCGTCCCACGTGCTGGCAGAGCAGGGGATGCTGCGGAGGCTGGGAAGGGGGTGGAACATCCCTGCGGCTCTTTCATCAGGATTCAATGCCACTTGACGGGATATAATTCCACTTTTCCAGGCCGTTATTGATGAGGGGATTACCTGCCTCCTTAGCGCCGCAGCTCTCCAGCGTGGGATTTGTGCAGTGCTGCGTGAGCCAGGGAAGAGGGTCCCTGTTCCAGGGGGAGAGGGCTCTGGATGCAGGCAGAGGGTCCTCATGTCAGGGGAGAGGGTCCCTGTGCCAGTGGAGAGAGTTCTGGATTCAGGGAAAGGGTCTTCATGGCATATTTAGGTCAAGCAGAGAACCCCGTGCACCCTTCACAGTGCCCACTTTGGAGAGGGAGATGGGAAGGTTTGGGAGGCAGGGATGCGGTCGCGTGTTATCCTTCTTTATCCGCCACTCCTGCAGGCTCGGGATTAGCTGACTCCGGAGAACGAGCGATCTTTGGCCTTTGTGGATGTGAGGAAACACTTCACACCCGACCCCGGCACAAGGAGAGGTGCGGAAATCCAAGAGGGATTAGTCCTCTCCAGCGGTGCGTGAGCCGGAGATCCGGCAAGATGCGCCCGAAGCTGGGAAGAGCTGCCAATGCCGATGGATCCCACACGCTGCTCAGGAATGGTGGATGTGGGAGCTGTGGCACAGCCCATTCCAGGGACACCCAGAAGTGTCCCTGAGCGTCCTGGTGTGCCTGGGCATCCTGGTGGTCCTGTGCATCACGATGGCCTTGGGCATTCCAGTGATCCCGCACATCCCAGCATCCCTGGGCATCCCAGTGATCCTGTGCATCTTGGGGGCCTTGGGCATCCCAGCGAGCTTGCACATCCAGGTGTCCCTGTGTGTCTTGGTGGCCCTGGCATCTTGGTGACCCTGTGCACCTTGGTGGCTCTGTGGTGCTGGTGGCCCTGTGCTCACTCAGCTCCAGGACAGGCATCGCTTGAGCCCGGCACAGTGAGACCATCAGGCTCACGGGCAGCTCCACCCATTTCCCTCCAGTTCCTTGTTTCCCTGTGCCAATCCCAGGATTCAGACCCATCACCTCCAGCCCTGGAGCAATGCTGGGAAGGCAAAGCCCCTGCAAGGGGCATCCAGGGCTGGTTCCAGCTCTCCCAAACAGAAGCTCCTGCACAGGATGGAGAGACTGGAATCTTCATGGAGTACCAGAGGCTTTGGATGAGCAAAGGCTTTGGAACAAACCTCACACCTGTGGCAGCACAGCTGGAGCTGACCTCTCTGCAGGTGTCCCAGTGAGGATGGCCCTGTCCAGGCTCTCAGGGCCATATTTTTGGATCCAGACCCCAAAATTCCCAGCTTTTGTGGACACTGCGTCTCCCTGGCAGCTGCTCAGTCTTGCAGCCCCATCTCCTGGAGCATCTTCCCACTCACCCTGTTCCAGCGGCAAGATTCATGGACGCCAAGCACCCTGGGGGGGAAAATCAAAGCTGTGGGGACCCCCCTCCCCCCCAGGCCAAACTCCCGCTGAGCTCCCTGAAAGTGGTGATCAAAGCCGACATCCACAGCTCCACACGGAGAAACGGCTCCATGTGCCAAGCCGCCACACCGGCAGCGGAAACACGCGCATTCCCGGGAAAAGGGCAGCGGGAGAAGGTGCCAGGCGAGCAGCGCGTCCCTCCGCACCACCCCCCTCCCCTCCCAACATTCCACCGTGCGGTGAGCTGCGGAGCCGGAGCGGGATGTGACATGCCGAGGCTGGATGGGGATGGTGGTGCCGGGGAGGAGCTGTGGGACGGGAATGTGGTGTCGGAGCGGCCCCTCGTGCTGCCGGGGTGGAGGGCCACGCGGCACCGAGCGAGGTGGCCGCCTTGTCACGCCGGGGCTTCCCAGATGCTGCCTGCCTGGCGCCAGGCCATTAATTCCTCCTCTTCTCATCCTCCCACTCATTTGCTTGATATTTCCCAAACCTCTTATTTTTAGGATGCAGCTGAAAAGCTGTGAATTTGCAGCTTTTGCTCCTGTGCAGGATCCCAGGCGCGGGGCCGGGGGGGAGCCGGCTGGGACCCCGGCGGGCACAGCAGGAGCGTGGAATCCAAGCCCTTGGCACAAGGAGAGGGAGAAGGGATGGGCAGGGAGGGGGGATGGCTTTGCTGCCATCCCTGGTAACAACCCAGTGGGCATTTTGGGAATGCTTCGAGCCAGGCTTGGCGTGTGACGTGGAAGAGCTGGAGGGGCTGGGCCAGCTGGGCCCGGCGGTGCCACCTGCCCACTTGCTCCCAAGGGCTCTGTAGATGTGAGGGATCACTGGAAGCCCCTCGGCCGTCCCGCTGCCCACCAGGATCCTGGGATGAGCCCTGGGGGAGAGGAGTGGTGCCACAGCTCAGCACCCCAGGCGTGCTCTGGGCAAGAACGCGCGTCTGCTCCCCATCTGTCTGTCTATCTGTGCATCCCCCTCTCCAACACATCCATCAATCTCTCCATCCATCCATCCATCCATCCGTCCATCCATCCCTCGTACACATCTGCCTCTCCATCCAGCCATCTGTCCATCCCCCGGAGCTGTCAATCCAGCTGGCTTTGCCTCCCCCACGCCGAGCTGCCAGTCCTGGGGGGCTTCGGGCGGCAGAACCTACCAACACCAGCCCCACCACGGGGGGCTGGGGCAGGTGAACACCATCCCAAAACACTGCACGGCTCCAGCCAGATGCTCCCAGACATCCCTTATCCCTGCCAGCTGCCATGTATGGATGAGTCCCTCCTGTGTCCCCTCCAGCCCTGATGCCACCTGTCCCTGCTCTGTGGCCACGGCAAGTGGGAGCTGGGGATGGAGGGAGAATTTGGCAAGGGAAGGCGCTCCTTCCCTGGTGCTGGGCTATTTTTGGCCGAGGATTTCCGGAGAGCCGTGTGGTTTCTCTGCCTCGTGGTCCCCACCCTGTCTCTCTTCCCGAGGAGCACCCAGAACTCCGGCACCCCCTCTGCTCCCGTGGTTTGCATCCATCCCCATCCCCATCGCCATCCCCATTGCCATCGCCATCGCCATCGCCATTCCCACCCCTGCTCCCAAGAGGATGCTGCTCATCCCCCGGCCAGGCTGGTGCTCCACGTCATCCCTGCTCCAAAATGAGCCCTTGGGCATCGCTCCCCACCCTGGAGTCACCCCAGCCCCCCTTCCCTTGGCGCAGAATCCTCTCCTGGCGCTGGCAGCGGGCACGGAGGAGCGGGCTGGGCTCTCATCCCGAGTGGCACTGCCAGCTCTCGCGCCGTCGCCACTTAGCCTCTCGCCCCGGGGCTCTCCATCATTCCCGAGCCCTTCGGGTGACAGCAGGAGAGAGGGAAGGCACAGAGCCAGCGGCTCCCCGGGAACAAGGGCGGGCAGGCTCCTCGCAGCCCATCCCAGCTCCACGAGCCCCGCGCTGGCTTCCCCAGCTCCCCGATTCCCCCCGGGCAGCGCCCCCCACTCACGTCACCCGGGCTCCACGTGGGTGACAGCAAGGCCACCGTGGGGACAGGATTCCCGCAGGGAGTTCAAGGATGGGGGATGCTCAGGGTCGGCCACAGCCCTCAGATCCGGGGGTTGGTGGTGCTGGGCGAGGAAGAGGAGGTTTGGAGGGGAACACATGGAAAGATGGAGAAAGGCAGCTCGGAGGGAGGAGGCAGAGGAGGGGAATGAAGGGCCGAGGAAGGCCCCAGAGGGAGGACTGGGGACTCAGATACGGGAAGGTGCCCGGGGGGAGGTGGGGATGGTGGAAATCCTCCAGGGGAGCCTGATGCCGGGGTTGCATCCTCCAGGGTCACAGAGGCAGGGTCATCCATGGGGCAGCACGGATGGTCATCCATGGTGGAGCAGGGACAGGACCCACCGCCCCCCCGCAGCCCCCGGTGTCCCGCAGGGGAAGAACAGATCACCCCGCCTTCCCTGGACAGCCGGGGCCCCCCGGAGTGCATCCGCAGGCTGTGCCCCCTCGGAGGGCCGGGAGCGGGGCTGCTGCGCTGCGCTGTCCCTCCGCCGCCGCGCCGGCTCCGTCCCTGCCGGCGCGACCGCTTCCCTTCAAACCTCATTAACTCCCCCCAAGGTGACCCTCTCCCTCCCGCAGCCAGGCCCGGGGACGCCAGGAGGGGACGGGGCGCTGGGGGGGCACCCGGGGCTGGCAGGCGGGCGCGGAGCCTCCCGTGCCACAGCCACGCCGGCACCCACAGGGATGGGGGATGCTCCTCTTGGCCCATCCCAGCCCGCCGCCCCCCACGCCCAGCCTGGCCCCACACAGGTCCCCCAGGCCCCCTGCCAGGCACAACCAGGGGGGTCCGTCCCCCTGCTCGACACTGGGGCTCTGCCCATCGTGCCCGCGCTCCGGCGGCTCTCCGGGAGCCGTTCCCTTGCCGGATCCATCCATAATGGATATTGTAGCTGAGCCCCCGGGGGCCGGGGGGTGGCAGCGATATTATCTGCATCTGTCTTCATTCCCCGCTCCCCCCCCTCCTTCCTCGGCAGGCGGAAAAGCCGCGAGATCAGGCGCTGGAAAAGCCGCCTCCAGCTCCTCTCCTGCTCCTCGGAGTCAGGGGGGATCAGCAAGACCTCTCTGCCAGACCCCCCGCCCGGGAGGGAGCCCCCCAATCCTTGCCCTTGCTGTGCCCCAGCCGTGCTCAAGGCGGTCCTGGGACACGTCAGTGCGGGCGTGGGGAGGCTGAAAGGGTAGGAATTGGTGGCGATTGCTGGGAGCAAGGAACCCCCACCGCGGGGGGCTCGGCATCCGCGTGAACCCCCCACAGCCACGGGGAAATGGGATGGAGTCACCGTGGGGGACAAAGGACCGGGGTGAGGCCCCGGGGGATGCTCGGAGAGGCCGGCAGGAGCATCCCTCGGGCTGGAGCAGAGGGGCCGGCTGGGAGGGGGACCCCAGAGCGGCGCAGGATGGGGGTCCCGGGTGGGTGTGGGGGTCCTGCCCCGCGGCGGCGCCGCGCGGGACGCGAGGCTGCAGCAGGTGCCCGGCTCCCGGCGAGGCCCGTGCGCTGCCATCCCTGCGCTCTTTGTCTGCCTGCTCCCTCATCCCGCTCCAGCCCCTCCGCCGGCCCCCGCCTCGCTCCTCGCCGTGTACCGGCTCCTTTGGAAGGCCGGCTTTTCTCGCAAGCCCCGGGGGGAGCTGTTCCCACGGCCGCGCCAGCACCAGGGGCTCCATCGCCCGCTCCGAGGCGGTGCGGGGGGAAAACAGGCAGCTGCTGCCTGGTTATTGATTCACCACCTCCAGCCGCCGCGAGGCTCTGCTCGGAACGCTTCCAGCCGGGAAAGATGGGGACGTGGGGAGCAGGGCCCCCGGCACCTGCTCGCTGCGCTGAGATGGAGCTTCGGGGATGCGAATGTCACCCCAGAGGGGACAGCCGGTGCCAGCAGCGGGGACAGGGGTGGGGGGAAGTCTGGCAAGGGGAAGGGAGCTGTCCGGTGTTCCCAAAGCGAGGGGGACGTTGTCCCTGTGGCACAGAGGGCACCTTTGCGGGCAGCCCCAAGCTCTGCTTCGCGCTTGGACGCGGCTCTCCTGACACATCGTTTGGTGGTCCCGCAGCAGCACAGCCCCCTGCGGCTCCCCAAAAAAGCCTCCAGCTGGCGGGAGCCGTTTTGGGAAGCACCTCAGCTTGATCCCAACACCCCTTGCCAGCTAGGACCAGATTCCCTCGAGTGTCTCCAACCCCAGAACCGGAATGCCCCAGCAGCACCTCTGGGCTCCACGTTACCCCCAGATCCCTCTTTCCCTGGGCAGCAAAGTTTCCCGAATTTCCCGGCATCTTCTTCCCCCATGAAACGCAGCCAGCGCTGGGGGCCGCATCCACTGTCCCCACACGGTGACACGGAGCAGGGGACGAGGAGGACGAGGCTGGTGCCACCTCGGGCAGGGTTTTGGGGGGACAACAGGCACTGCTTCACTCCGGGATGTGGCTTGGCTGGCTCTTCCCAAATCCTGCGGGGGTGTGAGATGTCAGCACCCCCTCAGCCTCCATCGGGGTGGGGGACAGACCCGGCACCCCATCAGCACCACGGCTGGAAAATCCGGGAAAGGTGGGAACATCCAGGGAAGCAGGCAGTGCCAGGGTGCTTGCACAGGTGTGTGCACCCCCAGCACCCCACGGCTCCAGGCGCCACGGCACAGCCGCCGCCAGTGACGTGGGAAAACTCCCACATGACGGGAGCCCCAGCAGCCGAGGAGCACGGGGTTTGGGAAGCGGGGACAGGGGGTCTGTCCCCCCAAATCCGGCAGCTCGAGCTCTGCCCTGGGAGCTTCCAGCCTGCCAGGCAGAGCCGGACACGGCACAAGCAGCCGTCGGTGGCCCATCGGCCGCCGGCGGGGACATCTGGCAGGGACAAGGGGGACAAATTGGGGGCAGGTGCAAAGTTTGGAGGGGGAACAAGGCAGGAACGAATCTCGGGCACCGGCAGGGAAAGGCAGCCCTGCCACACTGCCGCTGGCAGGGACAGACTGGCGTCCCCCCTCGGCCACCCACCCGCCGGGTGACCTTGGGCCAAGCAGCGCTCCGGGCACCGCTGCGGGGTCGCGGTGGCACGGGATGGAGCCGCTGCCGGCGGGAGCGCTCAGCCCGCGGCCAGGCGCAAAGTTCCCCTCGAAGGCGGCTCGGCCGGAGCTGCCAACTCCCGGGCAGCGGTGACGCCGTCACCTGCCGTGGGTGACAGCGCGTGGCGGTGCCCGGCGCGCCCCATTCTGCCGGATCCCGCAGGCCTGGCACCTGCAGCTCTCCCCGGCGGCGCCCGCTGTCCCCGCGTCCCCGCCGGCACGTCCCCACGCCACCGCAGGACACGCCGTCCTTCTGCCCGCTCCCCGGGCCCCGGGACACGGCCGGGGACAGCTGCCAGGCCCCGCCGATCCGCATCGCTCCGGCAGCATCCCTGTGTCTCCGCACCGGCTCGGGCACCCCCAAAACGTCCCCGCCAGCGTCCCAGATTCCCTGGTGCGGGGCCGACTGCTGCCTTCCGAGCATGAGCTCAGCAAATCCGCGCCGGAGAAAGCCCCTTCCCCAGCCGCCCACCCCCGCGTGTCCCGGTGTCATTCCGGAGGTGCAGCAGGACGGGGCACGGGGACCCCCAGAAGGACGGAGGGGGCGGGAGGTGAGGAGCAGGGATGTGCTGACCGCTGGATGCTGGTCTGGATGCCGGGATTTGGGGCTCTCCCGGGGGTCTGGGGTTTTGCTGGGGGTCTGGGGAGCGAGATGCTGCCCCTGGGGCTCGGGGTGTCCCGGGGGGGATCCGGGGCTCCAGCAGCTCTGCAGGGCGAGGAGAGGGGGGATGTACCGGGTGCTTGTCTGGGCGCCGGCACCCAAACGGCGTTTGGGGCTCGCCCCGTGTTTTTTGGGGGGCTGGGGAGCAGGATGCTGCCCGCGGGGGTTGGGGTGTCGCCGGGCGGGAGGTGTCGGTGGCTCCGGCAGCTCCGCAGCGCGGTGACAGCGGCGGCGGTGACTTTCTCCCCAAACTACCGTAACTCCCGGGGAGGCGCGGGGGGAAGCGGGCAGCGGCCACGGCGAATCCCCGGGGGGGCGGCGAGCGGTCGGCCACCCCCGGTGTGTGTCCCCGCGTCCTGCGTGTCTCCGTCCCCCCCTCCCCGGCGGCCCGGGGCTCACCTGCGCTGGCAGCCTCCGGGTGCAGGTACATGGTGGCGGGCGGCGGCGGGGCGCGGCGGGGCGGCGGGGCGGCGGCTGCCCGGTGCAGCGGGGCCGCGGCTCATCAGACGGCGGCGGAGGCGGCGGCGGGAGGGGGCGGCGGGGCGGGGGGCGGCGGCGGGGCGGCGGGGGCCCGCATGCGGCGGCGGGGGGCCGGGAGCCCCGCGGAGCCCGTGCTGGCCGCCCGCTGCTGCGGGGTGCGCGCGTGTGCGGGTGCGTGTGCGGGTGCGTGTGCGGGTGTGTGCGGGTGCGTGTGCGGCGCGATCCTGCATCCACTTGCTGCTCGCTGCTGGCGGGATTGGAAACTGCAGCCGCCGGGAAGGGAGGAGGGAGCGGAGTGGCGGGGGGGCGGGGGGGGGGGGGTCTGGGATGCGCACGGAGAGAGGGGGACACGCGTGGGATGGTGACACCGCCCGCGGTGACGCCCCCGCGAGCCCGCACTGACGGCGCCGGTAACGCGGCTGCGGGGTCGCGGTCCCCCGGGATTCACGCGTCTCACCCGCGTGGGGAGGGGGACACGAGTGGCACGGGGCAGGCGGGCCGGCACAGGGGTGGCACACAGGGCCGCCCACCCGTGTTCTCACGATGGAATTCCCTGAGGAGGCCGAGCCCGCCCCGGGTCCCCGCGCACACGCGTGGGGCCGCGCGCGGGATCCCTGTCGGCCCCCGCAGGCTCCGTGTGCCGCGCTCCGGCGGGATCCAGGCCGGGTTTTGTGTGAGCCGGGGCGCGGCGGGCGCTGCCGGGGCACTGCGGGCGCGGCGGGCGCTGCGGGCACTGAAAAACACGGAGTGGATTTCGCGGAGCTCGCTCCCCTTATCCCCCCCCCGCATCACCCATCGCACAAAGGCCATTCCCGGCGAATTCCTGCTGCTCCAATCGGCTTCCAGGGGCGCTGGCCTGGGGGTCCCCGGGGTGCGAGGGGGCGCGGCCAAGGAGGAGACTGCTGATGCAGGATTTGCCCATAGATGGAGGCAACAGTAGCGGGAAAGATGGTGGAGACTGGGGATTTTCTCCTGGAATTGGGAACTGTGCTGGCTCTCACTTTCTGTTGGGGTGAGGGGATCAGGGATCCATCCCAGGATAGGGGGATGGGGTCAAGGACTCATCCCGGGATGGGGCAATGGAGCTGGGGCAGTCCTGGGTGGTCCTGGACTAGTGGGAACCTCCAGAGGCAGAGGCCAACCTGGCCTTGTGGAATGGAACTCAGACCAGATGACCTTTAAAGGTCCCTTCCAACCCAGACTGTTGGGAATAAGTTGGAATCTCTCTGGACTTATACTGGGCCATGAAAAGGCAGGAAACCACCACAGTGATTGTTTGGAAGCTCTTTGGGAAACTAATATGGGACTTTCCTTGCTCCTAGGTTGGGTTTAGAGCAGGGAATGAAGCAGGAAACATCTCCTTATAAAAACCCTGAACTGGCAGGCACTGGATTAAGGGATGGGGCTGAACTGGAGGCAACGGCGACTCCCCAGTGCTGTGGAATTCCCTGGCAGGTGAATAAGGGGTTAGGGATGAGGGATCTGGTCTCCTGTGCCTGACTCACACCAGGGGCTCCATCTCAGTGGCCCTCCCCTGGGGATGGGGGCTTCTCTGAGCACCTCAGCGCTGGGCCAGCCACATCCCACTTTGGAAAGCTGTCTGGGAGCCGCGTGCCAGGCAAACTCTGGCACATACACCCTGGCAAAAGTCTTCCAGTGAGGGGGAGCAGTGCCAGCCTGCTGCCAGCCTTCCTGGCACTCCGGATGGGCTGAGAAAAGGGCACCTCTCTGCCCCTCTGTGCTCCAGGGCTGACAGAGCATCTTCCTGTGGCTACAGAGCTTTATTTTGATTTTGGAACGATTTCTGCCCCTTTCATGGGACTCTTCTCATGGAGCCCTTGGCAGCGGCCCTGGCTTTCACTCCGCTCCTCTCCGCTCGCTTCCCACACACTCCAGCGAGCTCTGAAATCCCCATCCCCGCACGCACAGACAGCCCGGCAGCTCCGTAACCTCCCGCTCCCACTCAGCCGCTCCCGCCGTCACTTCCAGCGGGGCCAGGTGGGTGGAGAACGCTGCTGAGTCACGGGCGAGGGCCACGCGTGAGCCTCCAACACCCGCCACACCCCGGCACCTGCCCGGGAGACTTTTCCTTCCTCTCAGGCCAGCGTGGAAGGAGAAAGTTGGCCCAAAATAGGGCCCGGTGAGTCCCCGGTGCCCTGAACCCCTAGGTAACCTGAGTCACTGCCATTCCAAATTCCTGGGTGCCCCCAATCCCTGGGTGCCCAAACTGCCGCCATTCCAAACTCTAGGTGCCACAATTATTTGGGCGACTGGACACCTGCATTCCCAAATCCCTGGGTGTCTGAATCCCTACCATCCTAAAGCCCTGCATGCCAGAAGCCCCTGCCATTCTCAATCCCTGGGCACACCAAATCCCAAACCAGCGTGGCCCTACTGGGCAGGAAGACACTCCAGTGTCTCCAGGATGTCTCCCAAGTGCCCGCTCAGGACTCCCTGGAAAAGGCACATTCTGCTGCTTGACCACTCCAGAAGGAGTCATCCAGCTCCTTTCTCCTCATTTTCCCTCTTTTGGGGAGGAGAGAATGGATATTCCCTCTCCTCCCTCTCCACCCAACAGAGAGAACCTTTATTACTCGTCGCTGGAGCTGTTTATCCAAATTAATCTCCGGGCCGAGGCCAAGCCGGGGGGTAGTTCCATGGGAAACGAGGAAATTTTCGGAGCCTAACGGGAGCAATTACAGGGGGTTAGGAAGCGAATATTCCTCAAGTCGGACATGAGCGGGCGGTGACCCGGCGCTTGTCACAGCTAATAAAGATGTTAATGAGCCGGCAGCGGCACCCGGCTGCTGCTCCCATTGTTCCCATCGCTCCCTATTGCCGCTCCGCCGCTCCCGGCGCTGCGGAAGCAGGGCCGTGTTTGCCTTCTCTGTGCAAACACAGCGCGGGGCAGAACCGGTCCGGCGGCCGGGCGGGATCCGCCGAGCTGCCCCGGGCGCCTCCCGGTGCGCATCCCGGGAGAGGCCCCCGGGGGCACGGGAGGGGGAGCGGCGGAGATTGGCTCCGGGGGGATGCTCATCCTCCCGTGTGTTATTCCATGAGTGGATAAATGATGGACAAGCTCGCTGGGCCGTGGATGAGCAGCGCAGTGAAGGCTGGAAGCCCGGCCGTGGGGGCAGCAGAGCCCCAGCCAGGCCTCCCCCACGGAATGGGAATAATTATCCCGGTGGCGACTGAGTATCCTCTGGATATTTTAATTACGGAGGGAGCATCCGTCGTGTGGGAGAGCCGCTCGGCGCCACATTTTCCAGCAGTTCCAAGGGACATTCCCGCCATGGCCAGCACTGTTTGCCCTCGGCACATCCTCCCTGTTTGCTCTGCGTGCCTCCGGCCCTTCGGAGCTGCTGGAGTTTTCCATGTCTGTGGCACGCCAGCGTGTCCCTGGGCGGGCCCAAGGTGTGGTGGCTCCCAAAGAAGGCACGTGGGGAATTTTAGGGTCTTCCAGTTAGAGCCTGAAACACCAGGAATGTGGGTGGAGAGCTTGGGATGCTCCTGCACAGAGCTGGGAGATCACCCATCCAGCCCTGGAGCGGCACTCTCTATCCAAGGAATTTATTCCTGCTCCCCTACCAGGCAGAAAAGTATTAAAAGAGCAAAAGAATTGGAACCAGGAACATGGATTATAATTCATGTGGAATGCTGGGCATGGAGAGATATGAGCCAGGGTGGGTGACCATGAGGGATGTCACATATTCCCTGTCCTCCTACCACCTCATCCCTACTCCATGGTGCCACATGATCCAGTCTGAGGTGCATATAACCCTCAGCTTACCAATGCTCCTTGTCTTTTTGGGATAATTTTGGCTATAAACTCTCCTGGCTGAGCTCTCTGAATCCTGGAGGCCGCTGCCTTCCCAGTGTTAGGCATCCCTGGCTCCACAGGGATGCCCTGGCTGTTGGAACAGCGAGGGAAGCTCTGGGCCCTCTGGCATCACCAGGGTGCCCAGAAAGCTCCGAGGAAAGCCGGGAAAGGCGGCGGGTGGAGGCTGAAGGTTGCAGCGTGGACTTTGCCCCTGGGAGCAGCTCGGCAGGTGAGACGGGATCTGAGGCTGGGCCGCAGGATCCTTCCTGCTGGCTCCGAGCCCGCGGCAGCCACGGGATGCAGGAGAACCCCAGGTGGAACCAGGACAATCTGCAGTGGCTTTGGGCTAGGGATGCATGGATCCTGCCTCCCAAAATCCTGCGGAGGCAGGAGGGTTTGTCCTTCCTGGCAGCTCAAAGCCGGGTCGCGCCGGGGTCCTTGTCCGCAGCCAATTTGGGATCAGGTTTCGATCGATGGAGTCGCTCCAGCCCCGCTGCCCTGACTCAGCAGGGCCTGACTCCCAGAGTCCCCGCTGTGCCTTTGGATCCTGACTGGGAAGGCCGGAATCAGCCAGGAAAGAGTTTGGGAGCGATTGGTGCTCCCAGCGCGAGGAATGCTGTCCCAGGGGAAGCTGGGAATGATGACACAGGGTGTCTGGATGATCCCACTCTGCATTCCCGGTGTTGCCAGGGAAATAGCCATGCTGGGACACAGCCTGGGAGTGGTTCCCCCCTCCTTGAAATCCTGTTGAACCCCATCCTCCCACCCGCTGCTTTCCCAGCCCTTCAGCACCGGCCTTGGATCATCTTTTTTTCATGAGCGCCGGCGGTCGATGCCTGGGAAAGGCAGAGCTGGAAGAAGCTGCCCTTGGACACTCTGACCAGAGAAGGAACAGCGCAGGCACTGCCCTTTCCCTGCCCATTCCAAAGTGCTCTGGCGCTGCCAACATGGAGCCAGGAGCTCTCAGTGCATCCGAAACCACCGCTCTCCGCATCCTGATGGTGGATAATTTGTGGAGCACGGCTCCGTAATGAGCGGTGACCTCTATTAGCCGAGCTCTCTGGCTCCTCAGGAGTTCCCAAAGTGCCTCTCCGGGGTTTATTTTGGAGGATTGAAAGGCCAAGTCACTGTACAATTAGGGATAAATAGTTCTTGCATCAGATGGATGGATGGACGGATGGATGGATGGATGGATGGATGGATGGATGGATGGACAGATGGATGATGAGCAATTTCGGTTCTCATGGCTGTGAGGGCAGGGATGAGGTCAGTGGGATCAGGAAAAATCAGATAGAGACAGAAAATGAAGGATTTGCCTGAAATTCAGACAGGAAAGGGCTGGAGAGAGACATTCCTGTTGCACCCATTCCCCTCACCAGCAGCTCCATGGATTTCTCCCACACCTGGGAAACTTTACGCAGCCACCTCGGACAAGTTGCCTCCCAATACACATTTTGGGGTGAACCCTCCGTCCAAAGCCTTGGGAGAGGCCTGGATTTTCCCTCTGAAGGCAGCAGGAGGGTGGGCAGAAGTAGCCCGGAGGAAAAAAATCTCGGGAAAAGATCCCATCTGGAAACAGGATCCCATGGTCCCAGGGTGATGCCAAGATATGGCCATGCCCAATCCTTATCCAGTGGGCACCGAAACCTGGCACATGGCAGAAGATCCCACAGAACCCATCAGCTCAGGCTGGGTAGGGAGATGGGATGAACGCTGCTTGAATACCCCAAAAAACTGTGGCTGCACAAAGGACTCCAGGAAAACCAAGAATGTCAGGAATTCATGGCAAGTCAGGGGTGGAGGAGCGCAGGAAGGCGATGGCACAGGGGTGATGATCCATGGCCAGCGCTGCCACATCCGCTTGTTATCCAAACATCTCCATCCTGCTGCAGGCGCCAGAGCAAAGTCCAGGACAGCCCCACGAGTGCTGCAGCAAATCCGGCTGGAAAAGCCTCCAGCACCTGCCTGTGATGGATACAAAAAGGCAGGATCAGAGGGGTGGGAGAAGCAAGGAGGAGGGAGGCTGATCCCATGCCAGCTACGGGAAGAGCCAAGGTGGGAACCCGCCTGACATCCCGGCCTGGAGATAAACAGCTGCTTGTGGAGGCACTTAATGGCTGGGAGAAGGGATTTAATGGCTAAGGATTGTTGGGAACAGCTTGTGCCAAGCCCCTCTAACAGCTCCCATCTAATCAGGGACAGAGATGAGCCTTAAGGTCTCTTCCAACCCCAACCATTCTGGGATTCCAGGATCTTCAGCTGCTTGGGAAAGGGCCAGTTGCTCAGTGTGAGCACCACAGCTGAAGATCATGGAATTCTGGAATGGTTGGGGTGAAGAGGGTCTTTAATGTCATCTCATTCCAGCCCCCTGCCATGGGCAGGAATACCTTTCACTTGTTCCAAGCCACATCTAGCCTGGCATTGGACACTTCCAGGGATGGGGCAGCCACAGCTTCTCTGAGCAACCTGTGCCAGGGCCTCCCACAATCTCACAGGGCAACAGAAACTTCATCCAATCCTCTCTGCCAAAAAGAGGTCACACAGCAATCCCAATCCCAATCCCATCTGATCCCTCCTCAACACCATCACCAGAGCCTCTGGCACCCGATTTAGTGGGATGGGAGGATTTGTGTCCTGCAGTGGGAGAGGGGCCACTGGAAAAGGCTCCTTGGGACAGGCTGGTCCTGCTCCATACCGAGTCCCCAGTGCTCAGCCCTGATCCAAACACAGCAGCCATCCCAGGAATGCTGTGTTGGGTAGGGAGAGCTCCGGCTCCGTGCCAGCTGCTGACAGATGTTGGCACTATCAGCTCCCTGCACGCTTCCAGCAGCCCGCGGCTCCGGAGTCACGCACCGCTGCCGGTCCCCTCCCGCTCCCGCGCTCCCTGAGGCCGGGAGCAGATGTCCGGCACCGGCCACCTCCGGCACGCTCCACAAATTCCCAGCTTCTGGCACGGAGAGCGCCAGATGGGCTTCCCGATGCTCCAGCACAGTGCGGGAAAGCAATTCCTGCACGGCAGGGATCGCCGGGATGCTGAACCCGCTCTCCTGCCCCTACCCGTTATTCCCACATGGATATGGAGACGTTCCGAGCCACAGCAGGCTGTCTGAATTCCCAAAAAGGATTTGGAAGGCAGCAGGATCCCGCCAGCGCTGTCGAGCACCTGCTGCCTTCCCTGGATGTGTGATCCTTGTGGGTATTTTGGGAACGGGCCATTTCATTGCCTGGATGAGGACTTGCAGCGCTCCAGCGGCGCCTGTCGCTCTTCCTGATTCCTCTCCAAGAGCTGGGAAGGAGAGGGAAGTGTTGGTGTTCCAGAGGCTCCAGAGCCATCCCTGTGGCTGGGGTGTGTCCGTGATGTTCGACGGGGGCTTTATCGGGAAGGTGAGACATGAGCTGGAGGAGGACATTGGGAGGCATTAGCCGAGTGGGAGAATTTGCTATTCCCTGCTTTCCTGCAGGGAATTCTCTGGGCATGGAGGCACTCCAGGGTCGGATGGGAAGAGTTGGGACAGTGCCAGCACTTAATTGGGCACTGCTGGGTCTTGACCTTGTTAGTCACCTCTGCCCATATTGGAAGGAATTCTTCCCAGGGGAGTGGGAGTGGGAGAGGGATGGGATGGGATGGGATGGGATGGGATGGGATGGGATGGGATGGGATGGGATGGGATGGGATGGGATGGGATGGGATGGGATGGGATGGGATGGGATGGGATGTCTGTGCCCATCTAAGGAGCCCCAAATGGCGCTTTCCCATCCACTGCTGATATTTTGGGTTTCCAAGTGTGGATGAGCTCCCACGCCCTTGTGTCCAGCAGGAACACACCCAGGGCAGGTTATTCCAATTGGGAAGTGCAGAGGGAAGCACTGGTGCTGAGCACAGCCTTGCTGGGCTCCAGGGAGTCTCCCCATCCCAGGGGGCTGTGGGAAGGAAGCAGGAGGATGGCACATCCCACAATCCCAGCCTGACTTTCCTCCAGGAACAGGAAAGGCTCCTCTTCCCCTTCCTTCCAGTCTCATCCTGAGTGTCTCACCCTTTCTGGGCCCCATCCTGCTCCGGGGAACTCCTCCCCGCGTGATTCATCCCGCCGGGATCCCCCTCCTCAGCCGAGTGTCACCGGCTGACGCAAATCCTCCCACCCCAATCCCAGGTGCCGGATTTAGAACGGCTCCACCGCGGTGCCAGGGAGGATCCAACAACCCGGCTGCCAGCAGGAATGGGATGGGGATCCATCCTGGAGGAGCTGGAAGTGCAAATCCCAGGGAGGGGTGTGATGGTTAGGGCTGGACAGGAGTGGGAATGTGGGCGCCCATCTTGGAGATACTCCCACTTCCCTCATGCCGACACTTCCACCAGGGATGAGATGGGATATGGGCTGGGATGGGAAGGGAAAGGATGGGAAAGAATAAGATAGGATGAGAAGGAATGGGAAAGAATGGGATGGGCCACTATCCCAGCACACAGGAGACATCCATGTGGAAGCCCCAGGGCAGCAGCACAAGGCAGGAGGAGCTGGAGCAGCTTCTGGAGAACTCTGGTAAAATCCCATTCTGAATCCAGCCCTTCCTGAGTGGTTTTCCACAGGGACGAGGTGAGGTGGGAGAATGGAGCTGGGGAATGGAATCCCTGGAATGCAGCCCTGGGAATGGGTGTGAAGGGCCAAGGGGAACCAATGGCACCAGGAGCACTGGGACATGCTGGGATGGGAGCATGAGGAACTCTGGGGTGCACTGGGATAGACAGGACTATTGGGATGCACTGGAAACATCAGGATCCCTGGGAAGAGCACCAGGATGCACCAGGAGCACTGGGAACAGAAGAAACACTGGAATGCACCGCGAGCATTGGGATGCATTGGAATGGGTCCCTTCGAAGCACAGGGATGCTCCAGGAGCGCTGGGATGGCTGGGAAGAGGGAGCACCGGGACGCAGCGGGATGCGCCGGTAGCCCCGGGATGCGGCGGTGCGGTCTGAAAGCTCCTCCTCGTGGCTCCCGGGGAGAACTACCGGGAGAGGCCCGGGATACACGGGAGAGCCCCGGTGCACGGCCCGGGCCGAGGCGCCGGGGCACGGAGCGTCCCAGCATCCCGGGAAACATGGGGAGACGGGAATTCCGGGATGGAACGGATCTCCCCGTTCCCACAAGCAGCCGGGATGGGACGGGGCCGCATCCCGGCTCAACTGCCATGGGAACGCCACCAGCGGGGACCACTGTCCGCACAGAGCCACCGACCATCCCGGAAAATCCCGGAGCGCCGCCGGGATGGGGGGATTCTGGGAAGGATTGATGTTAACGCATGGAATGTGATTTCAGGCCACGGTCCTGTCTGATCCAAGTGTGGGAGAGAGGCGGGAGTGGAAAATCACTTCTGCTGCGAGCAGCAATTCCTTTATTTTTCCTTTTGCTGGCAAAGGTATTGAAAATGAGAGGGAGAGAGGAGGAATGGGAACATCCAGGACCCTCAGGGCAGCTGCAGCTGCGCTTCCAGAGAGCTTTCCATGGATGGTCAAATGGATTGCACCGGGTCCCCAGCCCAGCAGCTTGCTGGTACTCCATGGGAGATGTCCCTAAAGTGGTGGGAATATCAGGAATCCCTCTTAGGGAGCAGGGCCTGGCAGTATCAGAGGGATGCCTGGAAGGGAGGGAGGAGGTGTGGGATTGGGGTAATTTTTGGAGCCAATTGTGGGGTTGTGCTTCGCTCATCACCTTTCGTACCTGATCCAAGTGCGATGTGCCACCATTGGGATCTCTCCCAGCTCTGTTATTTGGGAAAGGGTCCCACCCCCATTCCATATTGTGCCCTCCAGTCAGAGCTCCACAAGGAAAAATCAATACCTGACTTCCAAAAAAAGCAGCTGCTGGTGGCTTTTTATAGCAACCTGTCCCATTTGCATCCTCCCTCAGCCCAGGCCCAGGGAGCCCGACCTCTGGCTAAATTAGCTGTGCATTCCCAAGGGAAACAGCCTTGGAAAAGCAGGAAGGGAGCTTGGCTGTGCTGGAATATTCTACCGCAGTCACCCCATCCATTGTTCCTTGCTGACCATGGTTTCCACAAGGAGGAAACTCCCTGATGGGATTGTCCTGGTCCTGGAGCACTTCTGGGCAGTGGGATGGGGTGGCTGCCAGCAGTCCCAGCCCGTCCTTCTCTTGGGATTGCTTCCCAAAGGGAAAAAGGGATGTGGGAAGGAGGAGAATCTAGGGCTGCCCCAAACAGGGAGCTCATACAAAGAGCAGAGAGAGGGATGGCCAGAGAAACCCTGGGATGGGGAGATACTGACCCTCCTCCCCTGCAGAAATCCCACTCCTGTTCCATGGATTACAGAGGTGCCGAGGCAGGCGAGCAGAGCACAGGGAATATTTAGGTCACGGTAAATGAGCTCCCTCATTAGAGCCTCTGGAGCTGCACCCACGCGGGGCTGGGGTGCGGGAATCGGGAAGGGGATTTGGACACCCCTGAGTGGGAGGGGAAGATGGATGGGCCCATTATCCCCAGGAAACTGAGGAGGTGGAAGGCATGGCATTGTCAGGTTTGGATGGACAGGCCAGAAACAGTGGGAGGCTCCCAAAACCACTTTTTATTCCTGAGATGTTGGGGTTCTGCCCTCCCTGCTCATCCCAGGTGCTGCCCATTAGCCTCACAGCTGGAGCAGAGGAGGGATAAAAGGGGAATTAGGGGGGGGTGCCACCCCTTTGGAAGTCCTGGTGGGCTCCTTGCTGTGCTGGTGGGATGGATGTGGGCTCGGGCTCTGAAGCTGTTGGAAGTGCTTTGGGAGAAGGTGGGTTACTTCCAGGATTGTGTCTGGAGCACAGGGGTGGGGTGGGCCCTGGGGATGGGCCAGGATTTTTCCTCCATTTTCTTCCCATGTAAATTTTTCCCTGGCATGGCCAGCAGTTTCAGGGAGGGGATTATCTCCCTCTCTCCTTCTCTGGTGAGATCCCACCTGGAATGCCATGTCCAGCTCTGGGGTCCTCACTATAAGGAGGATGTGGAGCTGCTGGAGAGAGGCCATGGAGATGCCAGAGGGATGGACATAGGCTGGGTGAGTTGGAAATGTCCAGCCTGGAGAAGGGAATGCTCGAGGGAGCCCATAGAACCCCTTCCAGTGCCTAAAGTGTCTCTAAGAGCTGGAGAGGGACTTTGGAGTGACAGGACAAGGGGGAATGTGCTCCACAGCCAGAGCACCTGTATAGATTGGAGATTGGAAAGGAATTTTTCCTTGTGAGGGTGGTGAGGCCCTGGAATGGATTTCCCAGAGGAGCTGTGGCTGTCCCATCCTTAGAAGTGTCTAAGGCCAGGCTGGACAAGACTTGGAGCAACTTGGGCTAGTGGAAAGTGTCCCTGCCAGTGGCAGAGGGTGGCACTGGATGAGATTTAAGGTCCCTCCCAACCCAAACCACTCCATGATTCCCTGGCTCTGGTATCCCCCAGGCCTCTGTCAAGGAGAAGAATGCAGCTGGCAGAATCAGGGATGCTCCCCCATAACTGGGAGTTGTGTGTCAGGAATTGCTGCCTGATCCAGAGTGCAACCAGCACCAAGAGCCTTCCTGAGATGAGTCAGTGTCCCTGAAAACCAGGCTGGTGATCCAGCAAAAATCATTTCAAGGAGAGACTCCTGTAAAGCTCTGCTCTGCATCGGTGGTGCCATTCCCTGGAGCTGCCTGCTCCAGCCCAGCCTCTCCCTGATCCATGGCTGCTCCAGGGGGCTCCAAGGTGTGTCCTCACCGTGTCCAGCAGCAGAGAGAGCTCTCCCAGCTTCTCCTGTCACCTCATGCCTATTCCACGTCCCAAGCTGGTGGCACTTCTGTTGGAATAATCCTGGAATGGTTTGGGAAGGGACTTTAAATATCATCTCCTTCCACCCCCAACCCCACTATCACAGGTTGCTCCAAGCCCCATCCAGGCTGGCCTTGGAAACTTCCAGGGATCCAGGGACAGCCACAACTTCTCTGGGCATCCTGCGCCAGGGCCTCCCCACCCTCACAGGGAGGGATTTCTTCCCAATATCCCATCTAAATCCACCTTTTTTTTTTTGGTTTAAAATAATTCCTGCCTGACTTTCCACTGCTGCATGCCTCAGGAATGCCTGTAGTAGGGATGTGCTGGGATGAGTGGGAAGCAGCACCGGGCAGTGACTGTGCGTAATTGGTGTCACCGCGAGCAGCTGATGCTGCTGATTTTGGGATGAGTAATTCCAGCAGCTTAATTTGGGAAATCAGGCTCTTTGTGTCTTGCCGGGCTCATTTGCAGGACAGCCCTGGCACAGCCGGAGTCGCCGTGCCAGCAGCCGGACATCTGGAATGCCGGCGTGTCCCTGGCTCTGTGCCTGCCAGGGGTGGACATGCCACAAATCCTTGGCCCTCTTCCCCCAAAAAGGGAATTTGCTGCCTGAGGGGAAGGGGAACCCTCATTAGCATCTGGCAGGAGAGACAGAGGACATGGAATTCCTTGTGGATGCAGAGGAAAGCAAAGGGTTTAAAAAGTTTGGGAGAGCATCCTTGGGTTTTTTAGGGTCTGTGTTTAGTGTTGTCCATGACTGTGGGATCAGCCTCTCCTGGAATACTTAGTCTGACTTTTAAGGCAATTTTGTTCCTGGGAGATGTTCAGTGTCCTGGGATGAGGGACTTCAGCTTTGTGTCCTACTTGGAAGCGGCCTGGGTGCCACAAATCCATCTGGCCTTGCTCCCACAGATTCCACCAGTCAGGTGGGGGTGGGACAAGGATGTGTCCATGGGCTTTGTTCCCTTGGCTCCCGGGCTGCAGGAGTGTCGGAATCCTCCTTACCTGGAGGTGGATGCTCCCCTTCAACCCTTGCCACCAATCCCTGGGCATTCCCACTCTGTGGGAATTGAATTGGAGCTGCTGGCAAAGAGGAGGGGGTGTGACCCTCTGAAAAACTCCTCGTTGCTGTGAGGGACTGGGACAATCTGTGCTTGGTGACATCTCCAAATACTGGGATCACTGGAAGGGACAACCTGGAGAGTGGCCAGCCTTGGGACAGCCCATCCATGCTGCTGTATTCCACATCTTCCTGGCTTCTCCAGGCACCTGTTTGTTTGTGTGGGTTCATCTCAACAGCAGCCAATGGCAGCTTGGCACAGAATCTGGGAGCTGCTGCTCCGAGCAGTTCCTTGGAATGTGGCTTCAAGGTGGAGCTGCCCACACAGCCAGCAGAATGGGCTGGAAGAGCAACTCCCAGCTGGCACTGGCACGTCTCCTCATCTTCTCCCCTTCCTGGGAATCTCTGGTGGCCCAAAGGAAGTCCAAAGGGTGATGGTGGCATGTCCAGTGTCCTTCCATCCTTCTGTGGAGCATCAGCTGCCTTGGAATGTTTCCCAGAGAAGCTGTGAGTGCTCCATCCCTCGAAATGCTCTAGGCCAGGTTGAAGAAAGCTTGGGGCAAACTGGGATAGTGGAAGGTGTCCCTGCCCATGGCAGGCAGTTGGAATTCAGTCATCTTTAAGGTCCCTTCCAACCTTGTTTTGTGATCCTTAGATTCTGTAGTATCCAGGCATTTCCATGTTTTTCATAGCACTGGGTGCTCCTGGCAGGGCTGTGGAGGTGCTCTGTGGCTGGAACTGTGTGGTGCCAAGGCAGCTGGAGCAAATTCCTCCTCCTCCTCTTGGCAGCAGGACCAGAGCAATCCCGGGGAGTGGATGATCCTGTCCTTGCTGCTCAGGGCTACCCCCAGTTTCTGTAGGATGTGGGATTGCTGGGAATGAGTGCCTAGTGAAGATTCCCTGTGGGCTCTTGGTCATTGAATTTTGGGATCTGCAGCTCCTTTTTGGACTGCAGTGGACTTTCCTGGGGGGATTTCAATCCAAGAGATGCCTGCAAACAGGTGGGAGGAGGGAGACATAATTGTTGCTTCCAGAGCTTTCCCTTCAGAGAATCCCATAACAGTTTGGGTTGGAAGGGCAGGGACATATTCCACTATCCCAGGTTGCTCCAAACACCAGCCAACCTGGCCTTGGACACTTCCAGGGATGGAGCAGCCACAGTTCCTCTGGGAAATCCATTCCAGGGCCTCACTCCCCGTACAGGGAAGAATTTTTCCCAATATCTCATCTAACCCGGCCCTCTGGCAGTGAGAAGCCATTCCTGTTGTCCTGTCACTCCAGTTTGTCCAGAGTCCCTCTCCAGCTCTCTTGGAGACCTTTCAGGTGCTTCCTTCCCAAGTCCCTGTGTTTTGTGCCCAGTGCCTGGGGACAGCCTGAGGTGGCCAGAGGTTCCCCAAACTCCCTGCTCTTCCCATTGGATCCCTGAAATCCCAGCCCGGATGAGCACACAGTGCTGCGTGCCTCAGCTTTGGAGCTCCACCACCTTTGCTGCCAAGGGATTCTTTCCCCTCTTTTGTTCCCAGCTCCTGCTTTCAGAGCCTTGTTTGTGGCCGTCAGGATTTGACAGACTCTTGGCAGGTCTCCCACCCCCATGGCAGCAGCGATTCCCGCCCTCTCCCCCTTTTCCCTTGCCCTGCCACCGCGGTTGGAGACCTGTTGGGAGGGCTGCGTTTGCCGGGAAATCAACTCCCAGGCTTTTTTTAGAGCCAGAAAAGCCCTGGCACAGGGATGACAGCAGCAGAAGCCAAAAGGCTCAGATGGTTTTAAATGTCAGGGAGAGGTGTAAACGGATCTGGGAGACAGCATGTCCAGAGGAGCCATGAGATTTCACAGACAGCAGCTCCAGAGCCAGCATCCTGCGGTTTTCCCTCTCTGGGAGCCCAGCTCTGCCCAGTCACCGTCCTGGCCCGGCTGGGATTTGCCTGTGGGACGGTGCCGGTGGCCTCTGGAGCAGGGGAGGCCGAAGGGCTGGCGGGGGGAGCGCTGGTGATGGGCAGAAGCACAAATGTGCCTTGGCTCCCGCTGCCTCCGTGACCTTTTCCGCTCCGGCGTGATCCGTCCTGACGCTCGGAGCGGGGGGAAGGGGAAGTGGTCATCTGGGCTTGGCCGCTGTGTGTTTGCCTGCTCGGCCCTGCCACTTCCCAAAAAAAGAGTTTGGAGTCTCTGAGAGTCAGCAAGTTCCTGGTGCCAGCCATCTGTCCCATTTCCCTTAGCAACCATCCGTCCTTTTCTCCTTCATTAAGCGTCTGAGGCGGATCCTGCCTGGCAGACCCTCTCTCGTTTCCCTTTTTGCCTCTCTGGATCATTCCCATCTCCTGTCACTGTGGCACCGAGTCCTGACATCAGAGCACGCTCCTCTCCCAGGAATTCCTGCACAAAGCTTGGACAGGGGCTGTTTGCTCACTTTCCTGCCTGCTGCTTTTTTCTTTCCAGCATGATCTTTTCCAGTTCCTCTCCTTCAGGAATTGTTCAGGCTGGAAAACGCCTCCAAGATCGAGTTCAGCCACCCAGACTCTGCCATGGCCACCATTAATCCATGTCCCCAAATGCCACTTTTGCTCAGCTTTTAAATCCCTCCAGGAATGGGGACTCCAGCACTGCCCTGGGCAGCCTGATTCGACCCTTCTGTGAAGGAATTTTCTCTAAAATCCAAAGAGAAATTCCCCTGAGGCAACTTGAGTCTTGTCCCTTGTTCCCTTCGAGCAGAGCCTGACCCCCATCAGGGAATCATGGAGAGGGAGAAAAGGCCCCCGTGAGCCACCTCTTCTCTGGGTTAAGGTAAAATTCCCTGCTATATTCCATGGACTTGTACAGAAGGGAGTTGAGAACTTCTCCTTAGAATAATTATTCCTGGTTATTGGTCTCCAACCTCTGCTTTGTCCTGAGGTCCCTCTCCAGCCTGCTGGGCTGTGATCCCGAGGTCTCTGCCAGGACTTTGTGGAGGAGCTGTGCAGTAGTTTAGGATTTGGGATCTCCGCGGGCAGCGGCGTCTCCCGGTGAGAGCTGAGCTTCCCCCTCCGGCAGTTTGGAGCTGGGATGAAGCCAAGTGGGTTAGACAAGGCTTTGAGGTCCGGGAGAAGTGGGGAATGGCTCTGCAGCCTGGTGTGAGGAGCGGGAAAGGAGCCAGGAGCAGAGCCAGGAAGGAATCCTTAACGGGAAACCTCTTCCTTCAGTCCACCTGCCTCCAGAAGCAAGAGCAGGATCCTGAGGAAGCAGAGGAGGGAGGGATTTGACCTAATGAAATTATCCAAGTGCCTCGGCTCCAGCTGCTGCTCTCCAGTCGCATCCCACTGATGTCCAGAGACGTGGCCTGCGGGAGGGATCGAATCCTCCACGGAGCATCCTCATCCTCCGTGCTGTGCCCACATCTGACAGCAGCATTCCAGGCTTCCCAGAGAGCCTGGGAGGCTGCAGGTGCTGCCTGGCGATGGAGAGCTCTCCAACACTGCTTCCCTGCAGCACTGACAGGAACAACACAGCTGATCCCTAAATTTCCCTGTCCTGCCGCAGCCATTCCCGTCACAGGAGGTGAGCAGGCTCCTGGAAATCGGGAAGCAGCTCATCCTCCGGGTGTATTCCTGTGGTTTGGAGTCTCAGCCAGGGAAGTTGTGTTCGTGCCATGGAGCTCCTGCTTGTGGGGGTGAAGGCATCCCACATCCCTAAAGCTCCTGCTAAAGTCCTGATTCATTCCTGGGCTGGAGCTCTCCTCCCGAAGAAGAATGGAGCCAAGGGCATTCAAAAGGTGGGTGGGGAGGAGGAATAACATGAAGGAATTTTGGCGGGGGTGAAGCAGATAAGGAAAATGACACGTTGTTGTTGCACCTGGATTAGCCAGGGCTGGGATGGAGCTGGGAATTCCAGCGGCTGCCAGTGCTGCAAGCACATCCCTGTGACTCAGGGGAGCTCGGGGGTTTGCATTTTCCTCCCCTTGAAGCCTTTAGGGCTCATTTCCACATTTTTATGTTTTTAATTCCCTGCAGAACAACGAGGCTTTCACAACCTGAGGTGAAAAAGCTTTTTGGAAAGATGGGTTTGTCCAAGGGGGAGTGTGGAGGATGCTGGCAAATATCCCGACAGCCTGGAGCACTGCTTTAGCCTCTCATTTTTGTCAAAGGAAAAGCCACCTGGAGCTGCCAGGCAGGAAGATGCCCTGAGCTTTGCTGAGCAGTGGTGAGAAACCCCAGTGAACTGTTATTTAATGGTCCTTTTCCATGGCAATGGCTCCTTCCCGGGGAGAAATTTCTGGGCTGAGGAGTCACAGCTTGGATAATGCTGGATAATGTCCTTGGGAGGGGGAAGTGCTGGCAGGAATGATAGCAAGTATCCGAGGCTTGGCTTCCAGAGTTAGATCTGGCACCAATTTAGCAAAGCAGCTGGAAAGAGGAGTTTGTGCTTGGAATCCTGAGCAGCGAGGGCTGTGCCGAATTCCAGGATGCAACCTGTGGGAGAAATCTTCTCCAGGCTTTTCCTGTGGAGTCAAACCCATCCGTGTGTGCACGGGTGTGTTTACTACGTGCCAAGAGTGAGCCCACGGCGTGGGAACCTCTTGGAAAAGGGAGGGATCCCGCTAGGAAAGCGGCTCTGAGGCTGGAAAGGGGGTTCCTAAGGAAGGGACAGGTCACCAGGCTGTGCAGGTGGGGATGGGAAGAGCTGTGCCTGAGGGAAGGAGCTGGGAATGTGCCAGCCTTGCTCCACCCTTCCTACCTGCAGTAGGACCTGGTGCTGCCCAGCCCTTGAGAATTTATGGAAGAAATAATGAGGGTGGTGAGGCACTGGAGTGGATCTCCCAGACAAGCTGTGGCTGCCCCATCCCTGGAAGTGTTCAATACCAGATTGGATGGGCCTTGGAGCAACCTGGGATAGTGGGAAGCGTCCCTGCCCTTGGCAGGGGGTAAATGGGATGATCTTTAAGGCCCTTTCCAGCCCAAACCATTCCAGAATTCAATGTCTGATCTCTTCAGGTGCCTGACAGAGGTTTCCCAATTCCTGCTCTGCCCTTGGCTGGCATTCCAGCCTCCAGTCTGCCAGCCTGAGCCTGAATTTGGGCTTCCAGCTTACCCCTGGACCTGCTCTCCCAAGGTTTGGCTCTGACTGGGATGTCTCCCCTATGAATTAAGTTCTTTTTAGGGATTCAGGCTGAGGGGTGGGATAGCAGCCTGGGCCCCCCAAATCCCTTCCTGGTGCTGGAGGAGGCACGGAAAGCCGAGGCAGCTGGAGGGGGAGATTTTCCCGAACACCCGGAGTGGAGGAGAAGCTTCTCCATGAGGGAATGATTTTTAGTGAAGGTTTGAGTGATGCTGTTTCTCTGCAGAGCTGCAGCAGCTGCTCCTGCTGGGGGGACACTGCCAGCTACTCATCCCTGCTTTGGGAGCTTCCCAGGGGCTGGGAATGACATGGATAGTCGAGCCAGGAGTTGCTGGCTTGGGGGACATCTGAGAAAAGCAGGTTTCTGTAGAGATCTGCTGGGATAATGAAGGATTTGAGGAGCAAGAACAGTCTGGAGGCACTGGATTAGCAGCACTTTGGTAGGAGGTGATGGAGGCTGATGCCTCCAGAGAGTCGCGGGCGGGAATCATGCTGGGAAGGGAGGGAGGGAGGGCTGGGAAGGCACAGCCACCACGGGGATGGAAGCAAACACAGGCACTTCCTGCTTGGTGACATGGGAATGGGGCACAAGGATGACTGTTGGCGTGGTTTTTAAAAGTGCTTCCCAAATTCAGGTTGGCAACTGTGTGGTTTGGTGGGAATTTCATGTGGAATTCTGCACAGAGGGAGCAGCCTCAGCTTGTGCCAGGGAAGGTTTAGATTGGATATGGAGGAAAACTCCTTCATGGAAAGGGTTGTCAGGCACTGGAATAGGCTCCAGGGATGGAGTTCCCATCCCTGGAGGGATTTAAAGCCCGTGTGGATGTGGCACTTGGGGACATGGGTAAGTGGTGGCCTTGGAATAGATGGACTCCGTGATCTTGGAGGGCTTTTCCAACCTCAATTCTTCAATAACTGATATTCCCTAGAGAGTGAGAGACAGTGAGTGAGGTGCTGGAATTTTTTTCCCCTGGAGGAAATGTCGGGATAACGCTGCTGCCAACCTTTCCCTGGTGGCCTGTCCCCTTTGAGAACGATGAAAACACCTTCCTAAGACCCTTGTTGCTGTCACTCCCTGGAATTCAGCCAGCTGGAACAGCCTGTGCCTGCTCCAGGGGTGATGGAGCCCAGCCTGGTGTTTGCAGGGGTTGAGGAGAGAGCTGGTTTGGATACCCTGGATGTTGGAATCCCTGTGCCAGGGAGACTGTGGCACTCCCAGCCTTGTGCACGCTATTTCCCTATGATTTATTGTAATCCTAATGGAGCAGCTGAGGGAAATTGGCAGGGTTGGGATGGGGGAGGAGGAGAGGGGCTCGTTACCCTGGGAGTAACAGAGCGTCTGACTCCGACTGGGAGCCCAACAGGAGCAGGGTTTTGGAGCAGCGGGATTGGATGTGCTGCGCCTGGGGGCGGTGGCAATGACAACAAACTGAATAATAATAAAAAGCTTCCCATATTCCCAGCTATTCCTGGAGCCTTGTTCCTTGTCCAAATTCCCCAGAGGAGGGGTTGGTTTGCTGTTAGGTTTAGGAGAATCCTTAACCCTGGAATCTGTTGGCTTTTTTTCAGGACAAGCAGCTGGATGGGCTCTTTGTTGATGGAATCCTTCCTGACACGTTTCTGGGATCTCCAGAGCTCCAAGGCTGCCTACAATGGTCCAGACTTTTCCTGGGAGCTGATACGGAGAATTCCACAGCTGTGGTGTGGGACAGCCCTATGCCATATCCGTGTGTTGAGGAATGATGCTCCAGCTGGAAGAACACCACAAAATTTCCTTTCCCTCATATTCCCAGGTCATTCCTGCACAAAGGGCACAGATCCATCCAGAGGTGAGTAGGGAATAACAATTCCTTAAGCCAGTGGGGCCTTTGGAGGTTTCCTTGTGAAATGGCTGGTGATACCCTGATTGAGACGCTGCATCTGAGTTATCCACAGGGATAACCCAGCTGATGGATGTCTGGGATGCTCTAACTCTCCCTTACATCCCTCTGAAGGTGTAGGATTCCCAGGAATGTGTGCACATCACCACGCCATGGCTCCAGGCACTTAAACCCAGACTCAACCCTTTTCCACAGGCTGGGAAGCTCTGAAATGAATGGATTTGCTCCAGAGGTTGGAGGTAGGGACAGATCCATGAGAAAATCATGGGAAATCACGTCTTTTGTGACAGGCTCAAATTAATTCTTTAATTCCCTTAAGTGGTTCGCCACTCACCCTCTGTGTCATGACAGCGGGGGAAAAATGGGATTTCTGAGGGCATTAATCCCTCCCTTAATGCTTTAGAGGGCATCCAGTTTATCCAAAACATTCCAAAATTGCCTGTAAATGGTTTCACTGTCATACAGGAGTCAGGCAGCAGAGCCCTGGGGGTCACTGGGATGAATCCCAAGGCTGGAGCTGGGCTATAAATGCAGTCTGGCCTTTGCAATTCGGTGGAGCCAGGCTGGAAACAGGCAGCTGGAGCTGCTGGAATGCAGAAATCCTGAGCTGTATCGGATTAATCGCCTTGTGTCCCTTAATTGGCAGGATCTGGGCTGGGATGTGCTCTACCCCACCCCTTGGAAAGCCTCGGATGGCTTCTGATTGTATTTCCCCGAATAAAAGAGAAATTTCCAGTCTTCCTGAGCTTCTTCCCTCTGTCTGCTCCAGGTTTCGGGGCTTCCAGGGGTGCCTGCCCGGCCGGGAGTGGATCGTGCCGAAGGGAGACCTTGGAAGTGCCACAGGCTGGATGAAACGATTTGTTGGAATGCTAAATTTGGCAGCAGCTTTTCATCAAAACCGGAGCCACTTTGCACCTGTCTGGGGAGATAAAGGGACTCGGAATGAGCGTGAGTGGGATTTTTCTGCCTGAATGGGATACAAAGGCTTCGGCACAAATGAATTCCAGAGCTTCAAAGCCTTTCCTGAATGTTTGTCCGCCCCTGTCAGGCTGTTTTATTTCCCAGGTACGGTGATATCATCCAGCAGACCATTTGCAGCCTGCTCCACTTGCTTTAAGGAGGAATGGGCAGGCGAGGATGTGCTGCTATTCCCTGCTGGATCGGCTTTTCTGGGACAGAGATTTATTTTTCCATGCTTTTTTTTTCCTTTTTTTTTTTTTTTTTTTTTTTTTTTGCAGTAGGAGCATCTCAGTTGTGTCCTTGGATGATGGCAGCTGCCGTGTTCAAAGGGAATCGCTGTCCTTCCTCCCAGACGGGATGGTTGGTGTGGTGTGTTCATCCTCACGGGGGCTTTTTTGTGAAGAGGGCGATTGGTTGGAAGGGATCTTACAGCTCATCCAGTTCCAGCCCCCCTGCCATGGGCAGGGACATCTTCCACTAGCCCAGGTCACTCTGAGGCTGGTCCAGCCTGGCCTGGGACTCTTCCAGGGATGGGGCAGCCACGCCTTCCCAGCAAAATCCATTCCAGGGTCTAACAATTTCTTCCCAATATCCCATCTAACCCTGTTGTTTGTCAGTGGGAAGCCATTCCTCTTGTCACCCCATACCCTTGTGGATAGGCTCTCTCCATCTTTCTTGGGAATGTTTTATCCTGATAGGAAAGCACTGCTTTTCCATGCTGGGCATTGAAAGCAGCATGCCAGGTCCTGTCCATGAGGGAGACCATAGTCCTGTGCTAGGTCGTTTTCCGGAGGGAAAAGATGTTGGGAGAGCCCCGGGCGTGGCTGAGGGGAATTTTTATTGCTCCCTGAGGGGGAGGCAGCTTGGAGCCAGGCTGTGCTCCCAGGGAACAAGGTGTGGGACAAGAGGAAATGGCCCAAACTTGTGCCACGGGAAGTTCAGGTTGGACACCAGAAGGAATTTCTTCATGGAAAGGGTGATGAGATACAGGAAAGGGCTGCCCAAGGAGGATTGCCGAGCTTGGTGCACACCATGGTCCTTGGAACCTGCTCCAGGTGGGAAGTCACACAGTGATTCACAAAGGTGGGATACATAACCCCGGGACATGAAAGCAGCAAAACTCTGGGGAATGGTTTTAAAGGAAAAGAGTATTAAGGGAATGGAGTCCCCATCCCCGGAGGTGTTTAAGCAATAACTGGATGTGGCACTCAGTGCTCTGGGCTGGGTGACAGGCTGGGAACTGTCACAGGTTGGACTCGGTGGTCCTGGAGATCTTTTCCGAGAGGATTGGCTCTTGTGGGATCCTTCCGTGGTACTATCGGTAGCGCAGGTGCCCGTCAGCCCGGCAGAGGCCCCTGCCCGCAGCCGGCGGGGCTCGCCCGCATCCCGGCGAGAATTCCCCGCTGGAATCCGCGGCCGGCCCGCCACTGCCCCGCCCCGCGCCGCTACCGCCGGCCGCCACCAGGCGGCGCCGCCGCGCCCCGCACCCCTCGTTGCCGTGGCGACCGCAGGTTGCGTAGCGGCCCTTACGCAGTTGACGCAGTGGGCGGCCCCGGCGAGGCGGGGGCGGCCCCGGCAGGGCGGAGGCGGCGTTGGAGAATCGGGGGCCGCAGGGCCCCCGGCATGGAGGAGGCGGCGGCGGCCGCGGCGCTCCCGGGGCGGCGGCGGCGGGAGCGAGGTGAGGGACGGCGATGGGGATGGCGCGGCGGCGGGGGCCGGCGCTGCGGCAGGTGCGGGGGAGCCGGGAGGGCGCTGGCAGGGCCGGGGGAGCGCCCGCCGCCGCCCCCCGCCCCGCTGGGCTGCAGGCCCGCGGCGCCCGGGGGGTCTGGATCCCGCAGGAAGCGCGGCATTCCCGCCGGGAGGGCCCCGCTCCCTGTGGCCTGCGGCCCGGGGGAAGCGCTGGGCTTCCACCTGCGCCTCTGGAAAGCCGCCATCCTGGCCGGGCAGGTGCGAGGCGTGAAGGTGATCCCGCCGTTCGGGATTCGGGATGCTGCGGTGGGAGGCGGGAGCGGTGCTGCTGGATGTCCGGGGAGAAGAAGCTGCGGTGTGGGTGTGACACAGGGATTCTCGCTCCCGGCTTTTATTACTTCCCGCAGGGAACGGTACCTGACTTGAGCAACGCGGGCGGATGCTGAGCCGTGGCCGTAAAATCCCCAAATTTAGGATCGCGGGCAGCTGCAGAAGTGAGATATCCTTGTAAAAGTAAGGGAGATGTCGCTCCGAGATATTGGAGCTGGGATGCTGCCAGGATGCTCAGCCAGAATTCCCGCTGTGCCCAATTCTGGGAATTAGTACCTGCTGGTGTATTTGGGACAGGCTTCAGTTGGCACTGGGAATACGGGAATGGGGATTGCCGAGCCTGGTGCACACCATGGTCATTAGAGCCTGCTCCAGGTGGGAAATCACACAGTGATTCACAAAGGTGGGACACAGAACCCTGAGACATGAAAGCAGCAAAACTCTGGGGAATGGTTGTAAAGGAAAGGAGTATTCCAAGGTGGGAATATTCATCTCCCCCCTGGATGAAGCTTAGTGGGGATGAGTTGCTGCATCCTCCTGGCTGGACAGGGAGAAGCAGCCGAGTTTTTATGGTCAGGCTGAGTGTTCTTAAATGGGAGATAATGAAATTGTGGGAAGTGGCTCTTGGAAAGCTTCGGACTCTCCGTGATTCTGGCATTGGCTTGGCTGAAATGTGTATCCTGTGGACACTGCTGGAAGAAGCTTTCCAAGTTGGAAACCTGAGCTGGGGGAAGGTGTTTGTTGTGGCAGGTGTTGGTTTTCAGGGTCATAAAAGTTGCACGGGGGTCTTAAAGCTGCTGGGGAAATTCCAGCAGCGCCAGCTTGGACTGGGAATGGCTGAGGGGGTCGGGAATGCCCAAGAGGGACAAGAGACTTGGAAAAGCAACTGTTACATGGTAAATGATACAAATAACCTGGAATTTCTGCAGCCAAAACCCTTTAGCAAGGAGCAGGATAAAATTCCCCCTTTAAATGGGAATTTAAACTGGACGTTTCAGAGTGGGCAGCTCTGCTTTCCAAAATTTTACACCAAGGGTCAAAATCAGGGATTTAAGGGTATGGACTATGTACTGCGGGTACTGACTTTGTCAGTGCTGACCTAAAAAAATCCTGTTTTGACCTGAATTCCCATTTAGATTAAGGCACTGGGCACTTTTTGCCTGCTACCTGTACAGCCAGATCCGAATGCCAGAGATAGGGAATGTGTAAATCCCTCTGTGGTTGCTGGGAAAAGGGTGGTAAGAAAGGGAAACTTCTCTGGGCTGTGTCCTTCCCTTTCCAGAGGGCTGGGTAGAAGCAGTTGTGCAATGATGGCATTTAAGGGAAGTGCTGTGCCAGGAGGAAAAGTGGGAAGGGTGAAAATGATCTTCCCAATGACCAAAAGTGTGAGGCATAAAAAATAAAACCTACGTTTTGGAAACTGTTAAAATTCCCTGGATGAACAATTACAGCAACCAAAAAAAACTCCTCTGCTTGGGGCTTTTTTATGGACTTTGGGAATCTCAGTCCTGTTCCTTGTGCTCTCCCTCCCCTTGGAAGTTAATTAATTGAGAGCTGGATTTCGGAGCTGCTGTATCATTGTATGGATTTGCAAAATCAGGATTTACAGCTTGTCTGCCTTAGAAATTTTTCCTTAAAGTGGCATAATCCTGGGTTTTGCGGGGGGTCTTTTCCAGGCAGCTGGAAAGATGTAGGGAGGAGAAGTGTTCAAATTGGAGGGTGTAAAACTCAGGAAGCTGTTCAGCTTTGGATGGAGAAGAGTTTGGAGAAGCTTCCAGTCATTCCCGGGCCTGGCTGTCATTTACAAAACTTCCTTGGACTAAACCAGCAGGAATTCTCTTCTGTGCCAAACATCCCTGTCCTGTCCAAAGGCTTTTTTTTGGGGGGGGAATTAAGTCTTTATACCTCCCCTAGACCACGCAACTTTATTGTGGGGAGCCTGCACCCTGCTTTTCCTCCCCTCCCATTCCATCTATCCCATATAAATGACCCTTGGTTCCACCTCTGCTCCCGACAGTGATTCAGCTGATGAATAAGAACATCCTGAGCTGGATTGAGCCCTGGAGTTTGAGGAATTTCCAGTTAAAGACGCAGCAGTTGAGATGGGGTGAGTGAAACTATTTTAATCTGCTCTTGGAGCTGCAGGGCTGGAGTTTTTCGGGAGCTGGGAGCAGATGAAAGTGGCCTTTGTGCCATGGGGAGTGTGACAAATGGACTTTTGTGGGATCTGCAAAGAGCGCCAGGATGTTTATTCCTGCTAGGATAGATGGGAGTCAATCAGGCTCTTCATTCCAGACCAGTTGGAGCTGATATTTTTGTATTTCATACATGATACTGTTCATTTAGGTGCGTTTCTATACCTTATTATGTGGATTTTTGAGGAGAAATCGGAGAAAAATCCTTGAAAATTTGCCAGGTGCAGCACCTGCCCAGCTTGGAACTTTGAAAGTGGAAGAAATTAGAATGGTCTTCCAGGTTTTGATAAAAAGTGGGAAAGTTTGCCCTGCTGAGGAATATCCTGCCCTGAAATATGGACAAAAATGCTGCTGGACCCTAGAAAGGGATTTTGGATAGAGGAAGTAATTCCCACAGAGTTTCAGGAAAAATGTGCCCTGTCCCTTCAGGCATTTCTTCTTCTTCCTTTTCTTTCCTTTCTCCCTTCCTTCTAGTGGAAGGCACATGGATCCCTTACCTCTGGATCTCTTTGGAAAGATGAAATAAAAAAGCTTTGGATTATTTTCCTCTTCCTTGTAGCAGGAGCTGGAAATCTGCATGGCAGGCAGAGACTGTCGGGGATTCTGCCCTGGGCTCTTAATCCAGGAGTTCTTTCTTTAACTCAAATCCTTCCTTAACTGCCCTTGTGCTCCAGCAGATCCCTGAAAATCCTCATCCTGCCCCATCCATTGGCATTCATCCCTCTCTTTGAGGAGCCTTCTGAGCTCCTCTTCAAAGATCTATGGAATTGCATGAAAATTGCTGGCTTTTTGTTCCCTTCCAGCTGAGATTTTGGTTCCTGCGTGTTCCCTTGGTGTGGAATTAAAACAAGTGGGTTCCTCAGGGATGGCTTTGAACTCAGTAGGAATTTTCCCTGCAAACAGGGTACAAGATGTAATTTAGAGCCTTCAATTCCAAGTTTTCCTGGTGTTTTTCACTTGGCATTTCATCAGGAGTCAGTGGCAAATATCCCAGGGTAACTCACTCATAGCCATCGGTGAATATGGAAATGCCACCTTAAATGATCATTTTCCACAACTTCTTTCCTCTGGAATATGTTTCCTTGGGATTTCTTGGCCTGAAGGTTTTATTATCCCCACAGACCTGAGTGATCCTGATTTTACATCCAGGCAGGCTGTGGGACAGAATCCTTATGCTTGTTCTTTTGGAATAAAATGCTGAATCCCTCAGGCCACCTTAAAACATTTGAACTGGATAATGGGAAGAAACAGGAAAATTCAGGACATGCCTATTATAGTTCAGTGCAGCAAATAGAAAATGGGGGAGGTTGGGATGGAATTCAACCCTTTCTTCCCTGAAAGGTGCTTTTCTTCCCTGGAAGGTTCCCATTTGGATGTGTCCTGCTGCTCCATGTCTGCTGGAAGTTGGAATTTCCACAGCTCTGCATCCTTTGGGATGAAATTTATTATTCTGACATGGCTTGTCTTTGCAGCCCAGATCCCTGGTGTTGACACAGCCTGGATGTATTTTTGGAATATGGATTTCGGCTCCAAACTGGGAGCCTCTGGAGGCTTGGCTTTTCCCATTGGGTCTGCTAAATAATCCTGCAAATTGGTGCTGTTTTCTCCCCTGGGAAATGAACTGTTTCACCTCCCAGAAAATCAGAACAAGGCAGGTGCTGCTTGGGAGCTTCCAGCATCTCAGCCAGCTGGGGATTGTCCTGAAAAAGAGTTTATCCTGCTCTGCTTGGATCCCATGATTAGAATCCTGGAATGGTTTGGGTTGGAAGGGGCCTTAAAACTCACCCTCTGTCCCAGGTTACTCCAAGCGCCATCCAAGTTGGCCTTGGACACTTCCATGGATCTGCAGCTTCCCTGGGTACCCTATTTCTTGTTGATATCCAGATCCTATAAATGTTCTTCATTTACTTCTGGGCCATGTTGAACCTTTGGAAGCACGTTCCCCTTTTTGTGACTCCGTTTTTTTCCGGCTGATTCAGTTGTTTGTCACCATCTCCATGGCACCAGAGCATCCGCTAATGACAACCAGCATTTCCCTAAATGAGAGCATTCAGGGATGAACTGTTTTTTTCCTTGGAGAGGGGAAAACAAATGCCCTGTCGGAGGAAGGAGAAAAACTTCCCATAAAAGCAAGAATTTGTGATTTGTGCTGCTCATTTTCTTCCCTGGATAGAGTAGGGAATAAGGGAAAATTTCCTGGAGAGACTGTGTGCTCTGTGGGATTGCTCTTCCCTCTACCTTTGTCAGTTCTCCCTTATTTTTTAGTGGAAAAATAGGCATCCATGTCCCAAAACTGGAAGGATTAGAGCTTTCCTCAAAATTCACTGACAAATCCAAGGGCAAAATTCCCTTTCCCTTTGTGGAATTGTGGTGTTAAAACTTATGTGGGAAGCCACAGGCTGCTTTGTCTGGAAAACCTTTTTCCCTCTAAATTTTGTGGCTATTCCTGGATCAACGTGTTGCTTTTGGAAGAGAATCCTTTGGCCCTTAAAAAAAAAAAGGGATAATATTTTCTCTCTGAGCTTGTTTGAGCACCTCCAGTGCCATAATCAAATTTAACTCAGTTGGAAATGGGCACATCCCCAAATCCAGTGTTATCCATGCTTGTTCCAAGGCCTGACAGAGGCTGAAATAAAGGGATTTGTTGCATGTAACTCTTTGCCTGATGGAATCCCAGCTGGCAAGGAGAATTTTGGGACTCTCCGGGGCCTTGCTCTGACTTTGTGTTCCCCTTGGATGAGGGCGGAGGAGAGCTGGGAGGTGGGAAGCACGTGGGAAGCTGCAGAAAATGCTCAGGAATGGGCGGCTGAGTAAGTGTGGAGCCTCTTGGGAATACTGGCAGAGTTGGTGAAATTCTCTTGTGAGGTGAGGAGCAGGAATTTGGGGAGGGAAATCGGGAACATACCAATGTTGGAAGTTTCTCTTATCTAATGTGTGAGTTTGCAGGATGTGTTTCATCATAGAGAAAAGGAGGATTGGGGGAACTTCTCATTCCCTACAACTCCATGACTGGATGTGGGAGCCAGGTGGGATTGGGCTCTTCTCCCACCAAATGACAGGAGGAAGTGGCCTGAAGTTGCATCAAGGGAGGTTTAGGTATGGATATTGGGAATGTTTCTTCATGGAAGGGGTTGTAAAGCACTAGATGATGATGCCCAGGGCAGCAGGGGCTGGTGGAGTCCCTGTTCCTGGAGGGATTTAAAATCCATGTGGATGTGATGTTTGGGGACTTGGGTTAGGGGGTTGATTGTTGGATTTGATGATCCTAAAAGTTTTTTCCAGCCTTACAAATTCCATGATTCTCTATGTGCAGGCCAGGCACTCTTGAGGGGTTTGATGTTCCCAACTCTTCTCATGTCCTTCATAGCATAACCCATGTTTTGTGTCCATGGATTTGCTGGCTCCTTGCACGTTTGTTCCCTGGAATGGCCTGGAACCCTGTTTTCCAGCCATTTCTGGGTGGGAACTCCAAGGATTCTCCCATCTAGCCTTGATTCCTTGGGACACACGAGGCTTAGTTTGGTCCTCAAGGGGAGGATCCTGCCAGATTATCCTTCTCTTGGGGGGTGACAAGACAGGGAAGTGAACTTTTGGAGTTGCCACGTTGGCAAGCCCAGTAATG
Organism: Taeniopygia guttata; assembly: GCF_048771995.1. NCBI lineage: Eukaryota > Metazoa > Chordata > Aves > Passeriformes > Estrildidae > Taeniopygia > Taeniopygia guttata. Next base: position 11,607,167 of record NC_133030.1, read on the forward strand.
ACTCGTGGTTCCGGGTTTATGGGCCACACTGAGGGGATTAAGGCAGCGGAACTGATCTGAGGTGGCTTTTAATGACTCTGGGCTCGCCCAGATCCTTCTGGCTCAGGAGAGCGGAAGGGAATGCGCTGTGTTTGTTCACTGGATGCTCATCCAGTGGGTTGGATTAGTTCAGTGTTCCGTGGCAGCTCCAACTGGGTGGACAAGGTGCTGGGGAGGTGTCACCTGGGCAGGCTGAGGAGAAGGTGGAGTTGCCCAAGGGAACGTGGGAATCTCTCCAACACTGGGGATTCTGGACTGTCCTCAGCCAATTATCCTCTTAAAACCTTGGGATGTTGCACAGTGGATAAGTCAATCATAGGATATCCCAAGTTGGATGGAACCCACAGGGATCATCGGAATCCAGCTCCTGTTGTCCTTGGTGTGCCCAGCTGCCATTGTATTTATCCTGTTGTTTTCCAGATGCTCTCATTTTTTTTTCCTCGTTAACTCTTAATTGGTCAACACTTGAAAGCAGGATGTGGATTGAGGCACTTCCCACTGCTAAAAAATGAGGCTTCTCATTCCAGGAAAGCCTAGGCAGGGGGAGTTTGGGAAACCAGATGGAATGGGAAGAACTCATCCTGGTTCCTGCTCCTGTAGCGGCAGGATTTTGCCTTGTGTGAGCCGCAGCTGGGAAATGCTGCCCTTTGGAGTGCAAAAAGTGTGGAAGGGTGTGGTCAGAACAGTCCGGAATCTTTTCACCTGAAAGCACCTGATTTATGACACCAAAATCCTAGTGTTAACATGGATTTGTTTGGTGAACTGCTCAGCTCTGAGTTGCCTGGGGCTGGGCCAGAACACTCCCTCCTGCCTGGCATAGAAAACACAGCCCTGGAGCCTCCTCTCCAGAGCACAAGGGCTCAACATTCCTGAAAAACAGTGAGTTGGCCTTTCCCTTCTTCCAGCAGGTGCTGTTTGGTTAAACCTTTAGAGAAGTTTTTGGGTGGAGAGCGGGAGCAAATTCCCTTTTCCTTCTGGAATGCTTTCACCATTCCATTGTGTCAGGGCCTGGAAGTTTTACATTGATAGAGTGAAAACAGATGGATCTTCTGCCTCAGTGTCCAGAGGTAAAAGGTGTTGTGCCAGAGGGTGCAATACTGGAATTCCTGGTTGTCCAGGCCTGGAGAAGCAGGAGATCCTGTTCCCAGACAACATGACCATTTGTTGCTCTGTACTTTAGACAGCAATCCTGGTGTTTGCTCAGCTCCTAACACCTGACTGCAAGGGTTTACCAAGGAATTTGCATTTCAAATTTGAGTTTTTATTGAAACTCTGGGTTTTTTTACAGAGAAAAAGTGACAAATCCCATTAGGAGAGAGGAAAAGGGGTGGCCCTTGGGGCTGTGGCTGCTACTCCCGTCTTGGAGGAGAAATGAGAGAACTGTTCTTTTACCTTTCCTAATATTTGCAGTATTCCAGCTGCTGAGGCTCCATTAGACATTGCTGCTCTTGGAAAATGAGATGAAGTTGGAGGTTCTCATGTTCCTATGGGAACAGGGAGTTGAAAGGGTTGGAGTTCTCATTTATAAGATTTTTCAGGAAAGGTAGGAAAGGGATTTAATTTCTGACTTAAGTGGGAAATCAGGATTCCTTCTCTCCCAGTTGCCTCCTGACTCCAAGTTTTTCCATTCCAGGCTGCTCTGTGGCCTCAGAGTTAATTACAAGTTGGATAAGGAGATGCCTGAATCCACCCTGTCTGTTGTTTTGCTGACTCAGAGCTCCTTTTTTTAGGGAGGGGGGCAGCAAAAAGACCCCCCTGGATTCCAGATGTGTGTGGAACAGGGTTAGGAACCCCCTTGGGATGAGTTTTCCAGGCTAAGCTATTCCTGAATCTGCTTTTCCCACCTCCTTGGAAGTAGATAAGATACTCAGGACAGAGAAATCTGGTTTCTTTTTCCCCAGTGCAGCTGTTGTTTAAGTAGCTCCCAAGGAATATGGGACTTTGCCCAGTCCTGTCTGCACACCTCTTCCTGGGAATATCACCCCACGTGTGTTCAGGAAGGTTGGGGGAAATTCAGGAAAACCACTGTTGTGTGAGGGAAGAGGAGTTGGAGTCCCAAAGTTCACTTAGAAAATTGAGATGGGAAAAAGATGAGAGGTCACAGTTAAGGAAGAACTGTGGTTTTTAAACAAGTTTCCAGGCAAATCCAATGGAAAACAGGCACCTGCCATGGAATGGGGCCTGGATTTTGGTGTGCAGCAGCTGTGCAGTTTTTTACCTATGGGAGCTTCCCATGGGTTCTTCTGCCACTGCACCATGGCTGAGTTGTGGTCAGTGCATCTGGGACTCTTGCCTGAGGGATCCAATCCCTTAATTAGTTAAAAATCTGGGATTTGGGACTTCTGCCTGAAGGTTGTCGTCCCTTATTTTGTAATAATGGGTTGGGGTTTTTTTCCCCTAAATTTGGATTTTCCATTAATTAGTAGCTGTTATTAATTATGACTTGGTACTCTAATACTTCAGTTTTCCATGTTTCCAATGCTGTAGAATGGAATTTGAATTCATGTTCATCCATCCCTTCAGAGAGCAGGGAAGTTTCAGCTCTCTGGTTAAAGGGGAGCTCTGTCTTCCTTGGAGCCTTTTTCCTTGGAACTATTTTGGGAACATGATTTCATCTTCCTCCTGGAGCGGGGGAAAAGCCCACCCCAGAAACGTGGGGGATTCGGAGCTTCTGTTCTTCCCTGCAGAAAATCACGGAATTGTGCCTCAGATTTCCCTGAAATGGGGGTGTTGGATCATTGTAGGAGGGAAAAGGGGTGAGTTGTGTGCTGCTGGTGGATGGATCTGTGCTCTCCAGAGGTCACTCCTTGCTGGCAGCCCGGAGCAGGAATGGGATTCCTGGGTGCTGGCAGCTGAGGGAGGGGTGTTAAAGAGGCAGCTCCTGCTGGTCTCTTCCAGTGATTCCAACCCCTTCCCTCCTTGTTTTCTCTTGGATGTTTACCTCTGGATTCCTTGGCTCCCATCCTGGTAATGCTAAATCCTGTGGTGGACTTGGGAAGATCCGCATGAGGGTGGAGGTGAGATTTTATCCCGACACATTTCAGAGCCTGGATTGTCCTTCCCCCTCCCCCTGCTGCTTTCCTGGTGGAAACGTGGAATCTTCCCATTTTGCTGTGTTGTCTCCTTCCTGGCTTATCAGGGAGAGAGGGAAGAAAGGATGTGTGGGCTGCTGGTGCTGGAATTTAAAACCTCCTCATAGAAAGGGACAGGGTCATCCCAATGTCCTTTTCCCCTTCTCCAGCTTCAGGCAGGCAGCTGGAACATCTTGAAAATTCCAGCCAGGAAATCATGTAACTGAGGGTGGAATTATTCCTAGTGTTATTCCCTGATTCCCTTCCTCAGAGGGATCATTTGATCTTTTGCTGGACACTGATCCCAGCTGGGAGCAATGAATATGGTGGAGGGAGTAAGAAACCTGTGGACATGGAGTTTTTCCAGCTTAAGGAATGCTTGGGGTCATCCTGTGCTGGACATTTCCATGCTGGATGCTGGAGCTGGATATTCCTTGGGTCTGTCTTTTCTGCTGTTTCCCTCTTTGCAGTAAAATAAAATGATTCAATATCCATGGGATCTTTATAAATCCTTAAATATCCTTGGGAGGTTGCAAAAATGGGAATGCCAGCAGTTGGAGACATTGACTGATTTCTTTTTTTCCCCACTGGAGAAGATGTGTTGTCTGTGGAATGTGGGGATGACTGTCAGGAACATGGCTGGGAAGGTGTGTGAGAAGCTCCTGGAATGCTGGGAGCTGTTAGGAGTGCTCAAGAGATCCCTTCTCCAAGAGACCTTTGGAATTCTCTTGGTATTTTGAAAAAAAATCAGAGCCATCTGACAAGCCAGCTGAAAAGTGACACTTGAGTTGTGCCAGAGGAAGTTTTAGGTTGGATAATAGAGTAAATTCCTTAATGGAAAGGTTGCAAAGCATTGGAACAGGCTCCAGTGGTGGAATCCCCATTTCTGGAAGGATTTAAAATCTGCATGGATGTAGCACTTGGGACAGTAGTGGTGGTCTTGGCATTGCTGGGGAATCTTGGACTGGGTGATCTTGGAGGGCTCTTCCAACCTGAACAATTCCATGATCCATTTGTCTGTGCTGTTGGACATACAGAAGGTTTCAGCCTGGCATTTGAGAACAATTTGCCTCTCCCATGGGCTGTGGGATCCCAAAACATCTCCACAAGGATGCAGGCAAAATTCCTGTTATTCCTTATCAAAAAGACTGTGAATATTCGCCCTTGATAAGAACTGTAGGAGATCTCAACTTGTGCCTGTGCTCAGAATTTAAGGCTGAGGGAAGGAACTGAGGCAAAAAGAGGCACAGGATTGGGATGGAGAAGAGTCGGACCTGGGAACGGATAATGCCTGATCCTTCAGAGCTTAATTATTACTCTTTAATCAACTGTGTTAATTACAATATCATATTGCTCCCAGGCCTCTGAGCTCTGATCAGGGATGAGGATGTGAACTGAAAAAGATAGAATCAAGGAATTTTTTCTGGCTTTGGAAGTTCACTTGCCCCAGCAATAACGGAATGAGTCACCAAACCCCAACTCTGGTGCCTGTGATCTCTTCCCAGCTGATTAGAACATTTCTACCAAAAGCTCTTCCAGGCATTTCTTTTTGAAGCTTAATTGAAAAAGCTCTGGATGATTGGATACTTCATGGTTAATTATAAGATAATGAAAGGAAAGCAGGGAAAATCCACACCTGGACAAATCCTGCAGAAGGAATCTCTGCAAAGGCACTCCATTTAATTGCCAGGATGGCCACACGTTGCCTTGGGAATGAGAGGAAAAAGGAATTTCTTTTCCAGCAGCCTCAAACTGGTTGGGCTGGGAGCCAGGGGTTTGTCCTCAAGTAGATCCCAATGAACAGCATTTTTCCTTATAATCCTGTTAGGATTAGAAATTCAAGTGTGAAATTAATTTGGAATTCATGTCTGCTGGAGGAGGGGAAATCAATTGCAAAATACATCCCTGTGCTTTTGCAGCAGGGATCCTTCCCATTTTCTGACGATTACCAACTTCCCTGGTCAAAATTTGAGCTCTGTGTGTTTTTGGAAAAATGGAATTGCTTTCCTTTGCTTTCCAAAAGCTGCAGAGGTGTTGAGTTCAGTAGAGAGGGATTGGGATCATGTGGCCATGATCCAGGATGTCCAGCAGCCAGGTGTGAAGTCCTGGTACAGCCCTGAGGATGATCCTGCTCGGATGTTCTGCAGGAAAGGTGATGCTTTTCCTGTTCAATTCAGACATGGATTCAGGACGGGCTGGGATTGCTGGGAATGTTCAGCCTAGACAAGAAAAGGCTCCAGGGAGACCTTGAAGCTTCTTCCAGAGCCTAAAGAGGTTAGAGGAGAGCTGGAAGAGGGACTTGGGACAAGGGCCTGGAGTGACAGGACACTGGGAATGGTTTTCCATTGCCAGAGGGCAGGGATAGATGGGACATTGGTAAGAGATGCTTCCCAGTGCTGATGTCAAGGCCCTGGAATGAATTTCCCAGAGAAGCTGTGGCTGCCACACCCCTGGAAGCATCCAAGACCAGGACAGGCTTTGGAGCAACCTGGGATAATGCAAGGTGTCTGCGCCCATGGAAGGGGCTGGCTGGAATGGGATGAGCTTAAGGTCCCTTCCTACCCAAGCCATCTGGAATTTAGGGATAGTTTTAGGAGGAGTGCATTCATCTCATTTTCAGGACCCTCCTATCTATATTTTAGGAATCAAGTGGTTGATTTAGGTTCTGGATAATCTCCTGCTGCTTCTGAGTACTCCTGCCATAGTCTGGCATTCCCCAACTCTGGAGCTGGTGCATTCCCACATGTGGCCAGTTCATCTTTCCTGCTCCGTTGGCTTGGGAAGGATTGTTCCTGGTTTTCTGTGGCATAACCAATTGTTAGGAACAGTCAGTTCCAGTCGTTCAGTTTGTGCCTGCACAGCTTCTTGGAGCCAAGGAATGCTTTTCCAGGGATTTCTTCAGCTGCAGCTTCGCTCTTGTCACGTGGATTCTCTGCTTCTGCCTCACCTCCTTTCACCTCCTTCTTGTCCGGCTTTTCCAAATGAATTCTGGCTCTGGAGCTGGTGGCTGAGAGGGCAGGGACAGTGCCCCTGGGGTGACAACTTTCCAAGCTCCTTTCAAGCTCTGCTGGAGGACTCACCCATAACGAGGCAAAGTGAAGAGGGTATGGGACCATGGAGAGTGGTAACAGGAAGAAAAATCCCAGAATAGTTTGGGTTGGAAGGGATCTGGAATGTGATCCAGTTCCATCCCCCAGCCATGGGCAGGGACACCCTCCACTAGCCCAGGTTGCTCCAAGCCCCAGCCAAGCTGGCCTTGGACACTTCCAGGGATGGGGCAGCCACAGCTTCTCTGGGAAATTCAGGGTCTCATCACTCTCACAGGGAAGAATTTCTTGACAATATTCCATCTAATTCCCCCCTGTGGCAGTGAGAAGCCATTCCCATTGTCCTGTCACTTCATGCCTTTATCCAAAGTCTCTCTCCAACAATCTTGGAGTCTATTCAGGCACTGGAAGAAGCTCCAAAGTCTTCTTGGAGTCTTCCCTTCTCCAGGCTGAGCAAGGTCAGTGTATCAAGGAGACACCAGGAGTGTCAATTAGGGAATAAGCATGGAAACACAAGGAAATTCCTGGTGCCATGGCTGCCACTGGGAATGTGTGGCCATTCTTCCTGTGGCACTGAGTTTGCTATCAGTGTAGATATGGGAATCAGCAGTTCCCACTCCAGGATCTGTAGTGGTGAATCCACAGGAGAAACTAGGCACAAAGAATCTGTGTCAGCAGGAAAAAGTTGGAGTAAATATGTGTAAGTAATTCCAGGAGTCAGAGCTGAAAAACCAGTGGAAATTGAGGAGATGTAAAGCTGCCTTATGGAATTAAATAATTCCTGAGTTTGAAACTGAATCCCTGTCTCCTGGCTCTCCCTGGGGAGCATTAGGCAGGGCTGGATCCCTGCTGAGGAGGTATAGGTGTTATGGCTGCCAGGAGAGCACAGATCCTGAGGGCCTGGAGAAACTGTGGATCAGCTCCACGTGCAGGCTGTGGGTGGTGAGGAGGAGGGATGTGTGTGCTGGGATTTGGAAATGTACCTCCTGGAGTGTCCAAGGAGAAGGGAATGTGGAAAAATAAATACATTTTAGGCTTAAATGTGACACAGGATCAGGAAAGCCTGGGCTTGATTCATCCTTGCTTACATAAGCAAAAGAAAAAGAGGATTCCTGCTTTCTATCACAAATCTGAGATTCAGGAAGAGTCTGGAGAGTTCAGCTTGGCAGGATTCAGTCCGGGATTGCAGTTCTAGGTTGCTTGGTTGTCATTAGGGGAGCACTGGATTGGGTAAGACTTCCTAGGAAAAGGAGAAGGAAGCATTTGGTCTGTTGGTGGTTTGGAGAGGTGTGGGACCAGTTGGCTGTTTGTTCCCTGTGGTGATTCCAACATCTTTATCCCAAGCACCAGGTGGAGGAAAAGCAGGCTGGTAAGTCCCAGGATTTGATTTCCACAGGGTGGGAATTTGGGACTTAATTCCATAAACTTGGGAGAGAGTTGGAGCTGCATGTACTGGACTGTTGGTGGTTTTCCATGTGCTCTTCCTCAGTGAGCTCCATGTTCCTAATGGACAATGGGCCTTTCTGGGATGGGATGAGAGAGGAGCTGTTGGGGTGTGGAAGGAGGGAACTGCTCCCAAGGGTCTCCATGGGTACTGGAAGAGGTGATTTATTCTTAGGAGCAAGAACTGAGGCAGGTAAAGTTTTCCCAAGCTGTCATTTGGGTGAGCTGGAGACCTGTAATCTGCCTCTCCTTTCCTCATTCCATCCCTCCTTCCCTGCTCCTAGTTTCTTTGGATTTGCACTGTAATTAGCAGTTTTATGGGAGCTGGGGCAGAGCTGGCAGCTTCCTTTAGAAAACAGTTCTCCAGGTGGGAATAAAGCAGGATTCTTCTGCTGGGGATGCTCAGCTTGATGATTTCTGTTACTACCAGGGCTATTCCCATGCATTGAAGTGGAAGCCACAGGATGGGAGGGGCAGAACAACATTTCTTGGGAAGTTGCAGCTGGAAATCCAGAGTTAGGCTTGAAATGTTCCCTTTGAGCTTAGGAAAAAGGGAAAAAAGGATGTTGTCCATCTAAGCCAAGAGCATTTCTGGGCTGAAATTCCCACTTCTCTGCTATTGTGCATTTAAAACTCCCACCTGTATAGGTGTTCTCTTCCCCAGACAGGACTTTGGTGTTTGATCCTTGCTTCCAGGGTAAACATGGAAGTGCCAGGATACATTCAGTGTGGAAAGAAGCCCTTGGATAGCAGCAATCCTTTGGGTGCTAGTGATTAGTTCACAGGATATTGCTGGAAAAAATATGAATTCAAGGTTGGTTTTTTAATCCATAAATATTCCTGTAAGTTCTGGTTTATCGAATGAGCTTGCAGAAATAACTAATTCCAGGATATCCTGATGTTGGTTTGATTTTCACTGCAGGCTGGGAATAATACGGAACTGGGGCTAAGAAGCAGATTCTGCTTAATGAGGTGCAAGATTGATGCTTTCCAAGATATTGGAAAGTGAGAATCTGGGAGGGTTTGGGGAGTTACAGGAAAAGGCAAAGCACAGATATGGCATTTTCAGGGAATTCACAGCATTCAGGAATATTCCCTCTTGCACATACTCCCACAGGATGAGGTCCTCAAAGAGGCTGTTGGTGGCTTTTGCTGGAAGTTTCACTTAGACTTTGGGAAGTATGACCTCTTTCCAGGCTGATTTCCAGGAATGTGGGATACAAGCATGTCCTCAGCAAAGGAAACAAGCAGGGACACGGTGAGGGAAATAAACAGGCAGCATCAGGAAAATGGGAATAGCTCATGTCCAGGTCAAGTTTACGCTGTTTGAAACCATTCCCAAATTTTTTGAGCCTGGAAGTGTCACAGATCCAGGATCCCTGTTTAATGAGGACAAATTGTATTGAGAAAAGATGCGTTTGGGTTTAGATTCCCAAAAAACCTTTTCAGATAGGCCTGATGCCCAGCATTTTTGACTTGCAGCTGCCTAGCCACTTACTCATGGAATATGAGAAGAGGAAAACTCCTGAGATAAGTTGTGGGATGTGATACAGAAAAAAGGCCAGATTGGGAATGCTGGTGAACAGGGAGTAGAGTAAGAAGCTGGAGGCCCTGGAATTCTACATGTCCCTGTACTTGTTCCTCTTTCCCCCTCAGGGCCAGGAGGGAGGGAAGTAATCACTCCTTTAAATTCCTTAGGATCATTCCTGGGAGATGAGCAGAGCCAACATTCCCTCCTGTGCCGGCTGATGCACGTGGAGGGAACCTCTCCCTGACGATTCCCATTCCCATGGCTCCGGAGCCTGGAGCCGCCTCTCCGGATGCGCTTCTCCTCTCTAGCACATTTGTGGGGAGGGGGGAGCAGGGAAGGAGTGCCAAGGAATGGTGTTGACCACACAGTTTTCCTGAGTTTGGCAGAGATTTTGTGTTCTCCCACTTCTTTCGCTCTCCTCGTGTTGGCAGCGGTGGTCCCGGCGCAGCTCCCGGTGGCTTTCCCTGCATGTGACTCATCCCCAGGGAATTCCTGAAGCAATGAGTCAAGTTATTGGGAAAACTGTTTGCCCACTAGTGTAAACTAGGGAGCCAAGAAGCTGCTTGCAGGAGGGGAGAGAGGCAATTCCTTTTGGGAATGATTTGGCTTCTCCTCCCTCTTCCTGAAGGCATCGCTTCCAGATGTGCTGGAGCAAGGATGTGCCTCTGAATCCAATATCTCACCTGGATATTTGCTCCTTCTGCTTTTTTTTCTGCCTCTTTATAAAGGAGGCTGAGCTGATAAGCATTCCCGGGTGGAGTAAAACTGTCAGGGATTTGCCAGGATTGTAGTGGAAAATAGCTTTTCCTAAAGAAATGAGGCTCCATCCAAAATGCTCCTTGTGTAATTACTGGTCACCCCTTGGATTTGCCCTGGCTGGCTTCATCCAGCCCTTGGAGTTTTGGCTATAAATAACTCAGAGGCTGTGTGCTTTCCAACCAGGAATTACCAAGTTCTGTGTGTAGCTGTGGGATATTCCAACAAAACCAAGGACCGGTGATTCCCAGTAAATATATCCAGGGAGCTCTTCCACATCTGGGAGCAGATTTGGGGTGCTAGGAGCATTTATTGCTGTATCCATCACCTCATCCAGGTATTCCTTTTGCATTCCCTACCCCATTCCAGCCAAGCTTTCCTTGTTGTAGGGGATTTTATTCCCCTGTAGAACATGGAGTTCTATTTCAAATCCCAAATTTATTGGAGTTTATTACATTTTCCCCCCTGGCAACTTGGCCGTTATTTTTGCCGGAGCTTGGAGTGGTCGGGAAGCTGCCCGTGGGCTCTGCTGGCACAAACTGTGGGTGGAATTGCGGAGCTGCCGGCATTGAGACAAGGACTGGGGGTTGTTTTTAACTCCATTCCTGGCAGCACACTGGGATTGTATGTGACAGTTCCTTCTCCACTCCCAGATTCCTGAAGAAGTAGTGGCTTCCCTTGTTTCTCAGCCAGGTGTTTGTGCAGGCTTTGGATTTTCCACAGGCTGATGAGTCTGGAGCTCTGGAGTTAAGGTGTGCTCTTGTCATGGTCAAGGAGCAAAGTCCTGGGAATCTTGGAGGTGTGAGTGAGGCTTTTCCATCCCTTTCCAAGCATTTTCCTCCCTTTAATTTGGGAGGCTGGAATGTCTCACAGTGATCCCTGTCTTCATGGACTTACCCCTACAAACCTCTTCCTTTATGCCCAGGGATGATTGCTGAGGTCTGGAATTAATAAAGCCCTGTGGATTCTTCATCAAGGGGGACGTGGAAGTGCTGGAGCATGTCCAAGGAAGGGTTTGGAACACAAGAGGCAGCTGGAGGAGTCAGCCTGGAAAAAATGAGGATCAGGAGGGATCTTCTCACTCTCCACAAATCCCTGACAGGAGGGTGGAGTCAGGTGGGATCAGGCTCTGCTCCAGGGAATAAGTGGCAAGATAAGAGGAAATGGCCTCAAATTGCACCAGGAGAGGTTTAGGTTGGATATTAGAGAAAATTCTTCAATGGAAAAGGTTTTAAAGCATTGGAGCAGGCTCCAGTGGTGGAGCCATCCCTGGAGGGGTTTAAAAGCCATGTGGATGTGGCACTTGGGGACATGGGATAGAGGTGGCCTTGGAAGTGCTGGAGGAGTGGTTGGACTCAATCTTGGAGGGTTTTTCCAGCCTTCATGGTGATGCTATGGACATATCCTGGCCCATGGGGTAGTGCAGGGATGTCACTGGATATCCAGTAGGGAGAACCATTGGGATGTGCAGTGTCACTGGTTTGTTGGACTGGGATCCCTGGGAGCAGTCTCGGAACTGGTCCTAGTTGTTCAGAGGAGGTGCATTCCAAAGTGGAGAATTTCCTTGTTTCTCTTTAATTCAGTGAATCCCTTATCCTGCTTTTAACTGGGAACAAGTGCTGGGAGTGGTGCCTTTGGGATTTGCTCATCCTCTTGCACTAAATCCATTAGGGTTTGCAGGATAGTCCAATTTTTCCTGAAAACTCCACTGCTGTAGTCAAATCCATGCCAAAGAGATGCATTATGGAGTCTCCTTATGAAAAATTAATAATTCCCAATGTAACAGAAAGGAGATGTCTTGCATATTTGGAGGCAATGTGGGATTCATGAGACCTGTTTCTACCCAAGGCAGGAGACTTTGGAGTTGAGGAAAGAGGGGATGGATTTCACCAAGGAGAACATGCACCTTGATGTGTTTATGGCAAAGGGGCTTTGGGAAGGAGTCTGAGGGAGGAATGAGGTGGGATGGAGATGAATCAGTGCTGGGCCAATTGGGAAGTGGTTACACCAATCTTGTGTCTGTCACCATTGCAGTTACAAGGAATTTATTCCAGGATTTCAGGGTTAAACTGGTGGGCCAAACAGGTAAGTTCTTGTTCCCAGTGTTTTGAAGGTCAGTTGATACTCTGAGATTATTTTGGGAATTTGTGTCAGTGGGCAGTGCTGGAGTTCCAGATCCAAGCTCATCCCATTAGTTCTGTCCCAATGACATTGTGGAGGTGATTGTGGTGCCATGGCCTTATCCCGAGGGAGCCACATCCAAAGTGTGCCAAGCCACAGGAGGCTATTTGAACCTTTCCTGTCTTCAAGCTTCATTCCCTGGCTCTGCCACTGACTCATTTTATTCCATTCTCCTTGGAAAATGGGAGATTATCAAGGAGAATCTTCAAAGTAGCCATGAAGATATCCCAAAATTCTAATCCCTGTTGATTTTTGCCAGTGATCTCTGCCTGGGATTTGTGTATAAATATGGCTCTTAAATATTCCATGGATCCATGGAATATTCCTTAAAGTAGGGGTCTGTTCCCTTAATCACCTCTGGTGAGAGCAGAGTTCTCACAAGCTTCCGGCAGCTGCTCTGCCTTCTTCCCCCTGGGAAGAGCTTTCCCTGCAATTCCTGCAAGCACTGCTTGCAGCAGATACTTCCTGCCCCTTGGAAAAGGCAGAAAGGACTCGCCTTCCTTTGGTGCCATGGAATTTGTCCCCTCTTGGTATTTAATCCTGGGATGGTTTGGTTTAGAAAGGACATGGAATGCTTGCTCATCCCATTCTACCCTCTGCTGTGGACAAGGACACCTCCCACCATCCCAGATTGCTCCAAGCTTTGTTCAGCCTGGACTTGTCACTTCCAGGTTTGAGGCAGCCACAGTTTCTCTGGGAAATCCATTCCAGGGCCTCACCACTCTCACAGGGAAGGATTTCTTCCCAATATCTGATCCAAACCCACATCATGTGAGTGGGAAGCCATTCCCTCTTGTTATGTCCCTCCATGCCCTATTCCAAAGTCTCTTTCCAGCTCTCTTGGAGCCCCCTTAGGCACAGGAAGAGGCTCTAAGGCTCCCTGGAGCCTTCTCCTCTCTGGGCTGAGCCATGCCAGCTCTCCCAGCCTGGCTCCAGAGCAGAGCTACTCCATGCAAATTCCTCTGACCAGCTTCAGGACATTCTGTATGGATATAACCCATCCCCCTTCTCCCTGGAAGGCGAGAACAATTCCCAGATTGTGAGAAACCAACTCAGAAACAGAAAGAGCCTCATTTAAAACCCTTGAGAACAGCTGGACGGGGCCTGATGGGGTTGGATCCAAGCTGGAATTGATGATTTCCGTCAAGTCCAGTAAGTGCTTGGTGGGAGCGAGAGGGCTGTGGGAGCTGCAAGGGAATGATCCAGCCTGGAGTGGGAAGCCTGTATTCCATGTGGGACATGTTGGTGAGGGAAGGAAGTATTTGGGGTGACTTGATGGGACCACAATTCCATTGTTGGGAAAGTGAATTGTTATCCTGCAGAGTGAAAAAGCAGGATGCAGCACATCCATGCTGTGCCCTCAGGACAGGTGTCTCCAGCACCTGGACAAGGTGACCTGGATGTGCTCTCAGGGAGAAGGGGAGCATCTCTGCTCTGGAGCAGAAAATCACTCCTGAGGAAAAGCTGCTGTGGGAGGTGGCAGGACACAAAGCTCCTTTGGTTTTGGTTTTCCTGCTGCATTTCCTAAGAAGTTGAGCTGGGAGCTGGCAAGCCTGGGCTTGAACTTCCCAGTGGGACAGCAGGTTGGGACATTCCTGGGGAACATGATGGCATTTTAGCAAGGGAAAAGGATCCTGGGAGGGTCAGCATTCCAGGACACGGAGCTGGATTTCTGTGGAACAGCAAAGGGCTCTGTCTTTTAGCGACACCTGGAACCATCCACTGAGACTTACAAATCAAATTTTTTTTGTGAATTCTGTAGCCCTGAGCAGTGAAGGCAAACATCTGGCTTATTTTGAGGGAATTTCCTTGGCTGAGTCACCCTGGAGGACTCTGGAATTTGCAGAGGCCAGCTGGAAGAGGGTGCTGGCAGAGATGAGATGGGATTGCTTTGTCATACCTGGGTCTTGTGAAAGTGCCATCAGGTGCCTGAGGGAGAAGGTAGGGAAGGAATATTGGGATAACAGGGCTTTCTCCATGCAGACATCCCTAAGGATCTGGCAGAGGGAGAAAAAACTCCCAGCAGATCATATTTCAGCCTGGGTTTGGCCTCCCATGTTTTGCTCTGAAGAGCAGGAGGTTTTGAGGGAACCAGGGGAGGTTTTGGGGTGATGGAAGTGGGAATCCTGAGTTAGCCTGTGGATGCAGGGATGAGGAATTGCAGGGGGTTGTTAACCTTTGGATGCAGGGGTGGAGAATTACAAGGGGTTGTGAACCTGTGGATGCAGGGATGGGGAATTGCAAGGAGTTGTAAGCATGTGGATGCAGGATTGGAAATTTGGAGGGGGTTGTGAGCCTGTGGATGCAGGAATGGGGAATTGCAGGGATGGGGCATTGCAGGGAGTTGTGAACCTGTGGATGCAGGGACGAGCAATTGCAGGGATGGGGATTTGCAGGGGGGTGTGAACCTGTGGGTGCAGGAATGGGGATTTGCAAGGATGGGGAATAGCAGAGGTTTGTGAACCTTTGGATATAGGCATGGAGAATTGCAGGGGATTGTGAGCCTGTGGATGCAGGAATGAGGATTGCAGGGGGTTGGAGCATTGGGCTGTGTGGGTGCCTCGGGAATCTTCGATTCTGGGAGCTTGGAGCAATTCCTGCCTGGATTTGGGTGGAGGGAGTGGGTGACTTTGGGGGTGTTGCTGTGGTGTGGGTGGGTTCCTGGCATGCAGGATCCAGGCACAGCCTTTTTCCTTCAGCTTTATTTCCTGGTGTACTTCTCCCTAAGGAGGCTCGTGTCAGATGGGATGGGCTGTTGGATTAGCCTAAGTCTCCGAGGTTTAGCTGGAATGTTGTCTCACTAGCGTTTTTCTCCCTTGCTCTTTTCCCTAAGCCTTTCCCTACAGACAGCTAATTCTCCCCTTCCCCCACATCCTGTCATAGCCCAGAGCATGTCACAGGGAATTAACGGCTGGAAAGGCCGGGAGAGGCTCCTCTGGAACAGTCTCTCCTTTCTGTGCCCGGGGTGGCCCCCTCTGTGTGTCCCTTTTGTGTCCCATCCAAGTCCCCTCCCCCTGGCCATTCATGGAGAGTCCATAGCCAGGAGCCTTTCCCAGCCCGGTGCCGTGGCTGTGTCCGAGGGCTCCCGGCAGCGCTCCCGGTTTCCCGGTGGGAAGAGGGAGGAGGTTTGTGCCGCTCGAGGGGTTTCCTCCTCTCCCGGCTCCGCATCTCTGACAGCATCGCCCGCTCTCGCTCCCAGTCCTCCTTCCCACAATCCACGTACAATCTCCTCAGAATAGGGATGATGTCACTTCCTTCCAGAGGGTGCTGGGGGGTGTGGAAGGGGGGAGTCACGACCTCTGGCTCTCGGCATTCCCGGTGGATAAATGAGGTGCAGGGAGGGAGTTGCTCTGAGGATGATGCCCGGCTCTGTCGGCAGGCAGATCCCAGTTCCCATGCCGTGCTTCCCTTTGCCGAGTGGGATTTTCAATGGCTGCAGGAAGAGTTTGCTGTTCCCTCCTGAGCTCGTGATGCCTATCTCCCTGGATATGCACTTTTCCTGAAATCCCCTTCTGGGAGAGAAGGATGCACAGCGGCTGGACCACATGCCATGTAAGATTCCTGCTTCCCTAGATCTTGCCCGGCTCTGAGGGGACTCCCTGTGCATGTGCTTCCCTTATTTCAGTGTTGGGAGCTTGGGGCTGCTTGTACTGGGATTCAGCTTTCAAGATCCTGGCAATGTTTGGCTCTTTCCAGCAGTTTTAGGGACAGTGTGAGGGTTCTTGCTGTCGCAGAGCCGGGGTCAGTGGTCTCAGGGCTCTTTGCACTCCAGCCTTCCGGTTCCTCCCAATTCCTCTGCTGGATCATATCTTCAGCATCTTAAAACACAGTTCCTGGGATATACTGTGCTGGAATGAAGCTGAAGAGTCCTCACAGTGAGAGCTTTTTCTGGTGGGTTTTCCAGTCTCAGGCCTTCCGTCATCTCCCTCCTTTCCAAAGCAGGGCCAAAGCCCCGAACCTCCTGGTTTAAATTCAGGAATCTTTGGGAGTAAATTGGGAATGTTCCTGCCCTGGGAGCCTGGTAAATGGAGTGACAGTTCCACAGTGAGTATTCCCATATGTGACAATGAGTGACAGGCTTCTCTGCTCTGTCCCCATCTGTTGCTGTGGATAAGGAATCCGCATTGGATATTTGTTGCTCTCATTGACATCCTGCTTCTCAAACTGGGAGAGGGTGGTGGGAACTGGGAGAGCCCAACTGGAGGGGTGAAAGAGTTCCGGAAAGCGCGTTGGTGGGATGCAGCCGAGGGATGACGGGAACAGAGCTGGGCTGGGAGGTGCTGGAGGTGTATCCAGGGTCTGTGATATCCCAGCTATCCTGGGTGGTGAATGACAGGCACGATGGGGCTGGGAGGGAGTCTCCAGATGGCCAAAGGAGTGAAGGTAGAGCTGGAATGTACCCAGTGCTCTGATTATTCTGCGCTGAGGAAGTGGGAATCCAAATGGCGTTGGAATTTCGCATTTGCTTTGTTTGTGGAATGGAGTATTTCTTTCAACTGAGTGACAGGCTGGATGCAGCATGTTAGCTATGAAATCTCCTGAAATTTGAGGGGATTGTGTAGGTTTTCAATAATGGGTGGCTGAAACAGGTTGGAAGATCCATTCCAGTGGCTGTGGGTGTCGGCACAGAAGAGGAGGCGACTCTGGATTTGGGATATTCTGGCAAGTGGTGGGGTAACCACACCGGACTGCTGGGTTGGATTTAGTGGGACAGGGAAGGAATTGGTGCCATGGGCTGTCTCAAATCTAACGTTTGGGTTATCTGGACGGTTCAACTTAGTTTAAATCATGAGCAGCCTGGACTTGTGGGAGGTGTCCCAGTCCATGACAAGGGAGATGGAACTGGATCATCTTGAAGCTCACTTCGTATCCAAATGATGCTGGAGTTCTATGGATGTCCTCCCCTTTCTAATTTGTTTTACCCACAGCACTAAATTAGGGGCATCATATCCAAGTGTGGGGTTTTTTTGCCTTGTACAAGGAAGTATCAAAAAGGTGATATTCCCTTGGGAATGCTGTTGGAAATCCTGTTGTAAGTAATGGATGAGGACACTTTGTCCTGACCTGGCAGTGTGCTGTTGGGCTCGCAGAGACAAGAATCCAAGAGCACTTACAGATTTGCAAGTGCAGCTTTGGAACAGCATGGCCACCGCAGGCCATGGGTGGAGCACTCCAGCAGCAGTGCATGGATGTGGGAACTGGGAGGTTGGTGGAGTTAGGAACTGATATGGATCAATTGGGAGAGTTTGGAGTAAAGAGGCACAGGTGAGGTATAGCATTCCCTGGTGGCACAAGTAAGAGGTGGGACAGGGATTAGGGCATGGAAAGAGGGACAGGACTGATCCCCAAATCCAGAAATCCCTGGTGGCTGTGGCCAGAGTGCAGACACCATCCTGGATTTGGCAAAACCAAGGAAAATTCCTGGTAGTGGGTCATGTGTTGAGCCAGGAAGGCAGCAGTGGGATAAGGTGTGCTGCCAGAGTCCCTCTGGAGCAGCTTGGAGTACGGCCAGCTGGGATGGAGTGGGATGGCTGTGCTGGAGGAGGCTAGAGCACCCTGTGCAGTCTCGTGACTTTGCACCACTCCTGTTTCTATTTTCCAAAGGGTTTGGGAAGTCCTAAAAATAGGAGCACAAACAAAACCCTGTGAGGAATAGCAGCTACTCAATCTTCCACCTTGGAATTGTTGTGCTTGTCAGGGCTGGTGTGGACACAACGGAGATGTGGAGCTGGCAGGATGCTCCTGCTGGTCCAGGGGGAGATCTCCTAGGAGTCAATATCCTCACTGGAAGTGCTGTTGGGAGCCACTCCATAGCTCCCCAGATGCTGCCACTGGCTGTTAATGGATATTTTGGCCTCCTGAGCCAAGGGGGGGGGGGGAGAATTGTTTGACAACAACAGCCTGGCAGCATGGAAAAACACAGTAAAAGGGTTTTCTAGAGATTTGAGACCAGGGTGACCTGTCCCAAATCCCACAGTGGCTGCTCACCATCACAGCCTAACAGGATTCCAGGTAATCCTATGAAGTGGAGCTGGATGAGTTACACACCGGCTTCACCTAATACTTCCCACTCCTTCAACTCCCAGCCCTCCTTCCTGAGCATGCCATGCCCCCTGCTGCTGGAAGGAAGAAGCTCTGGGATAAACCAGGATGGCTCCCAGGTTGTGGGGGTCTCCAGAGGGGGCTGGAGAGGCTCAGCAGCAGCTTTGCTTCCATTCTTTTCCAGGAGGTGAGTGCTGTGCCTGCTGAACTTCCCGGGACCTGCCAGCCATGCCAGGGATTGTCGTGTTCCGCCGGCGCTGGTCTGTGGGCAGCGATGACCTGGTTCTGCCAGCCGTCTTCCTCTTCCTCCTTCACACCACCTGGTAAGTGAGAAGGGCACAAGGATGCTTGGAATTCACCCAGGCATTCTTCTGGCTATTTCTGGCATGGAAAATCTCCCTGCGCTTCTACATGGGGCTGGAAAGTTTGGTTGGGGCATTCCTGATGAACACCAATATTTTTCCAGCTTCTGTTTTCGTAGCTTAACTCTGTTCCAAGTTCTAGCCTAGTTCCAAAGAGCCTGACCAGAGCTTCTTGTTATCCTCCTGTGCCACCCAAGATTCTCTACTAGAATTTAGGGCTGTGTTTCTGTACAGAAGCTCAGGAAAAACAAGCATGGAATCCTGGAATGGTTTGGGTTGGAAGAGACCTCAAAGACCATCCAATTTCAAACCGACAGCTTCCACTAGGTTGCTCCAAGCCCTGTCCAACTTGGTCTTGAACACTTCCAAGGGATGTGGCAGCCACAACTTCTGTGGGGTGGTAAATCCCACAGGATAATGTGGCATGGATGAAATGGTTCTGATGGGGCTAGCAGGGCCTCTGGATGGCTTATGGGGATTTGGGGCCCAAATGAAGACTGATGTAAGGAGCTGTGGGATATTCCATGGTTTCCCTTGGCTTTCCTGCCCGGCAGGTTTGTGATTCTCTCGGTGGTGCTCTTCGGGCTGGTGTACAATCCCAACGAGACGTGCTCCCTGAACCTGGTGGACCACGGCCGGGGCTACCTGGGAATCCTGCTGAGCTGCATGATCGCCGAGCTGGCCATCATCTGGCTGAGCATGCGCGGGAGCATCCTGTACACGGAGCCGCGGGATTCCATGCAGTACGTCCTCTATGTCCGACTGGGTAAGCGGCTGGAGCTTCTGCGCTTCCATGTGCTCTTCCCTGGAGCCTCCTCTCCCTGCCTAGCACGGCTCCTCTGGCACAGCCAGATGGCTGCCAGGATGTGCCGTGCATCCCGATGAATCCATAGGCTGCGCCTTGTCACGGCTGTCAGACTGGCGGGCGATGTCCCAGATAGCCTCCTTTTCCTCTCATGGAATCTGCTCCCCTTCTGTCTCTATTTTCCCCCCTATGTTTCTATGTTTTCCAAGGATAGAGGCATAAATTCCAAAGGTTCTGACCCCAAGGTGTTGCCTCTAGACTCACCTGATCCATCCCTCCAAGCCACTGGGAGGAAAATAGGTTTTCCACCTGCTCACTCCCTTTTTCTTCCTATAAGCAATTCCTAGCTCACTTCCTCTCTCAAAACTGGAGCAGGGAAGAGAATTATTCCTTGATCCCTCACTCCCTTTCAGCTTGTTTTCCCTGGGTTCTGTTGCCTTCCAGGTGCAGAAATTTAATCTGATTTTTCTGTGCCAAATGAAGGTTTTAAGAGAAAAATCTTTGGGGACGCAGAACCAAACCCATTCCAAACAAATCATCCCATTGGTTTTGCATCCCTGCTTTTTGCCGGGTTGTTTTCTGCAGAATATACTAAAATAGGGATAACCTTGCTTGAAAGCTCAGTCTGGAAGACTTGGAATGCTCAGTGCAAGTCATTAACGCAAACAGCAAACAAATCTCCCTCTCCAGCCTCCCAGCCAGTCTCCCTAGGGAAGCATGTAGAGCCTGGCAGTTTGTGTTAAAACCAGACTAAGTGGGGCAGAGGAGGTAGGGAGGATCCAAAGAAAGGTTTTCCTGCCACCCAAAACATCCCTTCTTCTTCCTTAAACTTTCTGTGTGCTGAGGAGTGGGATTTCCTCTGGTTTCTGGGTCTTGTATTCCCTTTTTTTCTGTGTATTTTGCTCCTGGTGGTTGATCAGTTGTGCTGATGGAAGTGGGAGCGTGACCAGTGCGTGGGCAAGGTCCATGTGACTATCCCAATTTAAGCATGTGCTGTTTAATGCAGAGGAATTTAGGGAATTAACTCCAGTGTGAACCTGAGAATGTCTCATCCCTGCTCCTGCCCTGCAGCAGGCAAAGGGGAGAGGAGCCAAGGCAAGCAAAACCTAACTCAGGCATAAATTTGGCTCATCAGGAATCAGTTCCAGCCCTGATTCCTTGCCCAGGAAAGCTCTGTCTCCTGGAACTGGTCTTTCCAGGTCTGTACTGAAGCCTCTTATGGAAAGACTCTGTGCCATCAGGAGAATAAGGAGGGTGAGTGGGATAAGCCAGTCTGGGTTTAGTCTCAGTTCTACCAAAATTAGGCAATCCCAAGCAAGGTGCTCACCTTCTCCACACCTGATTGCCCATGTGTCCTTTGGAATTCTGGGGAGAAAGTGGGAGGATGGGCACTTCAGAGCAGTTTCCCAGCTTTTTTGTTCCAGGGGAGCACTGTTAATCCCCAGTTTCCGGTTTGCTATCAGTCACATGCAAAGCTGAGGAGCTCCTCTAGGTGCTGTCTCCTTGAAACTGTTATGGTAAGGGTGGCAAAGGTGCTGAGAATGTTTGCTAAGCACAGTGAGCAGGATTAATCCTGGATCCACACACTCACATATTTTGGATCCGTGAATCAGGCCAGCTGTCTGAGGTAGTTAAGGTTTGGGTCCTGTCATTCCCGCTGCCTCAGGGAGTGTTTCCAGCAGCGTGGGAGGAAGGTCTGGATCTCTGATTCATACCTGTGACAAAACCAAGGGCGCTGACCCCCTCCACGATCCCATTTTTTTGGAATCGTTTGGAACATGTTGCACTTTGGGCTCATCTCCTTATACATCCCCTTCCAAAGCATTTTGATACTTACTCCTTGTAAAAAAATGGGGAGAGGAGCTCATCTTTAGGGGAAAAAAAGGCCACTGTCATCTGTGCTGTTCCCTTTATTTTTCCAGCGATCCTGGTGATTGAGTTCGTGTACGCCATCGTGGGCATCGTGTGGCTGACACAGTACTACACCTCCTGCAACGACATCACAGCCAAGAGTGTCACCCTGGGTACGGAGCTGGAATGTGGCCTGGGAGCATTCCTACGGATTGGCGGGCATCCTTCATTCCCTCCTGTGCCGATTGACTCTAGGAAGTGGATGGGAGCTGTCAATGTGGGGCTTGTTTTCCTGTTTATTGCTCAGAACAGTCGTTCCATTCATCTGCCTGTGCTGTGGCACTCAGGCAGGGATCTGTGTTCCCAAGGAAGGGCAGTCTGTGAATTCCACTTTTCCCCTTCAGAATGGTTTTACTGTTTTCCTGGAAGCCATTCCCAGTCTCCTGGTGGGGATGATGTTAATGGTGTAGTCCCAGATACTCGGGGAGCATTTAATGGCCCCATAAAACAGCTGGAAGACTCATCCAGCTGTGGCTTAAAAGCCTTTCCAGAGGATTTCCTTTTGCTGTGTGAGTTTGTGTTGGGAAGTAAGGGCTGGAGCACGTGACTCCTGGTTGGTTTTTTTTTCAGGAATGGTGGTGTGCAACTGGGTGGTGATCCTGAGTGTGTGCATCACTGTGCTGTGTGTCTTTGATCCCACGGGACGCACCTTCGTCAAGCTCCGCGCCACCAAGCGCCGGCAGCGCAACCTAAGGACCTACAACCTCAGGTAAGGCAGCATTCCATGGGATCCCAGAATTTCGGGCTGCCTTGGGTGCAAGGGACCTTAAATGTCATTGAATTCCAACCCCCTGTCATGTGCTGGGATGCCTTCCACTAGATAAGGTAGCTCCAGCCTGGCCTTGGACGCTTCCAGGGATGGGGCATCCACAGCTTCTCTGGGAAATCTTTTCCAGGGCCCCACCACTCTCACAGGGAGGCATCTCTTCCCAATGTCCCATCTGTCCCTGCCCTCTCTCAGTGGGAAGCCATTTCCCATTGTCATGTCCCAGCAGCCCCTTGTCCAAGTCCCTCTCAGCTCTCTTGGGTTCACTTTAGGCACTTTAAGATCCCTCTGGAGCCTTCTCTTGTCCAGACTGAACATTCCCAGCTCTCCCAGCTTGTCTTCACAGCAGACTAGAATAGAATTTCTCTTCTATTCGAGGACACAAAGATTTAAGGAAAGAACCAATGGAGGATTTCAGCATTACCAATGCTGTGTGTCCTCATGGCTACCAGCACCCAAAATCCTTCTCAAGCCAGGGAATTCCAGGATGGTTTGGGCTGGAAGGAGTCTTAAAGCCCTTTAAGCCATAGGCAGGTACACCTTCCACTATACCAGGTTGTTCCAAGTTCTGTCCAAGCTGTCCTGGAACACTTCCAGGAATAAGGCAACCACAGCTTCCCAGGGCAAGGTTTCTGGAAGGGTGTCCTGCTTTTTTGGGATCTTGCCCTTCTCCTTGCCTTGCTGCAGGGACCATTCTGCTCTGCTGAAGGGGATTTTGGGAGAATGCAGCTCCTTGTCACGTGCTGTGTGTGGGCACCTGCATCTAAAGGAGGCAAAGCCATGCAGAATCCAGCTGGATTCTGACTTAATTGCTGGATTTGTGGATCCTCGTGGACCCTGCTGACCACAACAACCTGTTTGTCCATATCCTATTGCAGTGTTTTCTATGGAAACAGTGTGTGCTTAAATTTTCCTTACTTTGAGGCAGCATCTCCTTCCAAACCCCCTGTCTTCCTTTATTTTCCTCTCCAAAATCCAACCTTTTGCCCTGAGGTTTCTCCTATTTAGTCTTGGCCAAGGAACAATTCCATTTGTGTTGGCAGTCAGATCTTTTAATTAAGAATTGATTCCATCTTGGAGCTCCCCAGATGCAGGGAGAAAAAGCTTTTTTTCACCAAGCAAAGCTTTTTCTGAAGGATTTTTTTTTCCAGTAGGGGACAACACAAACAGGCTTTGTTTCCTTTGATATGTGCCTGTCCTTGAGGAATGTGGTTTTGGAGGGCATCAGGATCCAAGGGGTAAAAACCAAGGCTTTCAAAAACCACTGTCTAAATTTACACATTTTTCATTGAGTTTGTGTATTTTCTGTATTCCAATGACTTGGCATGAGGGCCCTTTTGAGGGAAAACTAGGCTTTTCTAAGGATAATGCATCAAGTTCTGTGGGAAGGAGCCTGGGTTTTTTTGCGGAATGCCAGATATTCTTCCTGACATTTCTAATATGGTACAGTGGCCTGGAATATTTGGAATTGGTGCCTAGCATGGTGATTGCTGCTTGGAATCAGGACACTCCCAGGAAGATAAGAAGGATGATACTGTGGATGTAATACTGCATCCAAGGAAAAAATTCTTCCCTGTGAGAGTGGTGAGGCACTGGAATGGTTTTCCCAGAGCAGCTGTGGCTACTTCATCTCTGGAAGTGTTCCAGGCTGGATGGGGCTTGGAGCAGTCTGGGACAGTGGGAGCTGTCCCTGCCCACGGCAGGGTGTGGAACTGGATGAGCTTTGTGGTCTCTTCCATCCCAAACCATTCCAGAATTCTGTGATGATTTTTCCAAAGCAAATCTGAGCTCCACAGCTTGCACAAGTGAATTCAAACCAACTCCAAAATTATCTCCTCTGTGGGGAATTTTGAGATCCCAGAAAGCTGAGTGAAGGCCTTTCTCCCTTAGCTGGGTTTTTCCCTCCAGGCCTGCAGCATTTATGGAGAGCTTGTTCCTGCAGTTCATGGATTTTCCCTCTGGAAGGGGAATGTTAACAGCTGTTAACAAGAAAACGCTGTGGGCTATGATGTGAAAAACAAACATCAAATGTGACTGTTCACTGCTCAAACAATTGTTTCCAAAGGATACATTCCCAACTTCTCCCTCTCGCTGAAAGAAATCCTTTCCAAGGAATAGATGAGGAAGTTCTCTGCCTGGCTGGATTGTGTCCCGTGGTAGTTTTCCTTTCCCAGTGGCATCGTGGTGTGTGTGGGCTGGGAAAAAGAAACAACCCAATAAAAGGTTTGGCTCTCTGTGCCAAGGCTTTTCCAAGGAGCTTTGGATCTCCTACTGAACGTGTGGAAGCTTGGTGGTAGGAAGAGATAATTTGGGAAAAGATGGAGGGAAAACAGCTCAGTGTACACTTGGTTGTTGAACTCCACCAGGGAAATTCTGGAGTTCTTTGGAATCTGGTGGAGCACAGCCCTACAGCCACTCATATTCCCAGTCCTCTTCTGAAAGATTATGGAGAGCAGTTTTCAGATACTCAGGAGCTGAGGGATCCCTGTGGGGTCTGCTCATTCCATTTCAATCAAATATTACTTTGCCAGCATCTTTTCATTCCAGGTGCAACCCACTTTCTGGGCTTGGGCTTATCCTGATGGGATACCCTGCCAGAAAATGGAGTGGTGTTTTATTTTTGATTGCTCTGACCTGTATTAAATCTGTGGTTCCCTGAAAAAATGAGGAGCTGTGGACTTTAGGGAGCTTGGCCCTCTGGTACAGAATCAGTCCCTACTTCCGTGGCAGAGGGTGGAGCACAATGATCCTAAAAGTCCCTTCCAACCCAAAGCATTCCATGATTCTGTGATTGGGAAAAATTGCATGTCTGAAATGCTCAGGGTCTCTTGTGCCATTCCCACTCCCTCATCCTGAGGTAACTTTTTCCTCCTGAGTAGTTGCACATCCTGGCACATGGAGCAGCTGCTAAATTGGAACAGGAGTTTCATTCCATGCATCCCATTCAGGCAGGATACCAGGTATCCATTGCTTGATCCTGTGGATTCCCACTTCTCTGGAGCATAGCCAGGGAAGGGAACGGAGCTGAGGCAGGAGCTGGAGCACCAGGGGTGGCTGAGAGAGCTGAGAGGGCTCAGCCTGGGGAAGAGGATTGGGGGGAACCTTATCCCATTTTTCCAGGGACAGCACAGGCTGTGCTACTCCATGTTGGATCCTATGCTGTGTTCTGCCTCTCCTCACATTCCTGCTCTCCCCTTTTTTCCCAGACACCGCCTGGAAGAGGGACAAGCCAGCAGCTGGACACGCAGGCTCAAAGTGTTCCTTTGCTGCACACGGACAAAGGACTCCCAGTCGGTGGGTACCAAAAATCTCCTGTTGGGAATCAAAATATCATGGGAGAAATCCTTATTTTCCCTCAGGTTATGTTCACATTTGGCAGCACATCCTGGGCAGCTCCTGCTTCCCTTTATCAGCCCCTTCCTGAGCACTTTCTTCTGTTACTTCCATCAGTCTCACACCCTTAAGGAGGAGAATTTGGAAACGGGAAAACAAAACCTGGAAGACTCACCAAAATCCTTCTGGATCTCCTGATAATCAAAAAGGTCTAATCCATAGATCCACATGAAGATCACAGGGAATTTTCATGTGCTGCCATTGGTATTTTCCATTTCTGTTCTCTAGCAGGGAAGGGTAAAGGCCTTGAAATTCCTTCCCCAAGAGTTATCATTCCATTCTCTTTAGAATCACTGGGAGCAGGTTTGTGCCTGAGGGTGGGATTCACCAGCATTCCTGAGGACCTGCTGGAGAGGCAAGTCAAACTTCAGCACTGGAAAAATCTGCTTTTGATTTAACTAATTTGGTAAAATTCTGAGGATTTGAGGACTCCTGAAGGAACCAGCAGAACCAAGGAATTGTTCCCAAAGGGAGGAGAAAGTCATAAAAATCCGGAGATTTGTGTACTTGCAGACACTGAGCTCTGAATTAGCTACAACCTCTCAGGGAAAAAGCTGGGATTTATCAAGGACATTCCAACAAAACCAGCAGTGGCCAAAAAATCCGCCCAGACGTTTAACTCCAGTTAGAAGGGCACAGAAAATGACAGAGAAAACACCAAGGGACCAACCACAGCCGCCGTGTCCTCACTAAATATAGCCCAGAGTTCGTGCTCCAAAAGGATGCAGCAGGAAAAGGAGCACATTGGAAGGGATGTGAACGTGGAGAAGAACAGCAATGAGACTGGGATTGATATCTCCAAAGGGAAAGTGGAAAAATAAAGGGAGAGTCAGGTGAACATTTGTTCTTCCCAGGTGATGAATTGGATTAACAGCATTTCTTAGGGAGTGCTGTGGGATTATCCACTGGTGCAGCTTCCAGAGTGTGGAAGGCTGCAGGAATTCTCACAGCTCTTGTGCAGAAATCCAGTACCATGTCCTGGAATGCTACCCCTCCCAGGATCCCCTTCCCTGGCTGAAATGCCACCATGTTCCCTGGGAATGTCCTTCTGGGAAGTTCAAGCCCAGGCCTGCCAGCTTCCAGCTTATTTGCTGGGGAAATCCATCTGGAAATCCATCTGGAAAACAAAGACCATAGGAGCTTTGTGCCCTGCCACCTCCCACAGCAGCTTTTCCTTGGTGCTCCAGAGCAGGGGTGCTTCCCTTCTCCCTTGAGAGCACATCCAGGTCACCTTGTCCAGGTGCTGGAGACACCTGTGCTGAGGGCACAGCATGGATGCTGCATCTTGGGAGAGAGAGCCCTGACAGACACCTGAATGCCCTGAACAACTCTCATTTTATTCAGGATTGCAAAATATTCCAAATATTTTGAGTTCTTTTTAACAAACTTTCCATTCTTCAGTGACTGTTTCTCTTTTTTTTTTTTTAAGCTTGGAATAAAAGTGGATTCCAAATGCCTCACATTCCTTGTGCTGTTGAATTTCCACTTTACATCCAGCTTTTGAGCAATTTCCAGCCTCTTTTCTCTGCAGGAACAAGCCCTGATGTTGTGTCCTGGCATGGCAGCGTGTGGAATGAATGAGCACGTAATGGATCAGAAATTAATCCGTTGCTGCCTATCCCAGACTCCATGGAAAAAAAAAAGTAACAGCAGAGGATCGTTGTCCTCTGGGCTGGAAAAGTGTTTTATGTGATGGACATGGCTTTGGGGAAAGGATCTGAGGTGAAGTCTGAAGCCTCAGAGCCTTCAGGGTCTGTAGCAGAGCACTCCAGGTGGACAAACAGGAATAATGTCAGGTGTTCCCACAAAAAGCTGTTCCTTTGGAGCGGAAAATATGCATTGAACTTCCATCAGGGCTTTTTTTTGTCAGGGCATCCAGGGCTGCAGCTGCCACTTTGGATTAATGGGTGTTTGTCCTGTTTCCTTTGGAGGCTCTTGGCATTTCTTGTGAGCTCACAGGAGCCACGCTAGGATTGATGAGGTCAGGATTTCAAGGATACTGCGGTTGGAATGCTGTTGGCTTTCCAAAGGCACTGCTGGCACAGAGAGTTGGCACCTGGAGCCCCACTTCTTAATGGGGATTTAACTGGCTTTTGTAGGGAAGTGAAAAATGACTGAAAGTCATCCCACACGCCAGGAGTTTGGCAGGGATAAAAGGATGTAGGTCATTCCTGCAGGGAAGAGAAGGGATTCGCTGTCTTGATGGTCAAAGAAGGGAGAGGAGAAATCCCGTCCTGGAGTGCTCAGGGTTTCCACAACACTCCAGTCTTGTGGGTTTTGATGCTGGATAAAGGATACTATGAAAACACAGGATAAAGGTTTAGGTAAGGCTGTGATCATCCTTGTAGCAAAAGTTTTGGATGGCAGGAGTCAAATATAGACCATTGGTGGGTACAGCTCCACGTTTTGTTGCTCCAGCCTCTGGATCATCCTTGTCTTTAGGCTGGAGTAATGACAGGTCAGCACTGACCTACATCCCTCTTCAGCTTCCCAAAATATTCTCCTGTTAGGTCTTGTGGATTTCTTTTTCCTGTAGCACAGAGCAAAAAGTGGGAAAAGGACATTTCTCCTCAAAATATCTTTGTCCCTCTGCTCCAGAGTCTTTGCTTGACCCTCTCAGGTCACTTCCATTTCTGTCCCTCTTTTTTTTGGGTTTGGTCACCTTCATTTCTGGGAATTCTGCATTCGGTGTCTCAGTTTTTACTTTTCATGCCTTTATGCTTGGTTGTCATCCAAAATAAACCTGGAAAAGCCTGGCCATATGGGCAGAAGAATCCAGGTCTGGGATAAATTTGGGCAAGTTTAATCTGGGCGGAAGGATCCCAGTTCTGGAAAAAGTTACAGGCAAGTTAAATGTGGACAAAATGGTTTCAGGTCTGGGGTAAATCTGGGGAAAGGTTCCCAGGTTTGGGTTAAGTATGGGCAAGAGTATCTGAGGTCTGGGATAAATATGGGAAAAAGGATCCCAGGGCAAAGTTAGAGTTGAAGAGACTCTTACATAGGACAAAATTAGTTATTTTTTCCTCATGGAATGGCCTTTATTCTGCTTTTTGGGAGAAAGGATGACTCTGAGGTAGCACTGGATTGGGATTTGCTTGGTTTTCATCCCATTTTCTCCATTTTGTTTAATAGAGAAAGCCAAAACCATTCCCTTTCCCTCCCTTTGTCCTCTGTGAGCTGTTTGGATGTCAAGATGCCCACACACAGCACAAATCCAGCCCCCGAGTGGGACTGTGGAAAATAAACAAGACACAATAATCATGTGATTAGTCCAGATCTGGCATTCCCTGCAGGAATCTTGTGGCTGTTTTGGAGGCTGAGCTCCAGAAACGAGTCCACTTCTCACTTGGTGTCCTGTTTTGAGGCTTCCCACACCCAAACTCCTCCTCCAACCCCTCTCTCCCTGGATTTTGCAGGACGCCTACTCCGAGATCGCCTACCTTTTTGCGGAATTTTTCCGAGACCTGGACATTGTCCCCTCCGACATCATTGCGGGGCTGGTTCTCCTGAGGCAGCGGCAGCGGGCCAAGCGCAATGCCGTGCTGGATGAGGTGGGAAAACCTGGGAATCTCTTCCCAGCTGCTCTGGGATTCCCTGGGAAACAGCTGCCCACCTCATTTCTGGGCTGTTCTCACTTGCTGAGGTGGGAAAGAAAAATAATGGTGACTTCAGCAGCTCTTCCTGAGTTTTTCCCTGTCAAAGGGCTCAGCTGGTGCCGAGTCAAGTCTGGAATCTGGATTGATCCTCTCCAGACAGGTGATACAGGAGGAGCTCTTGATCCCAAAAGGGTCTCCAAGGGGGTTGTAGGTTCTTGGAAATGAATGGGAAGATTATTCCCACTGTACAAAGATATGGAGAAGACTGCAGCAATCTGCAGGGGGAAAAGTTCCTAAATTTCCAAGTCGCTACTGAGGTTTGCAGATTGTCAAGCCAGTAGGAAATGGATTTATTTTATTGGAATTTTCCCCTTGATTTGGGATTCAGGAAAAATTCCCAGTTTTCCAAGCTGCTGTCAAGGTTTGCAGATTGCCAGCCCAGTAGGATATTGATTTATTTTAATGATTTTTTTTCCCCTTGAGTTGGGATTCAAATCAGGCAGGAATAAAAGCATTGGAAGTATTTGAGGGGCCTGGTTGGGATATTTGAGAGTGAATTTTTGTCTTGCTGTCACACAGAAGAATTTTTCTGTGTATTTGTGACTTCCAGGCAAACAATGACATTTTAGCTTTCCTGTCTGGAATGCCAGTGACCAGGAACACCAAATACCTGGATCTGAAGAATGCGGTAAGTCCCTGGGATGTGGGATCCTCCAAACCCACCTATGATCCTTGTTTTCTTTTCCTCACTGGCTTCTCTTATACCTTTCTGCCCCTCTTTGAAATAATCCAAGGAATTCCATGGGAATGGAATAAAACTCCATCTCTGGAGGCTTGTGATATTGCTGCAAGAGAGTCAGCACTGTTATCCCTGATTTATTCCAGATTTTAATTCATCCCTGATTTTGATTTATCCCTAACGTATCTCTGATTTAGATTTGTCTGATTTATCTCTGATTTTGATCTTCCTGCCCAATTTTCCTGCCTCATTTTCCTACCAAATTTCCACCCCTTCATTATCCCCCCACCATTTTCCCCTTCAGCTCTTCCTCCAATTTACCTCCAATTTCTTCCTGATGTTTCCCTGATTTTCCCCGCTGCTTATCCTGCTGTGTTTAACTCCAACCCCTGATCCAACTCTCCAACTGAGCTTTTATAGAATGCAACTGCTTCACATAACCCTAAATTGGCTTTGTGGCTCTCTCCAGGCATTCTCTGGCCTGCTGGAAAGGGGATATTTAGGGAGCTCATTTCCAAATCTGCAGGAAGCAGCTTCCTTGGCAGTGTGGTGGGATGCCCAGAGAATTCCTCAGGAAATCAGGCAGAGAAATCTTTGGGAGGGGGTGGCTCTTGCCTGGCATCCCCACCTCGCTCTCCTCAGTCACCGCAGCTCAGCTGGGAGAGGGGGCTGACGCTCGGCACGTGCCTAACTATGTAAAAAGGGAATGGGGGGAAATTCCGAGAGATTCCAGGCTCAGGGAGTCCCGTGTCTTCCAGCAAGAGATGCAGCGGTACCGGGAGGTGTGTTACTACATGCTCTTCGCCTTGGCTGCCTATGGATGGCCCATTTACCTCATGAGGAAGCCCACATGTGGACTCTGCCGCCTGGCCAGATCCTGCTCGTGAGTGCCCGCCCTCATCCCTTTTTTCCTGACTGGTTTTCCCGTATTTAGGACCACCCTTTGTTTTTCCCCACATTTATTTCATGCCCTTGGTGTTTCCTCCTTGATTGGTTTCTTTTCTGACTTTTTCTCCTTGTGTTTTTTCTTTCCATCTCTCTGGGCTTCATATTCTAAAGGCTTTCTGAATCCTTTCCAGTTCCTAAACCAGCCTGTCCTCTGCTCCATCCTCTCTGGAGCATGGAACAGCCAGCGGAGACAACTCATCTGGCACAACACCAAGTCCAGAAAGAGCTTCTTGGAGCTCAAAAATCAGGGAGTTGACATTTGGGTCCTGATTGAAAGACCTCCAGGATTTGCCTGGCTTGGGCTGTGCTCCCTCAGATTAATTGGATTTTTCCAGCTCAGAGTTTTTGCCCTGGTGCAAGAGTTTGTTTCCAGCTGCCAGAATTCTCTCACCAGATTCAGTCTGGGAATGAGCTTTTGGCACTTCCTTGGCTATTGGGAGGAATGTGATTCCTTGGAAATACTTTTATTTGTGAGAGAAAGAAGGAAAATCAACCTGCGCTTCTCTTTTTATTTTGGGATGATTCTAAACCCGTTTTTTTCCTATAAATAAACCTGGAGCTTGGTCGGTGTTGGCTTTTCCACGTTGAAGCACTGGAAAACTGCACTTCCAAGGATAGTATCCTTTGAGGAGCCATCCCACCCCACCATCCTTGGATTCCTTGAGGACTGGTTGCATTGTAGCTCTCTCTGGTGCTCAAAAGGAAAACTGCACCTGATCCCGGATTTTGAGGCTGTTTCATGGTTTTATCCTTCACTTGGCACTCGCTGCCATAGGGATAAGGTTTGGAGGGTCCGCCTTTCCCTTTCCTCTAGGAATGCCAGTCTAAATCCAGCCTTTTTCCCTCAAAGCAGTGTTTCCTCCCCACAGATGTTGCTGTCTGTGCCCATCACGCCCGCGCTATGCTCCCGGCGTCACCATCGAGGAGGACAATTGCTGTGGCTGCAACGCCATCGCCATCCGGCGCCACTTCCTGGACGAGAACATGACCTCCGTGGACATCGTCTACACTTCCTGCCACGATGCTGTAAGGACAGTCCCAGACCCCCTTCCCACGGGGATTTACCCTCTTCTGGCTGTAGTGGGACAAAGAAGGGAAAATAAGCCTTTTTCTCTTCCATTTCCATCAAAAAATTCTGTCATTTGGACACAAATCATGTCACATGCTCTGCCTCCTTTTGCCCGATGATAATCCAGCAGGAATGTCTCTCCCAATCTCTTCCAGGTTTATGAAACACCTTTCTACGTGGCTGTGGACCACGACAAGAAGAAGGTGGTCATCAGCATCCGGGGAACTCTGTCCCCAAAGGTAAGTGGGATATGCAGTGGCCTCCTTGATGGATATTCCAGAGAGTTGGAGCCCTTCCCAGTTTGGAATCCTGACTTGGATTTGACTCACCTGAAGCAAGGTGACTGCTTTTCTTCCAGGATGCCCTGACTGATCTGACGGGGGATGCGGAGCGCCTGCCAGTTGAGGGGCACCATGGAACATGGCTGGGACACAAGGTAGGGAAAACAAAGGGAAAACAATCCCAAACCAACCCAAAATGAAACAAAACCCCATGGATTTTTAAAAACTATTTCACTTTTAAATTATAAACCCCCAAATGGTCTTAATTACTTGAAAAAGAAGTTACAGAAAGGGCTTTGAGGTGTTAAATAATTAGTGGGAGCAGTTAAAATCACTGGGCATGTAATTAAAAACTTCATACAATTAGAAAACTCCAAATTAGGAAAGGCATTGTGGAGACCCACAATGAAATTCCTGGAACCACTCAAATGACTTTTTCTTCCAACAACCTTTAAGGAATTTTCAATCAAAGCTTGAGAATGTGCTTAAAATTCTGCTGTGATGGGAATGTCCTCAAAGGATACTGGCAGGACTCGGATCCGTGAAATTAGATGGGTGCTCTGTGTCTGCGAGCAGCTCTGGGCTGACTAAATCCATTTATTCCAGAGCTGACCTTTGCCCCTGTCTGGCAAAAAACCAATGTGCTGAGTTTTTAAGATGATCAGGAATTTGGCAGCTTCCAAAGCTGCAGTGCCAAGCTGGGAAAGGGAAATCCAGAGTGAAGGTTGGAAGGAACAGGGCAGTTGCTGGAAGTGCTGCTGGGGGGGATGAGGTGTTGCTCAAGGCGGGATGTGGAGCTTGGAAGTCATTGGAAGACATGAATTGGGAACTCCAGCTTGCCTCATGGTGTGCTGCTGGAATACCAAACCTCTTCCCTTCTGCTTTAGGAAATACAATCATGGAATCCTGGGATGGTTTGGGCTGGAAGGGACTTTAAAGATCCTGTTCCAATCTCTGCCACGGACTGGGACACCTTGGAGGATGGCTCTTGGAGCAACCTGGATTAATGGAAGGTGTCCCTGCTCATGGGACAGGCATGGGCTTTTAGGTCCCTTCCAATCCAAACCACTCCAGAATTCCATGATTCAATGAAAATCCAGGAATAGATCCTTACAGAAACTGGCTTTGCTTTTGATCTATATATGAAAATATTCCTCCACTGGCAACTTCCATGAAACATTATCAGTTTATTCCCTTTGTTCCAGACAGAGCTTTTATTTGTCCTTTGTGTTATTTCTTTTTTGGGATTGCTGCCAGGAGAGAAATATTCACTTTCTCTGGAATTATTATCAATATTAATCTGCAGACAATAACGTGCTGCTGATTCCTGAGGGAAAACTAAAGGAGATAATGGAATTTTAAATGCATTTTTAATGTCCAGGAGTCAAGTTTAATATCCAAAAAAATCCAGTGTCTCACTTACACATTTAATTTGGAAACAAGAACTTGGCTACATGGGAGCTTTCCCAGGATTTGTTTCATTTGGGGTGTTTTTCTGCTGATTCTGTCCCACCCAACCCCGGGGGTGTCCGTCAGGCATCCTAAAATTCCAAGTCCTGATGTTTACATGAAATTTTTTATCACTCCACAGCTCCAATGTCACAATTAAAAAAAAATATTTATCCGGCCTCTGAGCTATTCTGGATCAAAAAAGAGAGTTGGAACTAAAGTTTAGGGATTAGAATGCCAAAAAAAAAAGGGGGATTATAACTCAAAGAATTCAACTTCACTATTTTTGCAATAAAGTCCACTGATTTTATAACAAATTAATTTTAAAAATAATCCTCAGCCAAAGGGGTAAATCCAGATTTAATTGTTGAACTCCCATGATAAAATTAGTGAAAATAGGATGTTATAGAGCTTTGTTTCCTGGTGTTGAGCCAAGCAGGAGGACAAGGAGCTGCTGGAAAGTCCTCGAAGTTCAGCCATGATCCCAGTAATGAGAATTTCCAACATTTTTCTCTCATAAATAGACCCTTCTGAGGGTTTTCCCCCCAAATGTCAAATATTCCAGAACAGTTTTGCGTCTTTGGGATGCAAATCAATGCAGAATATTTCCATTCCCTTTCTCTAAATCCTTGATCCATTTGGTTATTTACGTGTGAACTTGCAAAATTAAGCCCAAATAGTTTTATTAACTTGAAATTGGATTTGTTTCCCAGAGAATTTATGGATGCTACATCCCTGGAAGTGTCCAAGACCAGTTTAGATAGGGTTTGGAGCAACCTGGGCTAATGGAATGTGTCCCTGTCCATGGAATGGGATGATGCTTAAAGTCCCTTTCAATCCAAACCAGGATTCCATGAATTTTAGGGAATTTTTCCAATGGAAAATCTAAATGGAAGTTTGCAGTATCATCCCATAATAATTAAAATCCCTGTCTCCATTAGGATATAATTACCAAAAACATGTCCCGAAGGCTGACTAACATCCCAGCAGTGACATCACCGTGGATTTGGGTCACGCTCTCTAAAAATAGAATCCCAAATTCACAGTGGGAATTTAGATCAGTGGCCTGCTGCTCACTTCTCATTATATCTCATTTCCATGGAGTGGGGTCTCCACTGTCCTGCTTCCCTTCTCAGTATCCAGATTGGGATCAAAGACATTTTGGCTACTGAGGACCTGGAAAATTCCATGGTTCTTTGCTTTCTCTTCCTCACTGGCTTCTCTTATGCCTTTCTTCCCCTTTTTGAAATGATCCAAGAAATTCCATAAGAATGGAATACAACTTGATCTCGGGAAGCTTGGTGAGGTGATATTGATGCAAGACAGTCAGCACTGTTATTCCTGACTTATTCCTGTTTTATTCCTGATTTAGATTTTCTCGCCCAATTTTCCTACCAAATTCCTGCCCTCTCGTTTCCCACCCACCATTTTCCCCCTCAGCTCTTCCTCTGATTTCCCTCTGCTTTCTCCCTGATGTTTCCCTGATTTTCCCCTCTCATTATCCTGCTGTGTTTAACTGCAACCCGCAATCCAGCCCTTTAGGATAACTGCGGTTTTATTATTATTGATTTATTTTTTCTTTGCTTTTGGAGCCAGGAATCCTTTAAATATTTCTGAGATGGAGAGTGGGCCCCCGATAACAGTCACGTTGTACTTACACCATTTTAAGATAGGGATTTAAAGGAAAACAGCCAAGGAGATGATTTTCCCCATTTCCCTCCAATT
The DNA here is from genome assembly GCF_048771995.1 of Taeniopygia guttata. NCBI lineage: Eukaryota > Metazoa > Chordata > Aves > Passeriformes > Estrildidae > Taeniopygia > Taeniopygia guttata. Next base: position 11,642,321 of record NC_133030.1, read on the forward strand.
TTTGGAGTTCAGGCTCACTTCCCACTCAGTTAAACTGTAGCATCATCAGGAATTTATGCAACAAACCAAATTCCAATTACTTGCTTATGACTGCGCTTGGAATTGCATCAACTACATTTGGAATCAGCACACAGATAGAGAAACACTCCTGAGCAGAGACAAGGAATGTTTAGACCCAGATAAGGTCTTTCCCATCTTCCAGCGCTCATTGACTTCTAGGGAATAAAAACATTTAATAATATGGGATGAGTGCCCTCTGACAGCCAAATTCCCTTAATATTGATGGTTGGAGAAGGCAGGAACTAATTCCTAGTGCTGCCACTTTTCCCTTTGGTGTTTGTATTATTTTCTCTATTAGAATGATTCACACTTTTATTCCCGGATTAAAATGGGAAACTCCTTCCCAGATTTACCTGGAGTAGGATCATTTGGCTTTAAAACCCCCAATATTTAGAATATCCAAGTCTATTTCTCTGCTCTGCCGCACGTCCCTTGGCCTGAAGTACCAAATCCACAATCCTATGCTTAAGGTAATTTGATTTGGGGTAGTTATCCCTCTAAAAGGCCAGAAATAGGCCCTTGGAGTGTTCCTTAGTTAAGAACTGCCTTTACTCCTTCAACACCAAAACTTTGGAAATGCAGAGGGGAATCGATTCTCCCTCCATCCTGATCCATGCTGAGGGACATTCCAGAGCTTCCTCACCTTCTGGCTGCTGGATGTTGAGATCCCATTTACATCCTGCTGTTTTCCTGCTTCCCACAGGGAATGGTGCTGTCTGCTGAGTACATCAAGAAGAAGCTGGAGCAGGAGATGGTGCTGTCCCAAGCTTTTGGGCGGGATTTGGTGAGTACGAGTTGTCTCTGGACAGAGGATGAGATAGCCATTAAAAACTGGGTTTTAAGGAATCTCTGTGTCCCTGAGTCTGTTGTATTCATTTCTCAGCTCTTCCTTTAATTCCTGGATTTCCAGCTAGTTATTCATTTCATGGAAAGGTTTGGGTTGGAAGGGACCTTAAAGCTCATCCCATTCCACCCCCTGTCATGGGCAGAGAACATTTCACAAGGTCAGGTTGCTCCAAACCCCATCCAGACTTCCTACAAGGCTTTTTTATTTTAGAAGCACCAGTAGTGCAGAGTTTCTGATTATTTTCCTTTTCCTGAGGCAGGAAGTCCCACATGGTGGCAATGAAGGACAGGGAGCATTAAAACCAAATCAGCAGGAACTAAAATCCCATTTTTATGGAGATTTTCTTGGGAATGAGGTGCTGACTGTCCCTGTGGGCACATTCCTGATGCCAGGGAGATGTCACAGGACTCAAGGGAGATGTTGGGAAGCAGCTTACCTTGCTTTATATGTTGGAAATAGTTGCTGAAGTGCTGCCTTGGGATATTTGGTGGATGGAGGAAGAGATAAACCAGCATCCAGCTTTTTGGGATGGAGCTTTATTCTTCTCTGCCTAGAAAGGGAAAATGGGAACTGTTCTTGTTACTCAGGAGGAATATTTCCTGGCTTTAGGTCTATAAGTGCCATCCCAGGTCCCACCAGCCCAGGGCCTGTTTCTGACAGTTACCAAGGACAGATATTCCAGAGAAAAGTGTCCAGTGAGGTTTAGAGACACTTTCTGTGTGGGCTTGAATATTATCAGGAGGGACAAAAAGCTCCCATCAAATCCTAAATAATTCAAATAGCTGGTGTGCTTTTCCTTTTTCTTCCCACCTTCTTTCTTTCAGGAAAGTCACAGTAGGCCAAATGTAGAATTCAAGAAGTGAATGAATTCCAGCTTCCAGTGAGACTCTGACACAGGTTTCCCAGAAAAGCTGTGTCTGCTCCATCCCTGGAAGTGTTCCAGCATGGGTTGGATGGGGCTTGGAGCAGCCTGGGCTAGTGGAAGGTGTCCCTGCCCATGGCAGAGGGTGGAATGGAATGATCTCTCCCTTCCTTTCCAGCCTAAACCATTCCAGGATTCCGTGATGATTCCGTGATTCAAAACAAGCAAAGAGTCATTCAGCTGGAATCTGGAGTGCTCATGTATAGAAACAGACTCCAAAACTCGAGAAAATGAGAGATTTGGCGGATAAATTCAATTTGATTTCCAACCTGACCTTGATTCCTTGTTCTTTCCACATTTTTTAGGGAAGAGGAACAAAGCACTACGGCCTGATTGTGGTTGGCCATTCCCTTGGAGCTGGCACAGCTGCCATCCTGTCCTTCCTGCTGCGTCCCCAGTATCCATCCCTGAAGTGCTTTGCTTATTCCCCCCCAGGTGGGCTGCTCAGGTAGGTGTTGGGATACACCTGGGATACACTGGATCCTGCTTGTGAGGCTCTAGGGAGCAGTGAAATGGACAAGGCAGCATGGAGAAGCTGAGTGCTTCCTCTGGGATATAGTTTGGTATTCAAGTTAGGATGGCAGATGGCCGCTTTCCCAAATATTCTGGTTTTATAACTGAATTATCCATGGCTCTAATTTTAATATAAAATGGGTGCAATTTCCTTACTCTCTGCCCACTTCCACTGAATAGATGGAAATAAGGGAGATACTTGACCAAATGCAGGTGTCTGCAGAAGATGATCCAGTTGTTTGGACTCCTTTTCCAAAGAAATTGGAATTGGGGTGTGATTTCTGCCATTCTGCAACCTAAAATTGCTCACAGGGATTGTTCTGGTTTCCCTCCCTTGGCAATGGGGCAAAATCAGGGAGAGATTAATTGTGAATCCCTCCCATTATAAATGAGAACAGACCTTCTGGTCATGTCATTCCCAAATAAAACATCCCATTAGATTGTTGGGAAGTGAGGGAAGGTCTTCCTGGTCCTGACAGACACCATGGGGATCCTTGGAATCAGCTATGGATCATGAGAAGCTTCTCGTGGTAGTTCCTGCATCATATTCCAAGAGCAGCCAAGGGTTTTAAACCATCCTGCTGCTGAACTTGGATGCTGGCATTCCTTGTAGTATTCCCAGGTCTTCTGCAGCCACAGAGCTGCAGAGGAGGATATTTCATGAGAGTTGTACAACCTTCTGCTCCAAACTTGCACTTCTTGGTAGCTCCTGACATGCCCAGGATCATCCCTAGGTCAGTGAGGCAACCTCTGCCTGTGGTAACTGGTTGGGAATATCTCTAGGAAACTCAGAGTGGGAATCTCGATTTCTTTCTTCTTGTCTTGGAAGTCAGGTTGCTGCAGAAATTTACCATTTGAATTCCCCCAAATATTGGGATATTTCATCCTACTTTGTAGTCTCAGGAGCACAAAATATCTTCTTCCTTGGTGTCTCACCATTCCCAAACTATTGGAAAATGACTATGAGGCATTGAGTTCAAATATTTCCTTTCCCAGCTATATCCAGAGTCATGTGCAGGGAAATTACTGGGCCATGGGATGTGGAGATCAGGCTCTTCTTCCACAAGGCACAAATCCCCAAAGCCTGGAGTAGCTTGGATTGGGGTTTGTGTCCCTGATTTCCCTGCCACCGAACTGGGAGTGAAATGCTGTTTGCTTCTTCTTGCGCCTGTTTCTCTTCCAGTGAGGATGCCATGGAGTATTCCAAGGAGTTTGTGACTGCAGTGGTGCTTGGCAAAGATCTGGTGCCCAGGCAAGTGGAGAAGTGTCTGAATTCCTTGATGAATCTCCGATGTTCTGTCCCAAATCATCTCTTTCCTGTCCAAAACACTTGGATTGTCTCTGTCTCCAGCTTCCTCATTTTCCTGTCCTTTTATTGTTCCCTGTTTATCTTCCTGATTCTCTGTGTCATGTTTTTCCTGGACACCTTTGTTGGGGTTTTTATGGGCAAATCCCTCCTGTGTGAAAGAAAAGGGGGAATGTCCTGCCTCTGGAATCCCTCCTTGTGATACCTAGAATACCAGGTGTGCCAGCTTCCTTATTTCCTGTGTTATCTTGGCCCTGTCTGGATGTGCTGATGCCTCATTTGGACCAGTTTGTCACAAAATCCCTGTTCCATGTCATCTCATCTCCAAACCATCTCATTCCTTGTGCCTTGGCATTTCTCACCTTTCTCATCTTCTGGGATATGTTCTGTTGAGCTGGGAGTTGGAACGGGTGCCAGGCAACCTGGGATTTACCTGGATGCCACAATTCTGTCCATCCTGTTGTCTGCTCAGTGGTGTCATTCAGCTCCAGGACTTTTCCAACTCACCTGTTCTGTGCCATCTTTGTCTTCACCTCTCTCCTTCCTTGTTCACTGACCTTATCCTGGTTATTTTCCTGGTAATTCCCTGGGGCCTCTCGCTCCTGGCTCCTGCTCCTGGGTGATGCCACAGCCCACCTCTGAATCCATCTGCTCCGTGTTGTATCCTTACAGTGTCCCTTTAAGCACAATGCCTTGTTTACTGTGCTCCATATCCTTCTTGTCCTGTTCTCTGCCCAGGTGTCATGAACACATAATCCATAATGTTCTTTGTTTCCAGACTCACTTCTGCTTTTCCAGAATCACATCTTAATCCATTCCAGAATCACATCTTCCTCTTTTCCATGGTCACATCTTCCTCTCTTCCAGGATTGGGCTCTCTCAGCTGGAGGGATTTCGCCGGCAGCTTCTGGATGTTCTCCAAAGAAGCACCAAACCAAAGGTAAGAGTGAAGAACAAGCACCTGGAGACATCTCTGAGCAGGGATGGGGAATTTTACTGGCAGGAAGGGTGGGTTTCTTCAAGGTCTCCTCAGGATTATTATTTAGGGAGCCAGAGGAATGATGGAAAGAGCTGGAGAGCTCAGTGGGATCATTCTGGCTCACTTGCTGAAACTTCATCATAGATCCCAAATAAATGAGCAGCAAATTTTCTGTCTGAGCCTCTTTTGGAGTCTGTATTCCAAGTGTGGATTTTCCTGGACAGTTAAAACTGGGAACAGGCTGGAAGTGCAGCAGCTGCTGTGCTTGTCAGACCATTGGGGTGATGCTGTTCCAGGATAAATGGTCTGCTCATGTCATGGCGATAGGAAATGTGGGAAGTTGTCCCTCCCCCATCCTTACTATTGCACCAAGATGAAAAAAAACATAAAATAAGAAGATTTTTAGAGATAATACATGATGCAATTTACCTGGAGAGGATATATAATTGGGAAAGGGAAATCAACTTTTCAGAAACATTTGGATCATTTCTGTATCCAGCTTCCCTCTTTTCCTGTCCTTGTATTGTTCCTTATTTATTCCCAGAGTCACTGGACACCTCAGTTGGTGTTTCACACTCCTTCGTTAGACAAATCCCTCCTGTGTGAAAGAAAACTGGGAATATCCTGCCTCTGGAATTCTTTAAACCTCTCAAGCCTTACAAGGCAATTCTGCTTATTTTTGCTTTTCTCTCTTTAAATCCTTCCTCCTCTCTCTTTTGTGGGAACAGTGGCGGATCATTGTGGGGGCTACTAAGTGCATTCCCAAATCCGAGCTTCCCGAGGAGCCAGAGGAGAACTCAGTGACAAGTAACCGGCTCTGGACACATCCCAGTGACCTGACCATCGCCCTGAGTGCCAGCACCCCTCTGTACCCCCCTGGCCGCATCATCCACGTGGTGCACAACCACCCTGCTGAGCAGTGCTGGTGAGTCCTGCAATTCCTGGTGGAAAACTCTCCCTGACACAAGGAGAAGGGGGTTTTCTTCCCCACTGTCTCATGGAGACAGTGGTTGTGTCTGTGCTGGTGGAGTTATGGAATGGTTTGGGTTGGAAGGGACTGTGGAGATCATGGGCAGGGATGCCTTCCACCAGACCAGGTTGCTTCAAGCCCAGTCCAACCTGGATTTGAACACTTCCAGGGATGGGGCAGCCACAGCTTCCCTTGGAAATTCAACTCAGTTTTCCAGTCTCACCACCCTCACAGGGAAGCATTTCTTCCAATATCTAATCTAAACCAGCACATGGAATGCTGTAATGGTTTGGGTTGGAAGAGACTTAAGGATCATCCAGTTGCAGCCCCTGTCACGGGCGGATAGCTTCTACTATCCCAGGTTGCTCCAAGCCTATCCAAACTGACCTGGCAAACTTCCAGGGATAGGGCAGCTGCAGCTTTTCTGGACAACCTGTGCCAGCGCCTTTGCACCCTCACAGGGAAGAATTTTTTCCCAATATCCCGTCTAAACCCACCCTCTTTCAGCTTAAAGCTACTCCTCCTTTTCCCATTATTCCAGGCCCTTGTCCAAAGTCCTTTTCCTCTTTAGATGATGATTAGCCCATGGATAATCATGTCCCTGTTGAATAATGCAGGATTTTGGAGCAGTATGTATTTAAACAGCTCCTCCCTGTTCTTCCTCTTTTCATCCTTCTGCATCCTGCTGTTTTCACATGCCAAAACACTGCCCTGCTCTTCTATCCCATTTTCCCTGTTGTCTGCATCCCTTTTCCAGCTGCTGTGAGCAGGAGGATCCCACCTACTTTGCCATCTGGGGGGACAACAAGGCCTTCAACGAGGTCATCATCTCCCCAGCCATGCTGCATGAACACCTGCCCTACGTGGTCATGGAAGGGCTCAACAAGGTAAGGCAGGGAATTGTCATCCCAAAAACCATTGGGACAGACAGGCTTAGCCCGGGAATGCTGCTGGTTAAATACACTAGGCTGTTTATTTCAGAGAAGAGGAGGAAAGGTCAGTCTTGCACAGAGTATTGGAGTGGAGTGTGATGAGGTCTGGGAATGGAATTCCCACAGTCCCAGAAGCTCCTGTTTCCAAATTTAACATCAGAATAATGTGAGGTTGGGTGGTGATGGTTCATTCCAGGAGCTGCCATTAAACTGGAGCCCAGGTGACATCCAGGGATGTGTCAGGATTTATCCATCTAATCCTTTATCTCCCTGTGCTTCCAGAAGGCTCTGGGAAGAAAGAGGCCAATTCCACTGTTTGAAAGCCTCCAGTCAATCCCTGCTGTTCCTCTGCTTTCCTTGGACAGGTCTTGGAGAACTACAACAAGGGGAAAACAGCTCTGCTTTCTGCAGCCAAAGTGATGGTGAGTCCTACGGAAGTGGATCTCACCCCGGAGCTGATATTCCAGAGCCAGCCCTTGCCCAGCTGTCCCTCCGTACAGATCGGAACTGGAGCCATCCCAGCAGACAGAAGGAACAGCAGTACCAAGTAAGGAGAGATTTTATATGGAATATTGGCCCTAGGTGTGGGTCCTCTTCCTCTTGAAGCATTGTGATCCGTGTTTGTGGGAAAGACAGATCCATGGACCTGTGTGGGAATTAAAGCTTCAGGATATCTTGAGGAATGCCAGGGGGAAAAGTCCCTTGTGTTGCTTAGGAATTTGACTGCAGCAAGGTCAGGAAAAGGTATGGAAGAGACTTCCTTTTTTTCTCCTTATGCAGACAGATGGGGTTTTCCCAAAGTAAAACTTGGAGCCAAATTCAGTTTGGTTTGGAAGGGATTTAAGAATCATCCAGTTCCAGCCCCTGACATGGGAAGGGACACCTTCCACCAGCCCAGGTTACTCCAAGCCCTGTCCAACCTGGAGCGCCATCAGGGATAGTCTACAGCCTCTCTGGACAGGAGAGAAGGATTTAGTGAGCCAGGAAAAAAGGGAGAAGGGCAAGAACTGGAGTTTGCATAGGGAGAATCCTGAATCCATTTGCGATATTTCCAGCTGGGAGGATGGAGCGAGAAGAGATTCCCTGGAGCTGTGGATGCCTCTGTTTGATGGAGCAGTGTGAGGAACCCTTGGATCCTCTAGATGTTCTGGAATTCTGCAGCCTCATGTTCTCTGTTTCCTGTTGTAGGAGCAAATCCCATTCGGAAATCAGCCTGGAGGGATTCTATGAGACAAAGCCACTTTCTCCTGTGCAGAAGGACCCCGTGGAGCTGCTTCTCCTGGACACTAAGGAACGTCTCTCCGTGGAGCTCCAGGACCGCCGTGCCCCTCTGGCCACCATGGAGAGCCTCTCGGACAATGAATCCATCTACAGCTTCGATTCCCGGCGCTCCTCCGGTTTCCGGAGCATCCGGGGCTCCCCCAGCCTCCATGCGGTCATGGAGAAGGACGAGACGCACTGCTTTTATATAGACCCCGTTATCCCTGAGGAAAACCCTTCCCTCAGCTCCCGGACAGAGCTGCTGGCTGCTGACAGCCTCTCCAAGCATTCCCAGGAGACACAGCCCCCAGAAAACGTCCTCAACAGCGGCGGCACCACCCCCCAGCGCCGCTGCAGCGCCGAGGGCACCGGGAGTGACGGGGAGCGCGCGTCCTCGTCCCCTCGGGAAGAGCCACCGCTCCACAACGGCCGCCTGGCCGACGTTCCCAGTCCCCAGGTGCTGGAATTTGCCGAGTTCATCGACAGCCTCTTCAACCTGGACAGCAAAAGCAGCTCCTTCCAGGACATTTACTGCATGATGGTGTCGGACAGCTCCAGCGACTTTGCGGAGATGCCCAAATCCGTCAGCGACCAGGAGATCCTGCTGAGGGCACAGTACGAGCCCAACTTAGTCCCAAAGCCCCCGAGGTTGTTCGCGGGCTCGACAGATCCTTCGTCGGGAATCTCCGTGTCACCCTCCTTCCCCCTTAGCTCATCCGGAGAACTCATGGATATCACTCCCACGGGTGTGAGCAGCCAGGAATGCCTGGCCACGGATAAAATCCGGACTTCCACCCCCTCTGGACATGTAACCAGCCCTGCCAAGCAGGACGACCTCATGATTTCGGCCCTTTAGTGCAGGGGAAAGGGGAGGAATGATCCAAGTGGGATAATCCATGGAGGAAGCTGTCATCGGGCAGTTGGGATCAGAGGAGACAGCTGGAAAAATCCTTTCTGGGGTGACCCAGTGGTGGTGTCTGGAGGATGGATTGTGCTGGAATCCTGTGCTTGGAGCTTGGGAGAAGCTTTGCCCCACGGGGCCTGAGAGGGTCTGAGGCACTAAAGTTCCCTACCTCAGCCTGTCTCATTCCAGAGGCAGATTCCTTGCCCTGGGGCACCTGCTGAGTTTGGGAGTGAGATACCTGGATAGATGGAAGCAGGAGGGAGCCGGGCCAGATCCCTCTCCTCGGGACCGAGCCGGTGGTTTTGGGAAATGAGCGGATTGAGACTTTGGGCCCTGTTGCACTACCACTGATCCGGCCCAAGATCCAATTCGGCACACTTCCATGGGGATTGCTTTTGTAGGACACTCCTGTTTTAAAGCCATTGGGGCTGTATTCCCCCCAAATCCAGTCTCCCCTTCCTGGCCAGGCGCAGCAGGAATGGGGCTGGCACCATGGTTTCTCTCCCCCGAGCACTCCTGAGAGGGAAGGACGCTGTTCCCAAGAGCCCAATCCCTCTGCCTTTGGCAGAAAGTTCTCCTGGATATCACCCCCATCACTCCTCAGCTCCCTGGACCCCTCCAAGCTGGCGACATTCCTGTGGGACTGCAAGGATTCTCATCTCAGAGCTGCATGGATGTGGATGGATCAACTGCAAAATGCACTGGCATTATTTTCCAGGCCCCTGTGGAGTCTGGAAGTCTCTCTCCTGGATCCCTGTGGGTCCTCACACCACCCATATGCAGCATCTGTGGATCAGTGCCAGCCTCTGTCATTGGGAATTCTGGGAAAAGATGGACTTTTTCCCAGTGTTGCAATCTCTTGTATGTTTACAGAGCTGCTAAGCTGGTTCGAAGGTATTTATTAAGGAAACAGGGAGGCTTTCCTGAAGGAAAATCCATGGTCATCCTCTCCTTCCTGTGCTGTTCCCTCTGGGGACTGAGAGAAGAGAGGATGGGCAGGCAGAATTCCAAGCCCCCGCTTCCCAAGTGGCTTGGATTTGGGGGTAACCACCTGCCCCCTCTCCCCACCTGCACAATTCCATATAGGAAAGTTTGAGCAAGTTAGGAAAACTACCTGAGCCTGTGGGCCCAGAGGAGCCTGCTGTACCTCTCCAGGCAGGTTTTCCAATGATGGGAGCAGGAGGAAAACTACCTATCCTAGGAAATGAAACATTTTTGGGACCTGGAAAAGGCCTTGAATTGCCACTACTCCCCCTCAAAGCTCAGCAGTTACTGATGGCTCTCCCCAGAGCTCCATCCTTCCTCCCTGGAAAAGAAATTCCTGGTTTATCTTCCTTAGAATTATGTGGTTGCTCACTTTTCCCCTCCTTAGCAGTGCTATTTCCATTGTAGGAGGATGCTGTGCTTTCCAGGAGCTCAGCTCCTGGCAAATCCCAGGCTTCCTGGTCTCCTTGTGGGCTGTGGAAGTGCCAGGATGGGTCAGGGCTGTGCTTCCTGGGATCCAGTACCGTTGAGCACTTTATAACCAGTGTGCATTGATGTAAATAATCCTGGGTGCATGGAATTCCACTGGATTCTGGGTCCAAGTGCTGATATCCCACTGCATTCAGCATGGGATGCTCCAGCCCCTGCTCCTTACCCGTTTCAGAGCCTTCAGAAGTGCTTCAAGCAGCCAGGAAAACATAATCCCTGTGGTTTAAGGTTCCAAAGGTGACCTTTGCCTGAGTGGAAACAGAGGGAGGAAGCCCTCTGGATTCAGAGGGATTTGGAGAAGGAAAAATCCTTTTCTTCTGAGCAGCCAGGTCCTTAAAAAAGGAGCAGGGAGCAGGTGGTTCAGGAGCACAGCACATGGTAAGGAGGAATTCCTGCACTCAGGAAACACTACTGAGGTGATTTTTCAGGAATACGCACAATAATCTGGGAAGGTTTGAGGGGAAAAGGGGAGCTGAGGGGCAGGGAGGCTGGGGCTAGCAGGCTAGCTCCCCTTCTGGTCCAGGAGTCTGGGATAAGGAGCTCATTCCTGCCCTTATTCCCAGCAGGAATTAACCCTTAGCACTAAGGCAGAGCTTGGGATCTGCAAAGCACTTTAAAACACTAAGGAAAAGGATCATCTCTATCCCTGGGAGCGACATGGATACCTGGGATTAGATGGAACTACTGGTGGGAGGTGCCTCCAGGTGAGGAAAAGTGGGATATCTCCCTCCTAGAATGATTCCCGTGGGAACCTGCTGATATTCCATGGCTCAAATGTTGCACTAGAAAGTCCCTTCCCTGATGTTCCTCTGCCGTGTCCTGGAAAACTCAGTCCTTGGGTGACTCTTTCCTTCTTTGTGCCATTGGAACTGTATCCCATAGGAATGGCCTTCCCTTGCCCAGACAGGAAGCAGTCTGGAATGCTCCTTTTTTTTTTTTGCTCTGTGATTACTGGACTTTGGAAAACCTGGAAATACGTAATTCCTGGGAGCTGGACTTGCCACAGGTCAAGGAGTAAAGGCACAAAAGAGCCCCTCAAAGGTTCTCATTGTATCCCATCGTGGATAATTCCTGGTTTTTGTTGACAAACAGATCTGATCCCAATCCTCCCAAATGAAATCCACGTTCTTGGAATTATTTCTGCTTTAAATGTCTCTGTGTCTTGATCCCCATTACTGTGTCTTGATCCTCAGCATTCTGTGTCTCCATTCCCATCACTCCTTTGCTATCTGGGCATTTGGAAAGGCTGGTCTCCCATATCCTCCTGGAAAAGCACACCTGGAATGCTGAAATAAATGTTGAAGCTGCAGCTACCTCCTTCATCTGTACTGTACACACATCCTGCTTTTTCTTCCTGCTCTGTCTTTGGGAATACGAAGCATCTCCGGTTTTCCAAATCTTTTGGCTTCTGCTTCTTCTTCTTCAGCTTTGTGCCTTCTGATCTTCGGATATTCCCATGATACTCCAACAGGATGTTCCAACCTGTGCAGAGGCAGTGCTGGAAGTGCCTGACACCTCAGATCTCTGACTGGCCAACAGGTCACCCATTCCTTGCCTCATCCTTAAAATCCATTCTGATCTCTCTACCTTGGACTGACTTTGTGACCTTTAAAGGTCCTTTACAACAAACTATTCCAAGGGTTTTGTGGCAGAAGAATGGAGCTGAGGCTCTTCTGCACCAGTAAATTGATCTTATTGTTGCTTTCATTGCAGCAGTGCCAAAAATTTGGGAAGGATCTTGCAGTGCTGAGGATATACCAGCCCTTTTCTGATATTTATCATTGCTTCTTCTCCATCAGGGCTGCCTTCTCCATTTGGACTATTCATTCCCTCGTAAAACTTCCCTCTTTTCTTTGCTCCCTGTTCTCACCTATTTCAGGAGCCACATCATCCCTCCCTTCTCTCAGGGTGCTGATGGCTCATTCCACATCCCTGGTAGTACATGGGAAACATGGGAAAACAACTCCAAAGCAGTTAAATGAGATTCTTGGAACTTTTTAGGAACTTCTTTCCAAAGCAAAATACTTCCCATTTGTGGGAGGTATTTTGGTCTCTGCAATGGATGGGGAGTGTGGTTATAGAATTCCAGTGATTCCCAGTTCTATTCTTTTATGATGTTAGATTCCGGGAATAGTTGATGGTCCCATGCAGGATTAAAGTGGGAAATCTGTTTCCAAGGGCATGTAAGGAGGAAAAGCTCCAAGTGTGGGGATACAGGATCAGTATCTCTAACACATGCTCCAAGCACTTTGATGTTTTCCCAGCTTTTGCTGCTCTTTTCCTGCAGGCAGATAATATTATTTCCATGGACTCGCCCACACAACTTTCACTTACAAATTGGGACATAGGAATAATCAGGATTACTCCTAGCAATGGAAATTAGGTGAGCTTAATCATTGCTGGAATGGGTGTGTTTGGATTTGTGTTTTGAGGCGGTATCCAAGAGCCTCCATTGGGCAGCAGAGCCCTTCTGTGCTTGCCTTGGGAATTGCTGGGCTGGAGCTCCCCTCCATGCTGGGTTTATCCTTATCCATTCTGGGATATTCTTCCCTTGGCAGTAGGACATTCTGGCTTTGCAGGATGGGAGCAGGAATATTTAATTCTAATGGGTTTAGGAATAGTGGTTGTAACTGCAGCCTTTGTGTAACATCCAAACATTGCCAAGGGAGATGTGGATTCCTCATCCCTGGAAATATTCCAGGCCAGGTTGGATAAGGCTTAGAACAACCTGGGCTAGGGAAAGATGTCCCTGCCCATGGCAATGGGTGGGAATTTCCAAACAATTCTGGAATTCTGTGATTCTCTGCTTGCACTGTTACAGTGCTGCAGGAAAGGGAAGGTTGGAATGCCAGCAACACCTCTGCATGGATTGCTCTGCTGAGAAATTCCTCTGAAGAAAGCAGTTGGAAAGCACTGCCTGGAACTGTGCTTGTTCCTTTGTTCCCAGAGCCTGTGCAGTGCTGATTTTTGGGAAGAGCTGCTGGATTTCAGGAAGAGCCTCATTTCTTGTGCCAAAGCTCCCTCTCATGGCTCCTGCGTGGAGGAAGCAATGCTGCATGGATCCTGCTGGAGGCAAACACTGCCCATCCTTGGCAGCTGTGGGAAGAAGGAGAGGAAGGAATCTTGCATCTGGAAGCTGGGATTCTGTCTGGGAGTCCTTTGCTCTCCAGTCAGATCCACAGGGGTGTTATGGATGGAGAGAGGGATGGGAAGGGGGCTGGATCAGCAGTCATTGATGTCCTTCCCCTTCTTCCAGCTCCAAGGAGCTGCTTAAGGGCTGGAAATTCCAAATAGCCAAGGACTAGGGCAATTCCTTGTTTTGTCATAGGGAATCATCATCAGCCTCCAAGTGCTTTGCTGTCTCCATTCCCATTGCTTTTTCCATGTGTTTTGAGTTCATACCTCTTGTGCCTTTGTTCTCCCTGACTTCAGGTCCCAATTTCTGGGATCAGACATTTCCCACCTTACTTTCCACTTCTTTGGGAGGATGGAAGTGTGGCCAAGGCCTGGTAGGAGCTGCCCTTGCTCCCGAGCTCTTCCGTTCTGCCTCAGCCAGGACTTCCCACATCTTCCCACTTTTCCCTGCTGCCTGAGGTCGTATCCAAGTGCCAAAAGCAAATCTTGACCTGAGGCAGGTGATTTCCTCCAGCCCACACCAAGTTTCTCCCTGGCTCTGGAGCAGCCCCCTTCCAAAGGTAAGCTCCTTGGGAATTTTTCCTGCTTTCCTTGTTGTGTCCAATCCCTCTGACGTCACTGTGTCACACCATGCTGCGTGCCCCGACTTTCCCACCTTCCCAGCACACCTGTGGGGTTAGGGGAACCTCTCCCTGTCTTCACCTCTTGATTCTTGAAAATCCTTGCAGCACAGGAACAAGCCTTGACATTGGTTTTTTCTTTGGATTCCACTTCCCTGCTTCCCATCCCAGGCTTCGGTGCAGTTCCCATGGCTCAGAGTTGAAAGTCCCAGGTGGGGTGGCACGGGCCTGTCCTGCTGGGATATCCACTTTTGGGAAGTTTGTGTGCAAAGGGATCCTGGCAGGGGTTTTTCCTAGGACACTGCCACACCCTTTGGGTCCTAACTCCTTTCCTGGGATGTCCCCAGTGCTTGGTGGTGGCAGAGTGGCCTCACCTGCAGCTCTGGCTTCCCACCTTTCCCTCCACAAATCCAGGAAATACTCTCGAGCTCCTGTCCTGGCATCAAGTGGAATTCCTAATGGCACAGGGATATTTGGAAATGGGCTGTGCCTCCCTGTCTGGAATGTTGAGCCCTGCAAGCCCCTTTCCTTTGGCTCTGCCTCTCTGGAAAAGCCCTTCCTGCCTGTCACCTGTGTCCCATCTCGTGCTGGGGCAGCTCAGAGCAGGATACCTCTGGATTCATTTCCTGCTGGATCCTAATTGCCTCCTTAGAGCTGAAGCCTTTGGCCTTTTTGGGAGAACCAACCCTTCCAGGGACCTCTGAGGCACTCCCACTGCTTCTGGCAGGTCTTGGAGCACTTGGATATGCAACTGTGGGGGAAACAGCCCAGCATCCTGCATCCCCACGCACATCCTGGGAATGCTGCCCTCTGAATCCCTGCTCCGAGCTGCCCCAGCATGAAGATTCCAAGGAAACTCAAGCACTCCTCATGTGCCCTTCATTCTCCATGTGACTTTTTTTGTACCTCTGTACGAAAGATCTGAACTAATCCCGCTGTAAAGAAAGAACCGGATTAATTATAACCTAATTCCAGAATCATGGATGTATATAAATTTTATGTATATTCTATGGCACTCTGTATAAAATGGATGTTGGAAGCATGGCTGGAGTATGTGACTGTTCCCAAGGATGTCCTGGA